>NC_133199.1:19187954-19489090 GCF_049306965.1 Danio rerio | reverse complement strand
AGGAGGCACCCTGGGGCCTATACTGCAAGTCCAAGGAGAGATGTGAACCCCTATGTAGCTTGCTGGGGTCAGAGGCCCCTAGGTGGAGGGCCAGGGGGCACCCTGGGGCCTCTACTGCAAGTACAGGGAAAGTTGTGGACCCCTGAGTAGCTTGCTGGGGTTAGAGGCCCATGGGTGGAGGGCAAGGGGGCACGCTGGGGCCTCTACTGCAAGTCCAGGGAGAGAAGTAGAACCCTAGGTAGCTTGCTGGGGAATAAAGCCCCTAGGTAGAGGGCCAGGGGTACCCTGGGGCCTCTAATGCAAGTCCAGGGAGAGAGTTGGACCCCTGGGTAGCTAGCTGGGGTCAGAGGCCCTTAGGTGGAGGGCCAGGGGGCACCCTGGGGCCTCTAGTGCAAGTCCAGGGATAGTTGTGGACCCCTTGGTAGATTCCTAGGGTCTGAAGACCCTAGGTGGAGGGCCAGGGGGCACCCTGGGGCATCTAGTGTAAGTCCAGGGATAGTTGTGGACCCCTTGGTAGATTACCAGGGTCTGAGGACCCTACGTGGAGGGCCAGGGCGCACCCTTGGGCCTCTACTACAAGTCTACAAGAGTTGTGGACCCCTGGGTCGCTTGCTGGGGTCAGAGGCCCCTAGGTGGAGGGACAGCGGGCACCCTGGGGCCTCTACTGCAAGTCCAGGGAGAGAGGTGGGCCCCTGGGTAGCTTGCTGGGGTCGGAGGCACCTAGGTGGAATGCCAGGGGGCACCCTGGGGCCTCTACTGCAAGTCCAGGGAGAGTTGTGGACCCCTTGGTAGCTTGCTGGGGTCAGAGGCCCCTAGGTGGAGGGCCAGGGGGCACCCTGGAGCCTATACTGCCAGTCCAGGGAAAGAGGTGGACCCCTGGGTAGCTTGCTGGGGTCATAGACCCCTTGGAGGAGTGCCAGGGGGCACCCTGGGGCCTCTTTTGCAAGTGAAGGGAGAGAGAAAGACCCCTGGGTAGCATACTGGGGGAAAGTGGCCCCTAGGTGGAGGGCCAGGGGGCACCCTGGGGCCTATACTGCAAGTCCAGGGAGAGAGGTGGATCCCTGGGTAGCTTGATGAGGTCTGTAGCCCATAGGTGGAGGGCAAGGGGGTACCCTAGGGCCTCTAACGCAAGTCCAGGGAGAGAGGTGGACCACTGTGTAGCTTGCTGTGGTCAGAGGCCCTTAGGTGGAGGGCCAGGGGGCACCCTGGGGCCTCTACTGAAAGTCCATGGAGAGTTGTAGACCCCTGGGTAGCTTGCTGGGGTCAGAAGCCCCTATGTGGAGGGCCAGGGGGCATCCTGGAGCCTATACTGCAAGTCCAGGGAGATAATTGGACCCCTGGGTAGTTTACTGGGGTCTAAGGCCCCTAGGTGGAGGGCCAGGGGGCACCCTGGGGCCTCTATTGCAAGTCCAGGGAGAGCCGTGGACCCCTGGGTAGCTTGCTGTGGTCCTAGGCCCCTAGGTGGAGGGCCAGGGGGCACCTTGGGGCCTATACTTCAAGTCAAGGGAGAGTTGTGGACCCCTGTGTAGCTTGCTGGGGTCTTAGGCCCCTAGGTGGAGGGCCAGTGGGCACTCTGGGGCCTATACTTCAAGTCCAGGGAGAAAGGTGGACCCCTGGGAAGCTTTCTGGGGTCAGAGGCCCCTAGGTGGAGGGCAAGGGGGCACCCTGGGGCCTCTACTGCAAGTCCAGGGAGAGTTGTGGACCCCTGGGTAGCTTGCTGGGGTCAATGGAAACTAGGTGTAGGGCCAGGAGGTACCCTAGGGCCTCTACTGCAAGTCCAGGGAGAGAGGTGGACCCGTGGGTAGCTTTTTGGGGTCAGAGGCCCCTAGGTGTAGGGCCAGGAGGTACCCTAGGGCCTCTACTGCAGGTCCAGGGAGAAAGGTGGACCCCTGGGTAGCTTGCTGGGGTCAGAGGCCCCTAGGTGGAGGGCCAGGGGGTACCCTGAGGCCTCTGCTGCAAGACCAGGGAGAGAGGTGGACCTCTGGGTAGCTTGCTGGGGTCCTTGGCCCCTATGTGGAGGGCCAGGGGGAACCCTGGGGCCTATTTTTCAAGTCAAGGGAGAGAGGTGGACCCCTGGGTAGCTTGCTGGGATCTTAGGCCCCTAGGTGGAGGGCCAGGGGGCACCCTGGGGCCTATACTGCAAGTTCAGGGAGAGTTGTGGACCCCTGGATAGCTTGCTGGGGTCTTAAGCCCCTCGGTGGAGGGCCAATGGGCACCCTGGGGCCTATACTATAAGTCCAGGGAGAAAGGTGGACCCCTGTGTAGCTTGCTGGGGTCAGAGGCCCCTAGGTGGAGGGCCAAGAGGTTTCCTAGGGCCTCTACTGCAAGTCCAGGGAGAGAGGTTGACCCCTGGGTATCTTGCTGGGGTCTTAGGCCCCTAGGTGGAAGGCCAGGGGGCACCCTGGGGCCTCTACTGCAAGTCCAGGGAGAGAAGTGGGCCCCTGGGTAGCTTACTGGGGTCAGAGGCCCCTAGGTGGAGGGCAAGGGGGCTTTCTGGGGCCTCTACTGCAGGTCCAGGGAGAAAGGTGGACCCCTGGGTAGCTTGCTGGGGTCAGAGGCCCCTAGGTGGAGGGCCAGGGGGCACCCTGGGGCCTATACTTCAAGTCCAGGGAGAAAGGTGGACCCCTGGGTAGCTTGCTGGGGTCAGAGGCCCCTAGGTGGAGAGAAAGGGGGCAGCCAGGGGCCTCTACTGCAAATCCATGGAGAGTTGTGGACCCCTGGTTAACTTGCTGGGGTCAGAGTCCCCTAGATGGAGGTCCAAGAGATACCCTAGGGCCTCTACTGCAAGTCCAGGGAGAGAGGTGGACCCCTGGGTAGCTTGCTGGGGTCAGAGGCAACTAGGTGGAGGGCAAGGGGGCACCCTAGGGCATATCCAGCAAGTCCAGGGAGAGAGGTGGACCCCTGGGGAGCTTTCTTGTGTCAGCCGCCCCTAGGTGGAGGGCCTAGGGGCACCCTGGGGCCTCTACTGCCAGTCCAGGGAGAGAGGTGGACCCCCTGGGTAGCTTGCTGAGGTCTTAGGCCCCTAGGTGGAGGGCCAGGGGGCACCCTAGGGCCTATACTGCAAGTCCATGGAGAGATTTGGACCCCTGGGTAGCTTGCTGGGGTCAGAGGCCCCTAGGTGCAGGGCCAGGGGGCACCCTGGGGCCTCTACTGCAAGTCCAGGGAGAGTTGTGGACCCCTGGGTAGCTTGCTGGGGTCAGAGGCCCATGGGTGGAGGGCAAGGGGGCACACTGGGGCCTATACTGCAAGTACAGGGAGAGAGGTGGACCCCTGGGTAGCTTGCTGGGGAATAAAGCCCCTGGGTGGAGGGCCAAGGGTTACCCTAGGGCCTCTACTGCAGGTCCAGGGAGAGAGGTGGACCCCTGGGTAGCTAGCTGGGGTCAGAGGCACTTAGGTGGACTGCCAGGGGGCACCCTGGGGCCTCTATTGCAAGTCCAGGAATAGTTGTGGACCCCTTGGTAAATTCCTAGGCTCTGAGGACCCTAGGTGGAGGGCCAGGGGGCACCCTTGGGCCTCTACTGCAAGTCTAGGGAGAGTTGTGGACCCCTGGGTAGCTTGCTGGGGTCAGAGGCCCCCTGGTGGAGGGCCAGCTGGCACCCTGGGGCCTCTATTGCAAGTCCAGGGAGAGAGGTGGGCCCCAGGGTAGCTTGCTGGGGTCAGAGGCCCCTAGGTGGAGGGCAAGGGGGCTTACTGGGGCCTCTACTGCAAGTCCATTGAGAGAGGTGGACCCCTGGGTAGCTTGCTGGGGTCAGAGGCAACTAGGTGGAGGGCAAGGGGGCACCCTGGGGCATATCCTGCAAGTCCAGGGAGAGAGGTGGACCCCTGGGGAGCTTTCTTGTGTCAGCCGCCCCTAGGTGGAGGGCCTGGGGGCACCCTGGGGCCTCTACTGCCAGTCCAGGAAGAGAGGTGGACCCCCTGGGTAGCTTGCTGGGGTCAGGGGCCCCTAGGTGCAGGGCAAGGGGGCGCCCTGGGGCCTCTACTGCAAGTCCAGGGAGAGTTGTGGACCCCTGGGTAGCTTGCTGGGGTCAGAGGCCCCTGGGTGGAGGGCAAGGGGGCACCCTGATTCCTAAAGTGCAAGTTCAGGGAGAGAGGTGGACCCCTGGGTGGCTTGCTGGGGTCTTAGGCCCCTAGGTGGAGGGCCAGGGGGCACCCTGTGGCCTCTACTGCAAGTCCAGGGAAAGTTGTGGACCCCTGGGTAGCTTGCTGGGGTCAGAGGCCCATGGGTGGAGGGCAAGGGGGCACGCTGGGGCCTATACTGCAAGTCCAGGGAGAGAGGTGGACCCCTGGGTAGCTTACTGGGGAATAAAGCCCCTAGGTGGAGGGCCAAGGGGTACCCTAGGGCCTCTACTGCAAGTCCAGGGAGAGAGGTGGACCCCTGGGTAGCTAGCTGGGGTCAGAGGCCCTTAGGTGGAGGGCCAGGGGGCACCCTGGGGCTTCTAGTGCAAGTCCAGGGATAGTTGTGGACCCCTTGGTAGATTCTTAGGGTCTGAGGACCCTAGGTGGATGGCCAGGTGGCACCCTTGGGCCTCTACTGCAAGTCTAGGGAGAGTTGTGGACCCCTGGGTAGCTTGCTGGGGTCAGAGGCCCCTTGGTGGAGGGCCAGCGGGCACCCTGGGGCCTCTACTGCAAGACCAGGGAGAGAAGTGGGCCCCTGGGTAGCTTGCTGGGGTCAGAGGCCCCTAGGTGGAGGGCAAGGGGGCTTCCTGGGGCCTCTAGTGCAAGTCCATTGAGAGAGGTGGACCCCTGGGTAGCTAGCTGGGGTCGTAGGCCCCTAGGTGGAATGCCAGGGGGCACCCTGGGGCCTCTACTGCAAGTCCAGGGAGAGTTGTGGACCCCTTGGTAGCTTGCTGGGGTCAGAAGCCCCTAGGGGGAGGGCCAGGGGGCACCCTGGGGCATCTACTGCAAGTCCAGGGAGAGTTGTGGACCCCTTCGTAGCTTGCTGGGGTCAGAGGCCCCTAGGGGGATGGCCAGGGGGCACCCTGGGGCCTATACTGCAAGTCCAGGGAGAGAGGTGGACCCCTTGGGAGCTTTCTAGTGTCAGCCGCTCTATGTGGAGGGCCTGGGGGCACCCTGGGGCCTCTACTGCCAGTCCAGGGAGAGAGGTGGACCCCCTGGGTAGGTTGCTGGGGTCTTAAGCCCCTAGGTGGAGGGCCAGGGGGCACCCTGGGGCCTCTACTGCAAGTCCAGGGAGAGAGGTAGACCCCTGGGGAGTTTTTTTTGTGTCAGCCGCCCCTAGGTGGAGGGCCTGGGGGCACCCTGGGGCCTCTAATGCCAGTCCAAGGAGAGAGGTGGACCCCCTGGGTAGCTTGCTGGGGTCAGAGGCCCCTAGGTGCAGGGCAAGGGGGCACCCTGGGGCCTCTACTGCAAGTCCAGGGAGAGTTGTGGACCCCTGGGTAGCTTGCTGGGGTCAGAGGCCCCTGGGTGGAGGGCAAGGGGGCACCCTGGTTCCTATACTGCAAGTTCAGGGAGAGAGGTGGACCCCTGGGTGGGTTTCTGGGGTCTTAGGCCCCTAGGTGGAGGGCCAGGGGGCACCCTGGGGCCTATACTGCAAGTCCAGGGAAAGTTGTGGACCCCTGGGTAGCTTGCTGGGGTCTGAGGCCTATGGCTGGAGGGCAAGGGGGCACGCTGGGGCCTATACTGCAAGTCCAGGGAGAGAGGTGGACCCCTGGGTAGCTTGCTGGGGAATAAAGCCCCTAGGTGGAGGGCCAGGGGGTACCCTAGGGCCTCTACTGCAAGTCCAGGGAGAGAGGTGGACCCCTGGGTTGCTAGCTGGGGTCAGAGGCCCTTAGGTGGAGGGCCAGGGGGCACCCTGGGGCCTCTAGTGCAAGTCCAGGGATAGTTGTGGACCCCTTGGTAGATTCCTAGGGTCTGAGGACCCTAGGTGGAGGGCCAGGTGGCACCCTTGGGCTTCTACTGCAAGTCTAGGGAGAGTTGTGGACCCCTGGGTAGCTTGCTGGGGTCAGAGGCCCTTAGGTGGAGGGCCAGGGGGCACCCTGGGGCCTCTAGTGCAAGTCCAGGGATAGTTGTGGACCCCTTGGTAGATTCCTAGGGTCTGAGGACCCTAGGTGGATGGCCAGGGGGCAACCTGGGGCCTATACTGCAAGTCCAGGGAGAGAGGTGGATCCCTGGGTAGCTTGATGAGGTCTGTAGCCCATAGGTGGAGGGCAAGGGGGTACCCTAGGGCCTCTAACGCAAGTCCAGGGAGAGAGGTGGACCACTGTGTAGCTTGCTGTGGTCAAAGGCCCTTAGGTGGAGGGCCAGGGGGCACCCTGGGGCCTCTACTGAAAGTCCAGGGAGAGTTGTAGACCCCTGGGTAGCTTGCTGGGGTCAGAAGCCCCTATGTGGAGGGCCAGGGGGCACCCAGGGGCCTATACTGCAAGTCCAGGGAGATAATTGGACCCCTGGGTAGATTGCTGGGGTCTTAGGCCCCTAGGTGGAGGGCCAGGGGGCACCCTGGGGCCTCTATTGCAAGTCCAGGGAGAGAGGTGGACCCCTGGGTAGCTTGCTGTGGTCCTAGGCCCCTAGATGGAGGGCCAGGGGGCACCCTGGGGCGTATACTTCAAGTCAAGGGAGAGAGGTGGACCCCCGGTATCTTGCTGGGGTCTTAGGCCCCTAGGTGGAGGGCCAGGGGGCACCCTGGGGCCTCTACTGCAAGTCCGGGAAGAGACGTGGACCCCTGGGTAGCTTGCTGGGGTCCTAGGCCCTTAGGTGGAGGGCCAGGGGGCACCCTGGGGCCTATACTTCAAGACAAGGGAGAGAGGTGGAACCCTGGGTAGCTTGCTGGGGTCTTAGGCCCCTAGGTGGAGGGCCAGTGGGCAGCCAGGGGCCTATAATTCAAGTCCAGGGAGAAAGGTGGACCCCTGGGTAGCTTGCTGGGGTCTGAGGCCCCTAGGAGGAGAAAAAGGGGGCAGCCAGGGGCCTCTACTGCAAGTCCAGGGAGAGTTGTGGACCCCTGGGTAACTTGCTGGGGTCAGAGGCCCCTAGGTGGAGAGCCAGGAGGTACCCTAGGGCCTCTACTGCAAGTCCAGGGAGAGAGGTGGACCCCTCGGTTGCTTGCTGGGGTCAGAGGCAACTAGGTGGAGGGCCAGGGGGCACCCTGGGTTATATCCTGCAAGTCCAGGGAGAGAGGTGAACCCCTGGGGAGCTTTTTTTGTGTCAGCCGCCCCTAGGTAGAGGGCCTTTGGTCACCCTAGGGCCTCTACTGCAAGTCCAGGGAGAGAGGTGGACCCATGGGTAGCTAGCTGGGGTCAGAGGCCCCTAGGTGGAGGGCCAGGAGGCACCCTGAGGCCTATACTGCAAGACCAGGGAGAGAGGTGGACCTCTGGGTAGCTTGCTGAGGTCCTTGGCCCCTATGTGGAGGGCCAGGGGGCACCCTGGGGCCTATTTTTCAAGTCAAGGGAGAGAGGTGGACCACTGGGTAGCTTGCTGGGATCTTAGGCCCCTAGGTGGAGGGCCAGGGGGCACCCTGGGGCCTATACTGCAAGTCCAGGGAGAGAGGTGGACCCCTGGGTAGCTTGCTGGGGTCACAGGCCCCTAGGTGGAGGGCCAAGAGGCACCCTGGGGCCTCTACTGCAAGTTCAGGGAGAGTTGTGGACCCCTGGGTAGCTTGCTGGGGTCTTAGGCCCCTAGGTGGAGGGCCAATGGGCACCCTGGGGCCTATACTATAAGTCCAGGGAGAAAGGTGGACCCCTGGGTAGCTTGCTGGGGTCAGAGGCCCCAAGTTGGAGGGCAAGGGGGCACCCTGGGTCCTCTACTGCAAGTCCAGGGAGAGTTGCGTTCCCCTGGGTAGCTTGCTGGGGTCAGAGGCCCCTAGGTGGAGGGCCAAGAGGTTTCCTAGGGCCTCTACTGCAAGTCCAGGGAGAGAGGTGGACCCCTGGGTAGCTAGCTGGGGTCAGAGGCAACTAGGTGGAGGGCAAGGGGGCACCCTGGGGCATATCCTGCAAGTCATGGGAGAGAGGTGGACCCCTGGGGAGCTTTCTTGTGTCAGCCGCCCCTAGGTGGAGGGCCTGGGGGCACCCTGGGGCCTCTACTGCCAGTCCAGGGAGAGAGGTGGACCCCCTGGGTAGCTTGCTGAGGTCTTAGGCCCCTAGGTGGAGGGCCAGGGGGCACCCTAGGGCCTATACTGCAAGTCCATGGAGAGATTTGGACCCCTGGGTAGCTTGCTGGGGTCAGAGGCCCCTAGGTGCAGGGCCAGGGGGCACCCTGGGGCCTCTTCTGCAAGTCCAGGGAGAGTTGTGGACCCCTGGGTAGCTTGCTGGGGTCAGAGACCCATGGGTGGAGGGCAAGGGGGCACACTGGGGCCTATACTGCAAGTACAGGGAGAGAGGTGGACCCCTGGGTAGCTTGCTGGGGAATAAAGCCCCTAGGTGGAGGGCCAGGGGTTACCCTAGAGCCTCTACTGCAGGTCCAGGGAGAGAGGTGGACCCCATGGTAGCTAGCTGGGGTCAGAGGCACTTAGGTGGACTGCCAGGGGGCACCCTGGGGCCTCAATTGCAAGTCCAGGGATAGTTGTGGACCCCTTGGTAGATTCCTAGGCTCTGAGGACCCTAGGTGGAGGGCCAGGGGGCACCCTTGGGCCTCTACTGCAAGTCTAGGAAAAGTTTTGGACCCCTGGGTAGCTTGCTGGGGTCAGCCGCCTCTAGGTGGAGGGCCTGGGGGCACCCTGGGGCCTTTACTGCCAGTCCAGGGAGAGAGGTGGACCCCCTGGGTAGCTTGCTGGGGTCAGAGGCCCCTAGGTGCAGGGCAAGGGGGCGCCCTGGGGCCTCTACTGCAAGTCCAGGGAGAGTTGTGGACCCCTGGGTAGCTTGCTGGGGTCAGAGGCCCCTGGGTGGAGGACAAGGGGGCACCCTGATTCCTATTGTGCAAGTTCAGGGAGAGAGGTGGACCACAGGGTGGCTTGCTGGGGTCTTAGGCCCCTAGGTGGAGGGCCATGGTGCACCCTGGGGCCTATTCTGCAAGTCCAAGGAGAGATGTGGACCCCTATGTAGCTTGCTGGGGTCAGAGGCCCCTAGGTGGACGGCCAGGGGGCACCCTGTGGCCTCTACTGCAAGTCCAGGGAAAGTTGTGGACCCCTGGGTAGCTTGCTGGGGTCAGAGGTCCTTGGGTGGAGGGCAAGGGGGCACGCTGGGGCCTATACTGCAAGTCCAGGGAGAGAGGTGGACCCCTGGGTAGCTTGCTGGGGAATAAAGCCCCTAGGTGGAGGGCCAGGGGGTACCCTAGGGCCTCTACTACAAGTCCAGGGAGAGAGGTGGACCCCTGGGTAGCTAGCGTGGGTCAGAGGCCCTTAGGTGGAGAGCCAGGGGGTGCCCTGGGGCCTATACTGCAAGTCCAGGGAGAGGGGTGGATCCCTGGGTAGCTTGATGAGGTCTGAAGCCCATAGGTGGAGGGCAAGGGGGTACCCTAGGGCCTTTAACGCAAGTCCAGGAAGAGAGGTGGACCCCTGGGTAGCTTGCTGGTGTCAGAGGCACAAAGGTGGAGGGCCAGGGGGCACCCTGGGGCATAAATTCCCAGTCCAGGGAGAGAGGTTGACCCCTGGGAAGCTTGCTGGCGTCAGAGGATCCTTGGTGGAGTGCCAGGGGGCTTCCTGGGTTCTCTACTGCAAGTCCAGGGAGAGAGGTGGACCCCTGGGTAGCTTGCTGGGGTCCAAGGCCCCTAGCTGGAGGACCAGGGGGCACCCTGGGGACTCTACTGCAAGTCCAGGGAGAGAGGTGGACCCCTGGGTAGCTTGCTGGGGACTAAAGCCCCTAGGTGGAGGGCCAGGGGCTACCCTAGGGCCTCTGCTGCAATTCCAGGGAAAGTTGTGGTCCCCTTGGTAGATTGCTTGGGCCAGAGGCCCCTAGGTGGAGGGCCAGGGGGCACCCTTGGGCCTCTACTGCAAGTCTAGGGAGAGATTTAGACCCCTGGGTAGCTTGCTGCGGTCAGAGGCCCCTAAGTGGAGGGCCAGTGGGCACCCTGGGGCCTCTTCTGCAAGTCCAGGGAGAGAGGTGGACCCCTGGGTAGCTTGCAGGTGTAAGAAGAACCTAGGTTGAGGGTCAGGGGGCACCCTGGGGCCTCTTCTGCAAGTCCAGGGAGAGTTGTGGACCATTGGGTAACTTGCGGGGGTCAGAGACCCCTGGGTGGATGGCAAGGGGTTACCCTGGGGCCTATACTTCAAGTCCAGGGAGAGAGGTGGACCCCTGGGTAGCTTGCTGGGGTCTTAGGCACTTAGGTGGAGGGCCTGGGGGCACCCTGGGGCCTATACTGTAAGTCCAGGGAGAGAGGTGGACACCTGGGAAGCTTTCTTGTGTCAGCAGCCCCTAGGTGGAGGGCCTGGGGGCACCCTGGGGCCTCTTCTGCCAGTCAAGGGAGAGAGGTGGACCCCCTGGGTAGCTTGCTGGGGTCTTAGGCCCTTAGGTGGAGGGCCAGGGGGCACCTTAGGGCCTATACTGCAAGTCCAAGGAGAGATGTGGACCCCTGGGTAGCTTGCTGGGGTCAGAGGCCCCTATGTGCAGGGCAAGGGGGCACCCTGGGGCCTCTACTGCAAGTCCAGGGAGAGTTGTGGACCCCTGGGTAGCCTGCTGGGGTCAGAGGCCCCTGGGTTGAGGGCAAGGGGGCACCCTGGTTCCTATACTGCAAGTTCAGGAAGAGAGGTGGACCCCTGGGTAGCTTTCTGGGGTCTTAGGCCCCTAGGTAGAGGGCCAGGGGGCACCCTGGGGCCTATACTGCAAGTCCAATGAGAGAAGTGGGCCCCTGGGTAGCTTGCTGGGGTCAGAGGCCCCTAGGTGGAGGTTAAGGGGGCTTCCTGGGGCCTCTAGTGCAAGTCCATTGAGAGAGGTGGACCCCTGGTTAGCTAGCTGGGGTCATAGGCCCCTAGGTGGAATGCCAGGGGGCACCCTGGGGCCTCTACTGCAAGTCCAGGGAGAATTGTGGACCCCTTGGTAGCTTGCTGGGTTCAGAGGCCCCTAGGGGGAGGACCAGGGGGCACCCTGGGGCCTATACTGCCAGTCCAGGGAGAGAGGTGGACCCCTGGGTAGCTTGCTGGGGTCAAAGGCCCCTAGGTGGAGGGCAAGGGGGCACCCTGGGGCCTCTATTGCAAGTCCAGGGAGAGAGGTGGACCCCTGGGTAGCTTCCTGGGGTAAGAGACCCCTAAGTGGAGGGCAAGGGGGCACCCTGGGGCCTATACTGCAAGTCCAGGGAGAGGGGTGGATCCCTGGGTAGCTTGATGAGGTCTTAAGCCCATAGGTGGAGGGCAAGGGGGTACCCTAGGGCCTTTAACGCAAGTCCAGGAAGAGAGGTGGACCCCTGGGTAGCTTGCTGGGGTCAGAGGCCCCTAGGTGGAGAGAAAGGGGGCAGCCAGGGGCCTCTATTGCATGTCCAGGGAGAGTTGTGGACCCCTGGGTAACTTGCTGGGGTCAGAGGCCCCTAGGTGAAGGGCCAGGAGGTACCCTAGGGCCTCTACTGCAAGTCCAGGGAGAGTTGTGGACCCCTTGGTAGCTTGCTGGGTTCAGAGGCCCCTAGGGGGAGGACCAGGGGGCACCCTGGGGCCTATACTGCCTGTCCAGGGAGAGAGGTTGACCCCTGTGTAGCTTGCTGGGGTCAGAGGCCCATGGGTGGAGGGCAAGGGGGCACACTGGGGCCTATACTGCAAGTACAGGGAGAGAGGTGGACCCCTGGGTAGCTTGCTGGGGAATAAAGCCCCTAGGTGGAGGGCCAGGGGCTACCCTAGGGCCTCTACTGCTGGTCCAGGGAGAGAGGTGGACCCCTGGGTAGCTTGCTGGGTTCAGAGGCCCCTTGGTGGAGGGCCAGCGGGCACCCTGGGGCCTCTACTGCAAGTCCAGGGAGAGAAGTGGGCCCCTGGGTAGCTTGCTGGGGTCAGAGGCCCCTATGTGGAGGGCAAGGGGGCTTCCTGGGGCCTCTAGTGCAAGTCCATTGAGAGAGGTGGACCCCTGGTTAGCTAGCAGGGGTCGTAGGCCCCTAGGTGGAATGCCAGGGGGCACCCTGGGGCCTCTACTGCAAGTCCAGGGAGAATTGTGGACCCCTTGGTAGCTTGCTGGGTTCAGAGGCCCCTAGGGGGAGGACCAGGGGGCACCCTGGGGCCTATACTGCAAGTCCAGGGAGAGAGGTGGACCCCTGGGTAGCTTGCTGGGGTCAAAGGCCCCTAGGTGGAGGGCAAGGGGCCACCCTGGGGCCTCTATTGCAAGTCCAGGGAGAGAGGTGGACCCCTGGGTAGCTTCCTGGGGTAAGAGACCCCTAAGTGGAGGGCAAGGGGGCACCCTGGGGCCTATACTGCAAGTCCAGGGAGAGGGGTGGATCCCTGGGTAGCTTGATGAGGTCTTAAGCCCATAGGTGGAGGGCAAGGGGGTACCCTAGGGCCTTTAACGCAAGTCCAGGAAGAGAGGTGGACCCCTGGGTAGCTTGCTGGGGTCAGAGGCCCCTAGGTGGAGAGAAAGGGGGCAGCCAGGGGCCTCTATTGCATGTCCAGGGAGAGTTGTGGACCCCTGGGTAACTTGCTGGGGTCAGAGGCCCCTAGGTGAAGGGCCAGGAGGTACCCTAGGGCCTCTACTGCAAGTCCAGGGAGAGTTGTGGACCCCTTGGTAGCTTGCTGGGTTCAGAGGCCCCTAGGGGGAGGACCAGGGGGCACCCTGGGGCCTATACTGCCTGTCCAGGGAGAGAGGTTGACCCCTGTGTAGCTTCCTGGGGTCAGTGGCCCCTAGGTGGAGGGCCAGGTTGCCCCCTGCAGCCTATCCTGCAAGTCCAGGGAGAGAAGTGGACCCCTGGGTAGCTTCCTGGGGTAAGAGGCCCCTAGGTGGAGAGCCAGGGGGTCCCCTGGGGCCTATACTGCAAGTCCAGGGAGAGGGGTGGATCCCTGGGTAGCTTGATGAGGTCTGAAGCCCATAGGTGGAGGGCAAGGGGGTACCCTAGGGCCTTTACCGCAAGTCCAGGAAATGAGGTGGATCCCTGGGTAGCTTGCTGGTGTCAGAGGCACAAAGGTGGAGGGCCAGGGGGCACCCTGGGGCCTATACTCCCAGCCCAGGGAGAGAGGTTGACCCCTGGGAAGCTTGCTGGCGTCAGAGGCTCCTTGGTGGAGTGCCAGGGGGCTTCCTGGGTTCTCTACTGCAAGTCCAGGGAGAGAGGTGGACCCCTGGGTAGCTTGCTGGGGTCAAAGGCCCCTAGCTGGAGGGCCAGGGGGCACCCTGGGGACTCTACTGCAAGTCCAGGGAGAGAGTTGGACCCCTAGGTAGCTTGCTGGGGACTAAAGCCCCTAGGTGGAGGGCCAGGTGCTACCCTAGGGCCTCTACTGCAATTCCAGGGAGAGTTGTGGTCCCCTTGGTAGATTGCTTGGGCCAGAGGCCCCTAGGTGGAGGGCCAGGGGGCACCCTTGGGCCTCTACTGCAAGTCTAGGGAGAGCTGTGGACCCCTGGGTAGCTTGCGGGGGTCAGAGGCCCCTGGGTGGATGGCAAGGGGGCACCCTGGGGCCTATACTTCATGTCCAGGGAGAGAGGTGGACCCCTGGGTAGCTTGCTGGGGTCTTAGACCCCTAGGTGGAGTGCCAGGGGGCACCCTGGGGCCTATACTGCAAGTGCAGGGAGAGAGGTGGAGCCCTGGGTAGTTTGTTTGGCTGAGAGTGGCCTAGGTGGAGGGCCAAGGGGCCCCCAGGGGCCTCTACTGCAAGTCCAGGGAGAGTTGTGGACCCTTGGGTAACTTGCGGGGGTCAGAGGCCCCTGGGTGGATGGCAAGGGGGCACCCTGGGGCCTATACTTCATGTCCAGGGAGAGAGGTGGACCCCTGGGTAGCTTGCTGGGGTCTTAGACACTTAGATGGAGGGCCTGGGGGCACCCTGGGGCCTCTACTGCAAGTCCAGGGAGAGAGGTGACACCTGGGGAGCTTTCTTGTGTCAGCAGCCCCTAAGTGGAGGGCCTGGGGGCACCCTGGGGCCTCTACAGCCAGTCCAGGGAGAGAGGTGGACCCCCTGGGTAGCTTGCTGGGGTCTTAGGCCCTTAGTTGGAGGGCCAGGCGGCACCTTAGGGCCTATACTGCAAGTCCAAGGAGAGATGTTGACCCCTGGGTAGCTTGCTGGGGTCAGAGATCCCTGGGTGGAGGGCAAGGGGGCACCCTGGTCCCTATACTGCAAGTCCAGGAAGAGAGGTGGACCCCTGGGTAGCTTTCTGAGGTGTTAGGCCCCTAAGTGGAGGGCCAGGAGGCACCCTGGGGCCTATACTGCAAGTCCAAGGAGAGATGTGAACCCCTATGTAGCTTGCTGGGGTCAGAGGCCCCTAGGTGGAGGGCCAGGGGGCACCCTGGGGCCTCTACTGCAAGTACAGGGAAAGTTGTGGACCCCTGAGTAGCTTGCTGGGGTTAGAGGCCCATGGGTGGAGGGCAAGGGGGCACGCTGGGGCCTCTACTGCAAGTCCAGGGAGAGAAGTAGAACCCTAGGTAGCTTGCTGGGGAATAAAGCCCCTAGGTAGAGGGCCAGGGGTACCCTGGGGCCTCTAATGCAAGTCCAGGGAGAGAGTTGGACCCCTGGGTAGCTAGCTGGGGTCAGAGGCCCTTAGGTGGAGGGCCAGGGGGCACCCTGGGGCCTCTAGTGCAAGTCCAGGGATAGTTGTGGACCCCTTGGTAGATTCCTAGGGTCTGAAGACCCTAGGTGGAGGGCCAGGGGGCACCCTGGGGCATCTAGTGTAAGTCCAGGGATAGTTGTGGACCCCTTGGTAGATTACCAAGGTCTGAGGACCCTACGTGGAGGGCCAGGGGGCACCCTTGGGCCTCTACTACAAGTCTACAAGAGTTGTGGACCCCTGGGTCGCTTGCTGGGGTCAGAGGCCCCTAGGTGGAGGGACAGCGGGCACCCTGGGGCCTCTACTGCAAGTCCAGGGAGAGAGGTGGGCCCCTGGGTATTTTGCTGGGGTAAGAGGCCCCTAGGTGGAGGGCAAGGGGGCTTCCTGGGGCCTCTACTGCAAGTCCATTGAGAGACGTGGACCCCTGGGTAGCTTGCTGGGGTCGGAGGCACCTAGGTGGAATGCCAGGGGGCACCCTGGGGCCTCTACTGCAAGTCCAGGGAGAGTTGTGGACCCCTTGGTAGCTTGCTGGGGTCAGAGGCCCCTAGGTGGAGGGCCAGGGGGCACCCTGGAGCCTATACTGCCAGTCCAGGGAAAGAGGTGGACCCCTGGGTAGCTTGCTGGGGTCATAGACCCCTTGGAGGAGTGCCAGGGGGCACCCTGGGGCCTCTTTTGCAAGTGAAGGGAGAGAGAAAGACCCCTGGGTAGCATACTGGGGGAAAGTGGCCCCTAGGTGGAGGGCCAGGGGGCACCCTGGGGCCTATACTGCAAGTCCAGGGAGAGAGGTGGATCCCTGGGTAGCTTGATGAGGTCTGTAGCCCATAGGTGGAGGGCAAGGGGGTACCCTAGGGCCTCTAACGCAAGTCCAGGGAGAGAGGTGGACCACTGTGTAGCTTGCTGTGGTCAGAGGCCCTTAGGTGGAGGGCCAGGGGGCACCCTGGGGCCTCTACTGAAAGTCCATGGAGAGTTGTAGACCCCTGGGTAGCTTGCTGGGGTCAGAAGCCCCTATGTGGAGGGCCAGGGGGCACCCTGGAGCCTATACTGCAAGTCCAGGGAGATAATTGGACCCCTGGGTAGTTTACTGGGGTCTAAGGCCCCTAGGTGGAGGGCCAGGGGGCACCCTGGGGCCTCTATTGCAAGTCCAGGGAGAGCCGTGGACCCCTGGGTAGCTTGCTGTGGTCCTAGGCCCCTAGGTGGAGGGCCAGGGGGCACCTTGGGGCCTATACTTCAAGTCAAGGGAGAGTTGTGGACCCCTGTGTAGCTTGCTGGGGTCTTAGGCCCCTAGGTGGAGGGCCAGTGGGCACTCTGGGGCCTATACTTCAAGTCCAGGGAGAAAGGTGGACCCCTGGGAAGCTTTCTGGGGTCAGAGGCCCCTAGGTGGAGGGCAAGGGGGCACCCTGGGGCCTCTACTGCAAGTCCAGGGAGAGTTGTGGACCCCTGGGTAGCTTGCTGGGGTCAATGGAAACTAGGTGTAGGGCCAGGAGGTACCCTAGGGCCTCTACTGCAAGTCCAGGGAGAGAGGTGGACCCGTGGGTAGCTTTTTGGGGTCAGAGGCCCCTAGGTGTAGGGCCAGGAGGTACCCTAGGGCCTCTACTGCAGGTCCAGGGAGAAAGGTGGACCCCTGGGTAGCTTGCTGGGGTCAGAGGCCCCTAGGTGGAGGGCCAGGGGGTACCCTGAGGCCTCTGCTGCAAGACCAGGGAGAGAGGTGGACCTCTGGGTAGCTTGCTGGGGTCCTTGGCCCCTATGTGGAGGGCCAGGGGGAACCCTGGGGCCTATTTTTCAAGTCAAGGGAGAGAGGTGGACCCCTGGGTAGCTTGCTGGGATCTTAGGCCCCTAGGTGGAGGGCCAGGGGGCACCCTGGGGCCTATACTGCAAGTTCAGGGAGAGTTGTGGACCCCTGGATAGCTTGCTGGGGTCTTAAGCCCCTCGGTGGAGGGCCAATGGGCACCCTGGGGCCTATACTATAAGTCCAGGGAGAAAGGTGGACCCCTGTGTAGCTTGCTGGGGTCAGAGGCCCCTAGGTGGAGGGCCAAGAGGTTTCCTAGGGCCTCTACTGCAAGTCCAGGGAGAGAGGTTGACCCCTGGGTATCTTGCTGGGGTCTTAGGCCCCTAGGTGGAAGGCCAGGGGGCACCCTGGGGCCTCTACTGCAAGTCCAGGGAGAGAAGTGGGCCCCTGGGTAGCTTACTGGGGTCAGAGGCCCCTAGGTGGAGGGCAAGGGGGCTTTCTGGGGCCTCTACTGCAGGTCCAGGGAGAAAGGTGGACCCCTGGGTAGCTTGCTGGGGTCAGAGGCCCCTAGGTGGAGGGCCAGGGGGCACCCTGGGGCCTATACTTCAAGTCCAGGGAGAAAGGTGGACCCCTGGGTAGCTTGCTGGGGTCAGAGGCCCCTAGGTGGAGAGAAAGGGGGCAGCCAGGGGCCTCTACTGCAAATCCATGGAGAGTTGTGGACCCCTGGTTAACTTGCTGGGGTCAGAGTCCCCTAGATGGAGGGCCAAGAGATACCCTAGGGCCTCTACTGCAAGTCCAGGGAGAGAGGTGGACCCCTGGGTAGCTTGCTGGGGTCAGAGGCAACTAGGTGGAGGGCAAGGGGGCACCCTAGGGCATATCCAGCAAGTCCAGGGAGAGAGGTGGACCCCTGGGGAGCTTTCTTGTGTCAGCCGCCCCTAGGTGGAGGGCCTAGGGGCACCCTGGGGCCTCTACTGCCAGTCCAGGGAGAGAGGTTGACCCCCTGGGTAGCTTGCTGAGGTCTTAGGCCCCTAGGTGGAGGGCCAGGGGGCACCCTAGGGCCTATACTGCAAGTCCATGGAGAGATTTGGACCCCTGGGTAGCTTGCTGGGGTCAGAGGCCCCTAGGTGCAGGGCCAGGGGGCACCCTGGGGCCTCTACTGCAAGTCCAGGGAGAGTTGTGGACCCCTGGGTAGCTTGCTGGGGTCAGAGGCCCATGGGTGGAGGGCAAGGGGGCACACTGGGGCCTATACTGCAAGTACAGGGAGAGAGGTGGACCCCTGGGTAGCTTGCTGGGGAATAAAGCCCCTGGGTGGAGGGCCAAGGGTTACCCTAGGGCCTCTACTGCAGGTCCAGGGAGAGAGGTGGACCCCTGGGTAGCTAGCTGGGGTCAGAGGCACTTAGGTGGACTGCCAGGGGGCACCCTGGGGCCTCTATTGCAAGTCCAGGGATAGTTGTGGACCCCTTGGTAAATTCCTAGGCTCTGAGGACCCTAGGTGGAGGGCCAGGGGGCACCCTTGGGCCTCTACTGCAAGTCTAGGGAGAGTTGTGGACCCCTGGGTAGCTTGCTGGGGTCAGAGGCCCCCTGGTGGAGGGCCAGCTGGCACCCTGGGGCCTCTATTGCAAGTCCAGGGAGAGAGGTGGGCCCCTGGGTAGCTTGCTGGGGTCAGAGGCCCCTAGGTGGAGGGCAAGGGGGCTTACTGGGGCCTCTACTGCAAGTCCATTGAGAGAGGTGGACCCCTGGGTAGCTTGCTGGGGTCAGAGGCAACTAGGTGGAGGGCAAGGGGGCACCCTGGGGCATATCCTGCAAGTCCAGGGAGAGAGGTGGACCCCTGGGGAGCTTTCTTGTGTCAGCCGCCCCTAGGTGGAGGGCCTGGGGGCACCCTGGGGCCTCTACTGCCAGTCCAGGAAGAGAGGTGGACCCCCTGGGTAGCTTGCTGGGGTCAGGGGCCCCTAGGTGCAGGGCAAGGGGGCGCCCTGGGGCCTCTACTGCAAGTCCAGGGAGAGTTGTGGACCCCTGGGTAGCTTGCTGGGGTCAGAGGCCCCTGGGTGGAGGGCAAGGGGGCACCCTGATTCCTAAAGTGCAAGTTCAGGGAGAGAGGTGGACCCCTGGGTGGCTTGCTGGGGTCTTAGGCCCCTAGGTGGAGGGCCAGGGGGCACCCTGTGGCCTCTACTGCAAGTCCAGGGAAAGTTGTGGACCCCTGGGTAGCTTGCTGGGGTCAGAGGCCCATGGGTGGAGGGCAAGGGGGCACGCTGGGGCCTATACTGCAAGTCCAGGGAGAGAGGTGGACCCCTGGGTAGCTTACTGGGGAATAAAGCCCCTAGGTGGAGGGCCAAGGGGTACCCTAGGGCCTCTACTGCAAGTCCAGGGAGAGAGGTGGACCCCTGGGTAGCTAGCTGGGGTCAGAGGCCCTTAGGTGGAGGGCCAGGGGGCACCCTGGGGCTTCTAGTGCAAGTCCAGGGATAGTTGTGGACCCCTTGGTAGATTCTTAGGGTCTGAGGACCCTAGGTGGATGGCCAGGTGGCACCCTTGGGCCTCTACTGCAAGTCTAGGGAGAGTTGTGGACCCCTGGGTAGCTTGCTGGGGTCAGAGGCCCCTTGGTGGAGGGCCAGCGGGCACCCTGGGGCCTCTACTGCAAGACCAGGGAGAGAAGTGGGCCCCTGGGTAGCTTGCTGGGGTCAGAGGCCCCTAGGTGGAGGGCAAGGGGGCTTCCTGGGGCCTCTAGTGCAAGTCCATTGAGAGAGGTGGACCCCTGGGTAGCTAGCTGGGGTCGTAGGCCCCTAGGTGGAATGCCAGGGGGCACCCTGGGGCCTCTACTGCAAGTCCAGGGAGAGTTGTGGACCCCTTGGTAGCTTGCTGGGGTCAGAAGCCCCTAGGGGGAGGGCCAGGGGGCACCCTGGGGCATCTACTGCAAGTCCAGGGAGAGTTGTGGACCCCTTCGTAGCTTGCTGGGGTCAGAGGCCCCTAGGGGGATGGCCAGGGGGCACCCTGGGGCCTATACTGCAAGTCCAGGGAGAGAGGTGGACCCCTTGGGAGCTTTCTAGTGTCAGCCGCCCCTATGTGGAGGGCCTGGGGGCACCCTGGGGCCTCTACTGCCAGTCCAGGGAGAGAGGTGGACCCCCTGGGTAGGTTGCTGGGGTCTTAAGCCCCTAGGTGGAGGGCCAGGGGGCACCCTGGGGCCTCTACTGCAAGTCCAGGGAGAGAGGTAGACCCCTGGGGAGTTTTTTTTGTGTCAGCCGCCCCTAGGTGGAGGGCCTGGGGGCACCCTGGGGCCTCTAATGCCAGTCCAAGGAGAGAGGTGGACCCCCTGGGTAGCTTGCTGGGGTCAGAGGCCCCTAGGTGCAGGGCAAGGGGGCACCCTGGGGCCTCTACTGCAAGTCCAGGGAGAGTTGTGGACCCCTGGGTAGCTTGCTGGGGTCAGAGGCCCCTGGGTGGAGGGCAAGGGGGCACCCTGGTTCCTATACTGCAAGTTCAGGGAGAGAGGTGGACCCCTGGGTGGGTTTCTGGGGTCTTAGGCCCCTAGGTGGAGGGCCAGGGGGCACCCTGGGGCCTATACTGCAAGTCCAAGGAGAGATGTGGACCCCTATGTAGCTTGCTGGGGTCAGAGGCCCCTAGGTGGAGGGCCAGGGGGCACCCTGTGGCCGCTACTGCAAGTCCAGGGAAAGTTGTGGACCCCTGGGTAGCTTGCTGGGGTCTGAGGCCTATGGCTGGAGGGCAAGGGGGCACGCTGGGGCCTATACTGCAAGTCCAGGGAGAGAGGTGGACCCCTGGGTAGCTTGCTGGGGAATAAAGCCCCTAGGTGGAGGGCCAGGGGGTACCCTAGGGCCTCTACTGCAAGTCCAGGGAGAGAGGTGGACCCCTGGGTTGCTAGCTGGGGTCAGAGGCCCTTAGGTGGAGGGCCAGGGGGCACCCTGGGGCCTCTAGTGCAAGTCCAGGGATAGTTGTGGACCCCTTGGTAGATTCCTAGGGTCTGAGGACCCTAGGTGGAGGGCCAGGTGGCACCCTTGGGCTTCTACTGCAAGTCTAGGGAGAGTTGTGGACCCCTGGGTAGCTTGCTGGGGTCAGAGGCCCTTAGGTGGAGGGCCAGGGGGCACCCTGGGGCCTCTAGTGCAAGTCCAGGGATAGTTGTGGACCCCTTGGTAGATTCCTAGGGTCTGAGGACCCTAGGTGGATGGCCAGGGGGCAACCTGGGGCCTATACTGCAAGTCCAGGGAGAGAGGTGGATCCCTGGGTAGCTTGATGAGGTCTGTAGCCCATAGGTGGAGGGCAAGGGGGTACCCTAGGGCCTCTAACGCAAGTCCAGGGAGAGAGGTGGACCACTGTGTAGCTTGCTGTGGTCAAAGGCCCTTAGGTGGAGGGCCAGGGGGCACCCTGGGGCCTCTACTGAAAGTCCAGGGAGAGTTGTAGACCCCTGGGTAGCTTGCTGGGGTCAGAAGCCCCTATGTGGAGGGCCAGGGGGCACCCAGGGGCCTATACTGCAAGTCCAGGGAGATAATTGGACCCCTGGGTAGATTGCTGGGGTCTTAGGCCCCTAGGTGGAGGGCCAGGGGGCACCCTGGGGCCTCTATTGCAAGTCCAGGGAGAGAGGTGGACCCCTGGGTAGCTTGCTGTGGTCCTAGGCCCCTAGGTGGAGGGCCAGGGGGCACCCTGGGGCGTATACTTCAAGTCAAGGGAGAGAGGTGGACCCCCGGTATCTTGCTGGGGTCTTAGGCCCCTAGGTGGAGGGCCAGGGGGCACCCTGGGGCCTCTACTGCAAGTCCGGGAAGAGACGTGGACCCCTGGGTAGCTTGCTGGGGTCCTAGGCCCTTAGGTGGAGGGCCAGGGGGCACCCTGGGGCCTATACTTCAAGACAAGGGAGAGAGGTGGAACCCTGGGTAGCTTGCTGGGGTCTTAGGCCCCTAGGTGGAGGGCCAATGGGCAGCCAGGGGCCTATAATTCAAGTCCAGGGAGAAAGGTGGACCCCTGGGTAGCTTGCTGGGGTCTGAGGCCCCTAGGAGGAGAGAAAGGGGGCAGCCAGGGGCCTCTACTGCAAGTCCAGGGAGAGTTGTGGACCCCTGGGTAACTTGCTGGGGTCAGAGGCCCCTAGGTGGAGAGCCAGGAGGTACCCTAGGGCCTCTACTGCAAGTCCAGGGAGAGAGGTGGACCCCTCGGTTGCTTGCTGGGGTCAGAGGCAACTAGGTGGAGGGCCAGGGGGCACCCTGGGTTATATCCTGCAAGTCCAGGGAGAGAGGTGAACCCCTGGGGAGCTTTTTTTGTGTCAGCCGCCCCTAGGTAGAGGGCCTTTGGTCACCCTAGGGCCTCTACTGCAAGTCCAGGGAGAGAGGTGGACCCATGGGTAGCTAGCTGGGGTCAGAGGCCCCTAGGTGGAGGGCCAGGAGGCACCCTGAGGCCTATACTGCAAGACCAGGGAGAGAGGTGGACCTCTGGGTAGCTTGCTGAGGTCCTTGGCCCCTATGTGGAGGGCCAGGGGGCACCCTGGGGCCTATTTTTCAAGTCAAGGGAGAGAGGTGGACCCCTGGGTAGCTTGCTGGGATCTTAGGCCCCTAGGTGGAGGGCCAGGGGGCACCCTGGGGCCTATACTGCAAGTCCAGGGAGAGAGGTGGACCCCTGGGTAGCTTGCTGGGGTCACAGGCCCCTAGGTGGAGGGCCAAGAGGCACCCTGGGGCCTCTACTGCAAGTTCAGGGAGAGTTGTGGACCCCTGGGTAGCTTGCTGGGGTCTTAGGCCCCTAGGTGGAGGGCCAATGGGCACCCTGGGGCCTATACTATAAGTCCAGGGAGAAAGGTGGACCCCTGGGTAGCTTGCTGGGGTCAGAGGCCCCAAGTTGGAGGGCAAGGGGGCACCCTGGGTCCTCTACTGCAAGTCCAGGGAGAGTTGCGTTCCCCTGGGTAGCTTGCTGGGGTCAGAGGCCCCTAGGTGGAGGGCCAAGAGGTTTCCTAGGGCCTCTACTGCAAGTCCAGGGAGAGAGGTGGACCCCTGGGTAGCTAGCTGGGGTCAGAGGCAACTAGGTGGAGGGCAAGGGGGCACCCTGGGGCATATCCTGCAAGTCATGGGAGAGAGGTGGACCCCTGGGGAGCTTTCTTGTGTCAGCCGCCCCTAGGTGGAGGGCCTGGGGGCACCCTGGGGCCTCTACTGCCAGTCCAGGGAGAGAGGTGGACCCCCTGGGTAGCTTGCTGAGGTCTTAGGCCCCTAGGTGGAGGGCCAGGGGGCACCCTAGGGCCTATACTGCAAGTCCATGGAGAGATTTGGACCCCTGGGTAGCTTGCTGGGGTCAGAGGCCCCTAGGTGCAGGGCCAGGGGGCACCCTGGGGCCTCTTCTGCAAGTCCAGGGAGAGTTGTGGACCCCTGGGTAGCTTGCTGGGGTCAGAGACCCATGGGTGGAGGGCAAGGGGGCACACTGGGGCCTATACTGCAAGTACAGGGAGAGAGGTGGACCCCTGGGTAGCTTGCTGGGGAATAAAGCCCCTAGGTGGAGGGCCAGGGGTTACCCTAGAGCCTCTACTGCAGGTCCAGGGAGAGAGGTGGACCCCATGGTAGCTAGCTGGGGTCAGAGGCACTTAGGTGGACTGCCAGGGGGCACCCTGGGGCCTCAATTGCAAGTCCAGGTATAGTTGTGGACCCCTTGGTAGATTCCTAGGCTCTGAGGACCCTAGGTGGAGGGCCAGGGGGCACCCTTGGGCCTCTACTGCAAGTCTAGGAAAAGTTTTGGACCCCTGGGTAGCTTGCTGGGGTCAGCCGCCTCTAGGTGGAGGGCCTGGGGGCACCCTGGGGCCTTTACTGCCAGTCCAGGGAGAGAGGTGGACCCCCTGGGTAGCTTGCTGGGGTCAGAGGCCCCTAGGTGCAGGGCAAGGGGGCGCCCTGGGGCCTCTACTGCAAGTCCAGGGAGAGTTGTGGACCCCTGGGTAGCTTGCTGGGGTCAGAGGCCCCTGGGTGGAGGACAAGGGGGCACCCTGATTCCTATTGTGCAAGTTCAGGGAGAGAGGTGGACCACAGGGTGGCTTGCTGGGGTCTTAGGCCCCTAGGTGGAGGGCCATGGTGCACCCTGGGGCCTATTCTGCAAGTCCAAGGAGAGATGTGGACCCCTATGTAGCTTGCTGGGGTCAGAGGCCCCTAGGTGGACGGCCAGGGGGCACCCTGTGGCCTCTACTGCAAGTCCAGGGAAAGTTGTGGACCCCTGGGTAGCTTGCTGGGGTCAGAGGTCCTTGGGTGGAGGGCAAGGGGGCACGCTGGGGCCTATACTGCAAGTCCAGGGAGAGAGGTGGACCCCTGGGTAGCTTGCTGGGGAATAAAGCCCCTAGGTGGAGGGCCAGGGGGTACCCTAGGGCCTCTACTACAAGTCCAGGGAGAGAGGTGGACCCCTGGGTAGCTAGCGTGGGTCAGAAGCCCTTAGGTGGAGAGCCAGGGGGTGCCCTGGGGCCTATACTGCAAGTCCAGGGAGAGGGGTGGATCCCTGGGTAGCTTGATGAGGTCTGAAGCCCATAGGTGGAGGGCAAGGGGGTACCCTAGGGCCTTTAACGCAAGTCCAGGAAGAGAGGTGGACCCCTGGGTAGCTTGCTGGTGTCAGAGGCACAAAGGTGGAGGGCCAGGGGGCACCCTGGGGCATAAATTCCCAGTCCAGGGAGAGAGGTTGACCCCTGGGAAGCTTGCTGGCGTCAGAGGATCCTTGGTGGAGTGCCAGGGGGCTTCCTGGGTTCTCTACTGCAAGTCCAGGGAGAGAGGTGGACCCCTGGGTAGCTTGCTGGGGTCCAAGGCCCCTAGCTGGAGGACCAGGGGGCACCCTGGGGACTCTACTGCAAGTCCAGGGAGAGAGGTGGACCCCTGGGTAGCTTGCTGGGGACTAAAGCCCCTAGGTGGAGGGCCAGGGGCTACCCTAGGGCCTCTGCTGCAATTCCAGGGAAAGTTGTGGTCCCCTTGGTAGATTGCTTGGGCCAGAGGCCCCTAGGTGGAGGGCCAGGGGGCACCCTTGGGCCTCTACTGCAAGTCTAGGGAGAGATTTAGACCCCTGGGTAGCTTGCTGCGGTCAGAGGCCCCTAAGTGGAGGGCCAGCGGGCACCCTGGGGCCTCCTCTGCAAGTCCAGGGAGAGAGGTGGACCCCTGGGTAGCTTGCAGGTGTAAGAAGAACCTAGGTTGAGGGTCAGGGGGCACCCTGGGGCCTCTTCTGCAAGTCCAGGGAGAGTTGTGGACCATTGGGTAACTTGCGGGGGTCAGAGACCCCTGGGTGGATGGCAAGGGGTTACCCTGGGGCCTATACTTCAAGTCCAGGGAGAGAGGTGGACCCCTGGGTAGCTTGCTGGGGTCTTAGGCACTTAGGTGGAGGGCCTGGGGGCACCCTGGGGCCTATACTGTAAGTCCAGGGAGAGAGGTGGACACCTGGGAAGCTTTCTTGTGTCAGCAGCCCCTAGGTGGAGGGCCTGGGGGCACCCTGGGGCCTCTTCTGCCAGTCCAGGGAGAGAGGTGGACCCCCTGGGTAGCTTGCTGGGGTCTTAGGCCCTTAGGTGGAGGGCCAGGGGGCACCTTAGGGCCTATACTGCAAGTCCAAGGAGAGATGTGGACCCCTGGGTAGCTTGCTGGGGTCAGAGGCCCCTATGTGCAGGGCAAGGGGGCACCCTGGGGCCTCTACTGCAAGTCCAGGGAGAGTTGTGGACCCCTGGGTAGCCTGCTGGGGTCAGAGGCCCCTGGGTTGAGGGCAAGGGGGCACCCTGGTTCCTATACTGCAAGTTCAGGAAGAGAGGTGGACCCCTGGGTAGCTTTCTGGGGTCTTAGGCCCCTAGGTGGAGGGCCAGGGGGCACCCTGGGGCCAATACTGCAAGTCCAATGAGAGATGTGGACCCCTATGTAGCTTGCTGGGGTCAGAGGCCCCTAGGTGGAGGGCCAGGGGGCACCCTGGGGCCTCTACTGCAAGTACAGGGAAAGTTGTGGACCCCTGGGTAGCTTGCTGGGGTTAGAGGCCCATGGGTGGAGGGCAAGGGTGCACGCTGGGGCCTCTAATGCAAGTCTAGGGAGAGAAGTACACCCCTGGGTAGCTTGCTGGGGAATAAAGCCAATAGGTAGAGGGCCAGGGGTACCCTGGGGCCTCTACTGCAAGTCCAGGGAGAGAGTTGGACCCCTGGGTAGCTAGCTGGGGTCAGAGGCCCTTAGGTGGAGGGCCAGGGGGCACCCTGGGGCCTCTAGTGCAAGTCCAGGGATAGTTGTGGACCCCTTGGTAGATTCCTAGGGTCTGAGGACCCTAGGTGGAGGGCCAGGTGGCACCCTTGGGCCTCTACTGCAAGTCTAGGGAGAGTTGTGGACCCCTGGGTAGCTTGCTGGGGATAGAGGCCCCTTGGTGGAGGACCAGCGGGCACCCTGGGGCCTCTACTGCAAGTCCAGGGAGAGAAGTGGGCCCCTGGGTAGCTTGCTGGGGTCAGAGGCCCCTAAGTGGAGGGCAAGGGGGCTTCCTGGGGCCTCTAGTGCAAGTCCATTGAGAGAGGTGGACCTCTGGGTAGCTAGCTGGGGTCGTAGTCCCCTAGGTGGAATGCCAGGGGGCACCCTGGGGCCTCTACTGCAAGTCCAGGGAGAGTTGTGGACCCCTTGGTAGCTTGCTGGGGTCAGAGGCCCCAAGGGGGAGGGCCAGGGGGCACCCTGGGGCCTATACTGCAAGTCCAGGGAGAGAGGTGGACCCCTGGGGAGCTTTCTTGTGTCAGCCGCCCCTAGGTGGAGGGCCTGGGGGCACCCTGGGGCCTCTACTGCCAGTCCAGGGAGAGAGCTGGACCCCCTGGATAGCTTGCTGGGGTCAGAGGCCCCTAGGTGCAGGGCAAGGGGGCACCCTGGGGCCTCTACTGCAAGTCCAGGGAGAGTTGTGGACCCCTGGGTAGCTTGCTGGGGTCAGAGGCCCCTGGGTGGAGGGCAAGGGGGCACCCTGGTTCCTATAGTGCAAGTTCAGGGAGAGAGGTGGACCCCTGGGTGGCTTTCTGGGGTCTTAGGCCCCTAGGTGGAGGGCCAGGGGGCAACCTGGGGCCTATACTGCAAGTCCAAGGAGAGATGTGGACCCCTATGTAGCTTGCTGGGGTCAGAGGCCCCTAGTTGGAGGGCGAGGGGGCACCCTGTTGCCTCTACTGCAAGTCCAGGGAAAGTTGTGGACCCCTGGGTAGCTTGCTGGGGTCAGAGGACCCTAGGTGGAGGGCCAGTAGGCACCCTTGGGCCTCTACTGCAAGTCTAGGGAGAGTTGTGGACCCCTGGGTAGCTTGCTGGGGTCAGAGGCCCCTTGGTGGAGGGCCAGCGGGCACCCTGGGGCCTCTACTGCAAGTCTATGGAGAGAGGTGGACCCCTGGGTAGCTTGCTGGGGTCAGAGGCCAGTAGGTGGAGGGCCAGGGGGCACCCTGGGGCCTCTACTGCAAGTCCAGGGAGAGACGTGGACCCCTGGAAAGCTTGCTGGGGCCCTAGGCCCCTAGGTGGAGATCCAGGGGGCACCCTGGGGCCTATACTTCAAGTCAAGGCAGAGAGGTGGACCCCTGGGTAGCTTGCTGGGGTCTTGGGCACTTAGGTGGAGGGCCTGCTGGCACCCTGGGGCCTATACTGCAAGTCCAGGGAGAGAGGTGGAACCCTGGGTAGCTTGCTAGGATCAGAGGCCCCTAGGTGGAGGGCCAGGGGGCACCCTGGGGCCTCTACTGCAAGTCCAGGAAGAGTTGTGGACCCCTGGGTAGCTTGCTGGGGTCTTAGGCCCCCAGGTGGAGGGCCAGTGGGCATCCTGGGGCCTATACTTCATGTCCAGGGAGAAAATTGGACCCCTGGGTAGCTTTCTGGGGTCAGAGGCAACTAGGTGGAGGGCCAGGAGGCACCCAGGGGCCTATACTGCAAGTCCAGGTAGAGAGGTGGACCCCTGGGTAGATTGCTTGGCTAAGAGTGGCCTAGGTGGAGGGCCAAGGGGCACCCTGGGAATTCTACTGCAAGTCCAGGGAGAGTTGTAGACCCTTGGGTAACTTGTGGGGGTCAGAGGCCCCTGGGTGGAGGGCAAAGGGGCACCCTGGGGCCTCTACTGCAAGTCCAGGGAGAGATATGGACCCCTGGGTAGCTTGCTGGGGTCAGAAGCCCATAGGTGGTGGGCCAGGTGGCACCCTGGGGCCTATTCTGCAAGTCCAGGGAGAGAGGTTAACCCCTGAGTAGCTTCCTGGGGTCAGTGGCCCCTAGGTGGAGGGCCAGGTTGCCCTCTGCAGCCTATCCTGCAAGTCCAGGGAGAGGGATGGACCCCTGGGTAGCTTCCTGGGGTAAGAAGCCCCTAGGTGGAGAGCCAGGGGGTACCCTGGGGCCTATACTGCAAGTCCAGGGAGAGGGGTGGATCCCTGGGTAGCTTGATGAGGTCTGAAGCCCATAGGTGGAGGGCAAGGGGGTACCCTAGGGCCTTTAACGCAAGTCCAGGAAGAGAGGTGGACCCCTGGGTAGCTTGCTGGTGTCAGAGGCACAAAGGTGGAGGGCCAGGGGGCACCCTGGGGCCTATATTCCCAGTCCAGGTAGAGAGGTTAACCCCTGGTAAGCTTGCTGGCGTCAGAGGCTCCTTGGTGGAGTTCCAGGGGGCTTCCTGGGTTCTCTACTGCAAGTCCAGGGAGAGAGGTGGACCCCTGGGTAGCTTGCTGGGGTCAAAGGCCCCTAGCTGGAGGGCCAGGGGGCACCCTGGGGACTCTACTGCAAGTCCAGGGAGAGAGGTGGACCCCTGGGTAGCTTGCTGGGGACTAAAGCCCCTATGTGGAGGGCCAGGGGCTACCCTAGGGCCTCTACTGCAATTCCAGGGAGAGTTGTGGTCCCCTTGGTAGATTGCTTGGGCCAGAGGCCCCTAGGTGGAGGGCCAGGGGGCACCCTGGGGCCTATATTCCCAGTCCAGGTAGAGAGGTTGACCCCTGGGAAGCTTTCTTGTGTCAGCAGCCCCTAGGTGGAGGGCCTGGGGGCACCCTGGGGCCTCTTCTGCCAGTCCAGGGAGAGAGGTGGACCCCCTGGGTAGCTTGCTGGGGTCTTAGGCCCTTAGGTGGAGGGCCAGGGGGCACCTTAGGGCCTATACTGCAAGTCCAAGGAGAGATGTGGACCCCTGGGTAGCTTGCTGGGGTCAGAGGCCCCTAGGTGCAGGGCAAGGGGGCACCCTGGTTCCTATACTGCAAGTTCAGGAAGAGAGGTGGACCCCTGGGTAGCTTTCTGGGGTCTTAGGCCCCTAGGTGGAGGGCCAGGGGGCACCCAGGGGCCTATACTGCAAAACCAATGAGAGATGTGGACCCCTATGTAGCTTGCTGGGGTCAGAGGCCCCTAGGTGGAGGGCCAGGGGGCACCCTGGGGCCTCTACTGCAAGTACAGGGAAAGTTGTGGACCCCTGGGTAGCTTGCTGGGGTTAGAGGCCCATGGGTGGAGGGCAAGGGGGCACGCTGGGGCCTCTAATGCAAGTCCAGGGAGAGAAGTACACCCCTGGGTAGCTTGCTGGGGAATAAAGCCCCTAGGTAGAGGGCCAGGGGTACCCTGGGGCCTCTACTGCAAGTCCAGGGAGAGAGTTGGACCCCTGGGTAGCTAGCTGGGGTCAGAGGCCCTTAGGTGGAGGGCCAGGGGGCACCCTGGGGCCTCTAGTGCAAGTCCAGGGATAGTTGTGGACCCCTTGGTAGATTCCTAGGGTCTGAGGACCCTAGGTGGAGGGCCAGGTGGCACCTTTGGGCCTCTACTGCAAGTCTAGGGAGAGTTGTGGACCCCTGGGTAGCTTGCTGGGGTCAGAGGCCCCTTGGTGGAGGACCAGCGGGCACCCTGGGGCCTCTAGTGCAAATCCAGGGATAGTTGTGGACCCCTTGGTAGATTCCTAGGGTCTGAGGACCCTAGGTGGAGGGCCAGGTGGCACCTTTGGGCCTCTACTGCAAGTCAAGGCAGAGAGGTGGACCCCTGGGTAGCTTGCTGGGGTCTTAGGCACTTAGGTGGTGGGCCTGGGGGCACCCTGGGGCCGCCTATACTGCAAGTCCAGGGAGAGAGGTGGAACCCTGGGTAGCTTGCTAGGATCAGAGGCCCCTAGGTGGAGGGCCAGGGGGCACCCTGGGGCCTCTACTGCAAGTCCAGGGAGAGTTGTGGACCCCTGGGTAGCTTGCTGGGGTCTTAGGCCCCCAGGTGGAGGACCAGTGGGCATCCTGGGGCCTATACTTCATGTCCAGGGAGAAAATTAGACCCCTGGGTAGCTTTCTGGGGTCAGAGGCAACTAGGTGGAGGGCCAGGAGGCACCCTGGGGCCTATACTGCAAGTCCAGGGAGAGAGGTGGACCCCTGGGTAGATTGCTTGGCTGAGAGTGGCCTAGGTGGAGGGCCAAGGGGCACCCTGGGAACTCTACTGCAAGTCCAGGGAGAGTTGTGGACCCTTGGGTAACTTGTGGGGGTCAGAGGCCCCTGGGTGGAGGGCAAAGGGGCACCCTGGGGCCTCTACTGCAAGTCCAGGGAGAGATATGGACCCCTGGGTAGCTTGCTGGGGTCAGAAGCTTATAGGTGGTGGGGCAGGGGGCACCCTGGGGCCTATTCTGCAAGTCCAGGGAGAGAGGTTAACCCCTGAGTAGCTTCCTGGGGTCAGTGGCCCCTAGGTGGAGGGCCAGGTTGCCCCCTGCAGCCTATCCTGCAAGTCCAGGGAGAGAGGTGGACCCCTGGGTAGCTTCCTGGGGTAAGAAGCCCCTAGGAGGAGAGCCAGGGGGTACCCTGGGGACTATACTGCAAGTCCAGGGAGAGGGGTGGATCCCTGGGTAGCTTTATGAGGTCTGAAGCCCATAGGTGGAAGGAAAGGGGGTACCCTAGGGCCTTTAACACAAGTCCAGGAAGAGAGGTGGACCCCTGGGTAGCTTGCTGGTGTCAGAGGCACAAAGGTGGAGGGCCAGTGGGCACCCTGGGGCCTATATTCCCAGTACAGGGAGAGAGGTTGACCCCTGGGAAGCTTGCTGGCGTCAGAGGCTCCTTGGTGGAGTGCCAGGGGGCTTCCTGGGTTCTCTACTGCAAGTCCAGGGAGAGAGGTGGACCCCTGGGTAGCTTGCTGGGGTCAAAGGCTCCTAGCTGGAGGGCCAGGGGGCACCCTGGGGACTCTACTGCAAGTCCAGGGAGAGAGGTGGACCCCTGGGTAGCTTGCTGGGGACTAAAGCCCCTAGGTGGAGGGCCAGGGGTTACCCTAGGGCCTCTACTGCAATTCCAGGGAGAGTTGTGGTCCCCTTGGTAGATTGCTAGGGCCACAGGCCCCTAGGTGGAGGGCCAGGGGGCACCCTTGGGCCTCTACTGCAAGTCTAGGGAGAGATGTGGACCCCTGGGTAGCTTGCTGGGGTCAGAGGCCCCTAAGTGGAGGGCCAGCGGGCACCCTGGGGCCTCTTCTGCAAGTCCAGGGAGAGAGGTGGACCCCTGGGTAGCTTGCTGGGGTAAGAAGAACCAAGGTGAAGGGTCAGGGGGTACCCTGGGGCCTATACTGCCAGTCCAGGGAGAGAGGTGGACCCCTGTGTAGCTTGCTGGGGTCTTAGGCCCCTAGGTGGAGTGCCAGGGGGCACCCTGGGGCCTATACTGCAAATGCACGGAGAGAGGTGGACCCCTGGGTAGTTTGTTTGGCTGAGAGCGGCCTAGGTGGAGGGCCAAGGGGCACCCAGGGGCCTCTACTGCAAGTCCAGGGAGAGTTGTGGACCCTTGGGTAACTTGCGGGGGTCAGAGGCCCCTGGGTGGATGGCAAGGACGCACCCTGGGGCCTCTACTACAAGTCCAGGGAGAGAGGTGGACCCCTGGGTAGCTTGCAAGGGTCAGAAACCCATAGGTGGAAGGTCAGGGGGCACCCTGGGGCCTCTACTGCAAGTCCAGGGAGAGAGGTGGACCCCTGGGTAGCTTGCTGGGGTCAGAAGCCCATAGGTGGTGAGACAGGGGGCACCCTGGGGCCTCTACTGCAAGTCCAGGGAGAGAGGTGGACCCCTGGTTAGCTTGCTGGGGTCAGAGGCCCCTAGGTGGAGGGCCAGGGGGCACCATGGGGCCTCTCCTGCAAGTCCAGGGAGAGAGGTGGACCCCTGGGTAGCTTGATGAGGTCTGAAGCCCATAGGTGGAAGGCAAGGGGATACCCTATGGCCTTTAACGCAAGTCCAGGAAGAGGGGTGGACCCCTGGGTAGCTTGCTGGTGTCAGAGGTACAAAGGTGGAGGGCCAGGGGGCACCCTGGGGCCTATAATGCCAGTCCAGGGAGAGAGGTTGACCCCTGGGAAGCTTGCTGGCGTCAGAGGCTCCATGGTGGAGTGCCAGGGGGCACCCTGGGGCCTCTACTGCAAGTCCAGGGAGAGAGGTGGACCCCTGGGTAGCTTGCTGGGGTCAAAGGCCCCTAGCTGGAGGGCCAGGGGGCACCCTGGGGACTCTACTTCAAGTCCAGGGAGAGAGGTGGACCCCTGGGTAGCTTGCTGGGGACAAAAGCCCCTTGGTGGAGGGCCAGGGGCTACCCTAGGGCCTCTACTGCAATTCCAGGGAGAGTTGTGGACCCCTTGGTAGATTGCTTGGGCCAGAAGCCCCTAGGTGGAGGGCCAGGGGGCACCCTGGTGCCTCTACTGCAAGTCAAGGGAGAGAGGTGGACCCTTGGGTAGCTCGCTGGGGTCAGAGGCCTCTAGGTGGAGGGCTAGGAGGTACCCTAGGGCCCCTACTGCAAGTCCAGGGAGAGAGTTGGACACCTGGGTAGCTTGCTGGGGTCAGAGGCAACTAGGTGGAGGGCCAGGGGGCACCCTGTGGCCTATCCTGCAAGTCCAGGGAGAGAGGTGGACCCCTGGGTAGCTTGCTGGTGTCAGAGGCCCCTAGGTGGAGGGCAAGGGGGCACCTTGAGGACTCTACTGCAAGTCCAGGGAGGGTTGTGGACCCCTTGGTAGCTTGCTGGGGTGAGAAGCCCATAGGTGGAGGGCCAGGGGGTACCCTGGGGCCTCTACTACAAGTCCAGGGAGAAAGCTGGACCCCTGGGTAGCTTGCTGGGGTCAGAGGCCCCTAGGTGGAGGGCCAGGGGTCACCCTGGGGCCTCTACTGTCGTCTAGGGAAAGAGGTGGACCCCTGGGTAGCTTGCTGGGGTCAGGGGTCCCTTGAGTGGAGGGCCAGAGGGGCACCCTGGGGCCTCTACTGCAAGTCTAGGGAGAGAGGTGGACACCTGGGTAGCTTGCTGGGGTCAGATACCCCTAGGTGGAGTTCCTTGGGGCACCCTGAGGCCTCTACTGCAAGTCCAGGGAGAGAGGTTAATCCCTTGGTAGCTTGCTGGGGTCAGAGTCCCCTAGGTGGAGAGCCAGGGGGCACCCTGGGGACTCTACTGCATGTCCAGGGATAGAGGTGGATCCCTGCGTAGCTTGATGAGGTCTGAAGCCCATATTTGGAGGGTAAGGGGGTACCCTAGGGCCTCTAACGCAAGAACAGGGAGAGAGGTGGACCCCTGTTTAGCTTTCTGGGGTCAGAGGCCCTTAGGTGGAGGGCCAGGGGGCACCCTGGGGCCTCTACTGAAAGTCCAGGGAGAGTTGTGGACCCCTGGGTAGCTTGCTGGGGTCAGAAGCCAATAGGTGGAGGGCCAGGGGGCACCCTGGGGCCTATACTGCCAGTCCAGGGAGATAATTGGACCCCTGAGTAGCTTGCTGGGGTCTTAGGCCCCTATGTGGAGGGCCAGGGGGCACCCTGGGGCCTCTACTGCAAGTCCAGGGAGAGAGGTGGACCCCTGGGTAGCTTGCTGGGGTCCTAGGCCCCTAGGTTGAGGGCCAGGGGGCACCCTGGGGCCCATACTTCAAGTCAAGAGAGAGAGGTGGACCCCTGGGTAGCTTGCTGGGGTCAGAGGCACCTATGTGGAGGGCCAGGGGGCACCCTGGGGCCTCTACTACAAGTCCAGGAAGAGAGGTTTACTCCTGGGTAGCTTGCTGGGGTCAGAGAACCATAGAAGGAGGGCCAAGGGGCTTCCTGGGGCCTCTACTGCAAGTCCAGGGAGAGAGGTGGACCCCCAGGTAGCTAGCTGAGGTCAGTGGCCCCTAGGTGGAGGGCCAATGAGCACCTTGGGGCCTCTACTGCAAGTCCAGGGAGAGAGGTGGACCCCTGGGTAGCTTGCTGGGGTCAGAAGCCCCTAGGTGGAGGGCCAGGGGGCACCCTGGGGCCTCTACTGCAAGTTTAGGGAGAGAGGTGGACCCTTGGGTAGCTTGCTGGGGTCAGAGGCCCCTAGGTGGAGGGCCAAAGGGCAACCAGGGGCCTCTACTGCAAGTCCAGGGATAAAGGTGGACCCTGGGTAGCTTGCTGGGATCAGAGGCCCCTAAGTGGAGGGCCAGGAGGTACCCTAGGTCCCCTACTGCAAGTCAAGGTAGAGAATTTGACCCCTGGGTAGCTTGCTGGGGTCAGAGGCAACTAGGTGGAGTGCCAGGGGGCACCCTGGGGCCTATCCTGCAAGTCCAGGGAGAGAGGTGGACCCCTGGGTAGTTTGCTTGGCTGAGAGTGGCCTAGGTGGAGGGCCAAGGGGCACCCTGGGGCCTCTACTGCAAGTCCAGGGAGAGTTGTGGACCCATGGGTAACTTGCGGGGGTCAGAGGCCCCTAGGTGGAGGGCAAGAAGGCACCCCGGGGCCTCTACTGCAGGTCCAGGGAGAGATGTGGACCCCTGGGTAGCTTGCTGGCGTCAGAAGCCCATAGGTGGTGGGCCAGGGGTTAACTTGGGGCCTATTCTACAAGTCCAGGGAGAGAAGTGGACCCCTGGGTAGCTTCCTGGGGTCAGTGGCCCCTAGGTGGAGGGCCAGGTTGCCCCCTGCAGCCTGTCCTGCAAGTCCAGGGAGAGAGGTGGACCCCTGGGTAGCTTCCTGGGGTAAGAGGCCCCTAGATGGAGGGCAAGGGGGCACCTTGGGGCCTATAATGCAAGTCTAGGGAGAGAGGTAGACCCCTGGGTAGCTTGCTGGGGAATAAATTCCCTAGGTGGAGGGCCAGGGGGTACCCTAGGGCCTCTACTGCAACTCCAGGGAGAGAGGTGGACCCCTGGGTAGCTTGCTGGGGTCAGAGGCCCATGGGTGGAGGGCAAGGCGGCAAGCTGGGGCCTATACTGCAAGTCCAGGGAGAGAGGTGGACCCCTGGGTAGCTTGCTGGGGAATAAAGCCTCTAGGTGGATTGCCAGGGGATACCCTAGAGCCTCTACTGCAACTCCAGGGAGAGAGGTGGACCCCTGGGTAGCTAGCTGGGGTCAGATGCCCTTAGGTGGAGGGCCAGGGGGCACCCTGGGGCCTCTAGTGCAAGTCAGGGGAAAATTGTGGACCCCTTGGTAGATTCCTAGGGTCTGAGGACCCTAGGTGGAGGGCCAGGGGGCACCCTTGAGCCTCTACTGCAAGTCTAGGGAGAGTTATGGACCCCTGGGTAGCTTGCTGGGGTCAGAGGCCCCTTGGTGGAGGGTCAGTGGGAACCCTGGGGCCTCTACTGCAAATCCAGGGAGAGAGGTGGCCCCTGGGTAGCTTGCTGGGGTCAGAGGCCCCTAGGTGGAGGGCAAGGGGGCTTCCTGGGGCCTCTACTGCAAGTCCATTGAGAGAGGTGGACCCCTTGGTAGCTTGCTGGGGTCAGAGGCCCCTAGGTGGAGGGCCAGGGGGCACCCTGGGGCCTCTACTGCAAGTCTAGGGAGAGTTATGGACCTCTGGGTAGCTTGCTGAGGTCAGAGGCCCCTAGGTGGAGGGCAAAAGTTCAACCAGGGGCCTCTACTGCAAGTCCAGGGAGAAAGGTGGACCCTGGGTAGCTTGCTGGGATCAGAGGCCCCTAAGTGGAGGGCCAGGAGGTACCCTAGGGCCCCTACTGCAAGTCAAGGTAGAGAATTTGACCCCTGGGTAGCTTGCTGGGGTCAGAGACAACTAGGTGGAGGGCCAGGGGGCACCCTGGGGCCTATCCTGCAAGTCCAGGGAGAGAGGTGGACAACTGGGTAGTTTGCTTGGCTGAGAGTGGTCTAGGTGGAGGGCCAAGGGGCACCCTGGGGCCTCTACTGCAAGTCCAGGGAGAGTTGTGGACCCATGGGTAACTTGCGGGGGTCAGAGGCCCCTGGGTGGAGGGCAAGGGGGCACCCTGGGGCCTCTACTGCAGGTCCAGGGAGAGATGTGGACCCCTGGGTAGCTTGCTGGGGTCAGAAGCTCATAGGTGGTGGGCCAGGGGGCAACTTGGGGCCTATTCTGCAAGTCCAGGGAGAGAGGTGGACCCCTGGGTAGCTTCCTGGGGTCATTGGCCCCTAGGTGGTAGGCCAGGTTGCCCCCTGCAGCCTGTCCTGCAAGTCCAGGGAGAGAGGTGGACCCCTGGGTAGCTTCCTGGGGTAAGAGGCCCCTAGGTGGAGGGCAAGGGGGCAACTTGGGGCCTATAATGCAAGTCTAGGGAGAGAGGTAGACCCCTGGGTAGCTTGCTGGGGAATAAAGCCCCTAGGTGGAGGGCCAGGGGGTACCCTAGGGCCTCTACTGCAACTCCAGGGAGAGAGGTGGACCACTGGGTAGCTAGCTGGGGTCAGAGGCCCATGGGTGTAGGGGAAGGCGGCAAGCTGGGGCCTATACTGCAAGTCCAGGGAGAGAGTTGGACCCCTGGGTAGCTTGCTGGGGAATAAAGCCCCTAGGTGGAGGGCCAGGGGGTACCCTAGAGCCTCTACTGCAACTCCAGGGAGAGAGGTGGACCCCTGGGTAGCTAGCTGGGGTCAGAGGCCCTTAGGTGAAGGGCCAGGGGGCACCCTGGGGGCTCTAGTGCAAGTCAAGGGATAGTTGTGGACCCCTTGGTAGATTCCTAGGGTCTGAGAACCCTAGGTGGAGGGCCAGGGGGCACCCTGGGGCCTCTACTTTAAGTCCAGGGAGAAAGGTGGACCCCTTGGTAGCTTTCTGGGGTCAGAGGCCCTTAGGTGGAAGGCAAGAGGGCACCCTGGGGCCTTTTCTGCAAGTCCAGGGAGAGTTGTGGATCCCTGGGTAGCTTGCTGGGGCCCTAGGCCCCTAGATGTAGGGCCAGGGGGCACCCTGGGGCCTATATGTCAAGTCAAGGGAGATAGGTGAACCCCTGGGTAGCTTGCTGGGGTTTTAGGCACTTAGGTGGAGGGCCTGGGGGCACCCTGGGGCCTATACTGCAAGTCCAGGGAGAGAGGTGGAAACCTGGGTAGCTTGCTAGCGTCAGAGGCCCCTAGGTGGAGGGCAAGGGGGCACCCTGGGGCCTCTACTGCAAGTCCAGGGAGAGTTGTAGACCCCTGGGTAACTTGCTGGGGTCAGAGGCCTCTATGTGGAGGGCCAGGAGGTACCCGAGGGCCTCTACTACAAGTCCAGGGAGAGAGGTGGACCCCTGGGGAGCTTTCTTGTGTCAGCCGCCCCTAGGTGGAGGGCCTGGGGGCACCCTGGGGCCTCTACAGCCAGTCCAGGGAGAGAAGTGGGCCCCTGGGTAGCTTACTGGGGTCAGAGGCCCCTAGGTGGAGGGCCAGGGGGCACCCTGGGGCCTCTACTGCAAGTCCAGGGAGAGAAGTGGGCCCCTGGGTAGCTTACTGGGGTCAGAGGCCCCTAGGTGGAGGGCAAGGGGGCTTTCTGGGGCCTCTAGTGCAAGTCCATTGAGAGAGGTGGACCCCTGGGTAGCTAGCTGGGGTCGTAGGCCCCTAGGTGGAATGCCAGGGGGCACCCTGGGGCCTTTACTGCAAGTCCAGGGAGAGTTGTGGACCCCTTGGTAGCTTGCTGGGGTCAGAGGCCCCTAGGGGGAGGGCCAGGGGGCACCCTGGGGCCTATACTGCAAGTCCAGGGAGAGAGGTGGACCCCTGGGGAGCTTGCTAGTGTCAGCCGCCCCTAGGTGGAGGGCCTGGGGGCACCCTGGGGCCTCTACTGCCAGTCCAGGGAGAGAGGTGGACCCCCTGGGTAGGTTGCAGGGGTCTTAGGCCCCTAGGTGGAGGGCCAGGGGGCACCCTGGGGCCTCTACTGCAAGTCCAGGAAGAGAGGTGGACCCCTGGGGAGCTTTCTTGTGTCAGCCGCCCCTAGGTGGAGGGCCTGGGGGCACCCTGGGGCCTCTACTGCCAGTCCAGGGAGAGAGGTGGACCCCCTGGGTAGGTTGCAGGGGTCTTAGGCCCCTAGGTGGAGGGCCAGGGGGCACCCTGGGGCCTCTACTGCAAGTCCAGGAAGAGAGGTGGACCCCTGGGGAGCTTTCTTGTGTCAGCCGCCCCTAGGTGGAGGGCCTGGGGGCACCCTGGGGCCTCTACTGCCAGTCCAGGGAGAGAGGTGGACCCCCTGGGTAGCTTGCTGGGGTCAGAGGCCCCTAGGTGCAGGGCAAGGGGGCACCCTGGGGCCCCCACTGCAAGTCCAGGGAGAGTTGTGGACCCCTGGGTAGCTTGCTGGGGTCAGAGGCCCCAGGGTGGAGGGGAAGGGGGCACCCTGGTTCCTATACTGCAAGTTCAGGAAGAGAGGTGGACCCCTGGGTAGCTTTCTGGGGTCTTAGGCCCCTAGGTGGAGGGCCAGGGGGCACCCTGGGGCCTATACTGCAAGTCCAAGGAGAGATGTGATCCCCTATGTAGCTTGCTGGGGTCAGAGGCCCTTAGGTGGAGGGCCAGGGGGCACCCTGGGGCCTCTAGTGCAAGTCCAGGGATAGTTGTGGACCCCTTGGTAGATTCCTAGGGTCTGAGGACCCTAGGTGGAGGGCCAGGGGGCACCCTGGGGCCTCTAGTGCAAGTCCAGGGATAGTTGTGGACCCCTTGGTAGATTCCTAGGGTCTGAGGACCCTAGGTGGAGGGCCAGGGGGCACCCTGGGGCATCTAGTGTAAGTCCAGGGATAGTTTTTTGACCCCTTGGTAGATTCCTAGGGTCTGAGGACCCTAGGTGGAGGGCCAGGGGGCACCCTTGGGCCTCTACTGCAAGTCTAGAAGAGTTTTGGACCCCTGGGTCGCTTGCTGGGGTCAGAGGCCCCTAGGTGGAGGGCCAGCGGGCACCCTGGGGCCTCTACTGCAAGTCCAGGGAGAGAGGTGGGCCCCTGGGTAGCTTGCTGGGGTAAAAGGCTCCTAGGTGGAGGGCAAGGGGGCTTCCTGTGGACTCTACTGCAAGTCCATTGAGAGGTGGACCCCTGGGTAGCTTGCTGGGGTCGGAGGCCCCTAGGTGGAATGCCAGGGGGCAGGCTGGGGAACTACTGCAAGTCCAGGGAGAGTTGTGGACCCCTTGGTAGCTCGCTGGGGTCAGAGGCCCCTAGGTGGAGGGCCAGGGGGCACCCTGGAGCCTCTAATGCCAGTCCAGGGAGAGAGGTGGACCCCTGCGTAGCTTGCTGGGGTCATAGACCCCTAGGTGGAGTGACAGGGGGCACCCTGGGGCCTCTATTGCAAGTGAAGGGAGAGAGAAGGACCCCTGGGTAGCATACTGGGGGAAAGTGGCCCCTAGGTGGAGGGCCAGGGGGCACCCTGGGGCCTATACTGCAAGTCCAGGGAGAGAGGTGGATCCCTGGGTAGCTTGATGAGGTCTGTAGCCCATAGGTGGAGGGCAAGGGGGTACCCTAGGGCCTCTAACGCAAGTCCAGGGAGAGATGTGGACCACTGTGTAGCTTGCTGTGGTCAGAGGCCCTTAGGTGGAGGGCCAGGGGGCACCCTGGGGCCTCTACTGAAAGTCCAGGGAGAGTTGTAGAACCCTGGGTAGCTTGCTGTGGTCCTAGGCCCCTAGGTGGAGGGCCAGGGGGCACCCTGGGGCCTATACTTCAAGTCAAGGGAGAGAGGTGGACCCCTGGGTAGCTTGCTTGGATCTTGGGCCCCTAGGTGGATGGCCAGGGGGCACCCTGGGGCCTATACTGCAAGTCCAGGGAGAGATGTGGACCCCTGGGTAGCTTGCTGGGGTCAGAGGCCCATTAGGTGGAGGGTCAGGGGGCACCCTGCGGCCTCTACTGCAAGTCTAGGGAGAGTTGTGGACCCCTGTGTAGCTTGCTGGGGTCTTAGGCCCCTAAGTGGAGGGCCAGTGGGAACTCTGGGGCCTATACTTCAAGTCGAGGGAGAAAGGTGGACCACTGGGAAGCTTTCTGGGGTCAGAGGCCCCTAGGTGGAGGGCAAGGGGGCACCCTTGGGCCTCTACTGCAAGTCCAGGGAGAGTTGTGGACCCCTGGGTAGCTTGCTGGGGTCAGAGGCCCCTAGGTGTAGGGCCAGTAGGTACCCTAGTGCCTCAACTGGAAGTCCAGGGAGAGAAGTGGACCCCTGGGTAGCTTGCTGGGGTCAGAGGCCCTTAGGTGGAGGGCAAGGGGGCTTCCTGGGGCCTCTACTGCAAGTCCATTGAGAGAGGTGGACCCCTGGGTAACTTGCTGGAGTAGGAGGCCCCTAGGTGGAGGGCCAGGGGGCACCCTGAGGCCTCTACTGCAAACCAGGGAGAGAGGTGGACCTCTGGGTAGCTTGCTGGGGTCCTTGGCCCCTATGTTGAGGGCCAGGGGGCACCCTGGGGCCTATTTTTCAAGTCAAGGGAGAGAGGTGGACCCCTGGGTAGCTTGCTGGGATCTTAGGCCCCTAGGTGGAGGGCCAGGGGGCACCCTGGGGCCTATACTGCAAGTCCAGGGAGAGAGGTGGACCCCTGGGTAGCTTGCTGGGGTCACAGGCCCCTAGGTGGAGGGCCAAGGGGCACCCTGGGGCCTCTACTGCAAGTTCAGGTAGAGTTGTGGACCCCTGGGTAGCTTGCTGGGGTCCTAGGCCCCTAGGTGGAGGGCCAATGGGCACCCTGGGGCCTATACTATAAGTCCAGGGAGAAAGGTGGACCCCAGGGTAGCTTGCTGGGGTCAGAGGCCCCTAGGTGGAGGGCAAGGGGGCACCCGGGGTCCTCTAATGCAAGTCCAGGGAGAGTTGTGTTCCCCTGGGTAGCTTGCTGTGGTCAGAGGCCCCTAGGTGGAAGGCCAAGAGGTTTCCTAGGGCCTCTATTGCAAGTCCAGGGAGAGAGGTGGACCCCTGGGTATCTTGCTGGGGTCTTAGGCCCCTAGGTGGAGGGCCAGGGGGCACCCTGGGGCCTCTACTGCAAGTCCGGGAAGAGACGTGGACCCCTGGGTAGCTTGCTGGGGTCCTAGGCCCCTAGATGGAGGGCCAGGGGGCACCCTGGGGCCTATACTTCAAGTCAAGGGAGAGAGGTGGACCCCTGGGTAGCTTGCTGGGGTCTTAGGCCCCTAGGTGGAGGGCCAGTGGGCAGCCAGGGGCCTATAATTCAAGTCCAGGGAGAAAGGTGGACCCCTGGGTAGCTTGTTGGGGTCAGAAGCCCCTAGGTGGAGAGAAAGGGGGCAGCCAGGGGCCTCTACTGCAAGTCCAGGGAGAGTTGTGGAGCCCTGGGTAACTTGCTGGGGTCAGAGGCCCCTAGTTGGAGGGCCAGGAGGTACCCTAGGGCCTCTACTGCAAGTCCAGGGAGAGAGGTGGACCCCTGGGTAGATTGCTGGGGTCAGAGGCAACAAGGTGGAGGGCAAGGGTCACCCATGGGCATATCCTGCAAGTCCAGGGAGAGAGGTGGACCCCTGGGGAGCTTTCTTGTGTCAGTCGCCCCTAGGTGGAGGGCCTGGGGGCACCCTAGGGCCTCTACTGCAAGTCCAGGGAGAGAGGTGGACCCCTGGGTAGCTTGCTGGGGTCAGAGGCCCCTAGGTGGAGGGCCAGGGGGCACCCTGAGGCCTCTACTGCAAGACCAGGGAAAGAGGTGGACCTCTGGGTAGCTTGCTGGGGTCCTTGGCCCCTATGTGGAGGGCCAGGGGGCACCCTGGGGCCTATTTTTCAAGTCAAGTGAGAGAGGTGGACCCCTGGGTAGCTTGCTGGGATCTTAGTCCCCTAGGTGGAGGGACAGGGGGCACCCTGGGGCCTCTACTGCAAGTTCAGGGAGAGTTGTGGACCCCTGGGTAGCTTGCTGGGGTCTTAGGCCCCTAGGTGGAGGGCCAATGGGCACCCTGGGGCCTATACTATAAGTCCAGGGAGAAAGGTGGACCCTCGGGTAGCTTGCTGGGGTCAGATGCCCCTAGGTGGAGGGCAAGGGGGCACCCTGGGTCCTTTACTGCAAGTTCAGGGAGAGTTGTGTTCCCCTGGGTAGCTTGCTGGGGTCAGAGGCCCCTAGGTGGAGGGCCAAGAGGTTTCCTAGGGCCTCTACTGCAAGTCCAGGGAGAGAAGTAGACCCCTGGGTAGCTTGCTGGGGAAAAAAGCCCCTAGGTAGAGGGCCAGGGGTACCCTGGGGCCTCTACTGCAAGTCCAGGGAGAGAGTTGGACCCCTGGGTATCTTGCTGGGGTCAGAGGCCCTTAGGTGGAGGGCCAGGGGGCACCCTGGTGCCTCTACTGCAAGTCCAGGGATAGTTGTGGACCCCTTGGTAGATTCCTAGGGTCTGAGGACCCTAGGTGGAGAGCCAGGGGGCACCCTGCGGCCTCTACTGCATGTCCAGGGAGAGTTGTGGACCCCTGTGTAGCTTGCTGGGGTCTTAGGCCCCTAGGTGGAGGGCCAGTGGGCACTCTGGGGCCTATACTTCAAGTCCAGGGAGAAAGGTGGAACCCTGGGAAGCTTTCTGGGGTCAGAGGCCCCTAGGTGGAGGGCAAGGGGGCACCCTGGGGCCTCTACTGCAAGTCCAGGGAGAGTTGTGGACCCCTGGGTAGCTTGCTGGGGTCAGAGGCCCCTAGGTGTAGGGCCAGGAGGTACCCTAGGGCCTCTACTGCAAGTCCAGGGAGAGAGGTGGACCCCTGGGTAGCTTGCTGGGGTCAGAGGCAACTAGGTGGAGGGCAAGGGGGCACCCTGGGGCATATCCTGCAAGTCCAGGGAGAGAGGTGGACCCCTGGGGAGCTTTCTTGTGTCAGCCGCCCCTAGGTGGAGGGCCTGGGGGCACCCTAGGGCCTCTACTGCAAGTCCAGGGAGAGAGGTGGACCCCTGGGTAGCTTGCTGGGGTCAGAGGCCCCTAGGTGGAGGGCCAGGGGGCACCCTGAGGTCTCTACTGCAAGACCAGGGAGAGAGGTGGACCTCTGGGTAGCTTGCTGGGGTCCTTGGCCCCTATGTGGAGGGCCAGGGGGCACCCTGGGGCCTATTTTTCAAGTCAAGGGAGAGAGGTGGACCCCTGGGTAGCTTGCTGGGATCTTAGGCCCCTAGGTGGAGGGCCAGGGGGCACCCTGGGGCCTATACTGCAAGTCCAGGGAGAGAGGTGGACCCCTGGGTAGCTTGCTGGGGTCACAGGCCCCTAGGTGGAGGGCCAAGGGGCACCCTGGGGCCTATACTTCAAGTCCAGGGAGAAAGGTAGACCACTGGGTAGCTTGCTGGGGTCAGTGGCCCCTGGGTGGAGGGCAAGGGGTTACCCTGGTTCCTATAGTGCAAGTAAAGGGAGAGAGGTGGACCCCTGGGTGGCTTTTTGGGGTCTTAGGCCCCTAGGTGGAGGGCCAGGGGGCACCCTGGGTCTATACTGCCAGTCCAAGGAGAGATGTAGACCCCTATGTAGCTTGCTGGGGTCAGAGGCCCCTAGGTGGAGGGCCAGGGGGCACCCTGGGGCCTCTACTGCAAGTCCAGGGAAAGTTGTGGACCCCTGGGTAGCTTGCTGGGGTCAGAGGCCCATGGGTGGAGGGCAAGGGGGCAGGCTGGGGCCTATACTGCAAGTCCAGGGAGAGAGGTGGACCCCTGGGTAGCTTGCTGGGGAATAAAGCCCCTAGGTGGAGGGCCAGGAGGTACCCTAGGGCCTCTACTGCAAGTCCAGGGAGAGAGGTGGACCCCTGGGTAGCTAGCTGGGGTCAGAGGCCCTTAGGTGGAGGGCCAGGGGGCACCCTGGGGCTTCTAGTGCAAGTCCAGGGATAGTTGTGGACATCTTGGTAGATTCCTAGGGTCTGAGGACCCTAGGTGGAGGGCCAGGTGGCACCCTTGGACCTCTACTGCAAGTCTAGGGAGAGTTGTGGACCCCTGGGTAGCTAGCTGGGGTCGTAGGCCCCTAGGTGGAATGCCAGGGGGCACCCTGGGGCCTCTATTGCAAGTCCAGGGAGAGTTGTGGACCCCTTGGTAGCTTGCTGGGGTCAGAGGCCCCTAGGGGGAGGGCCAGGGGGCACCCTGGGGCCTCAACTGCAAGTCCAGGGAGAGTTGTGGACCCCTTCATAGCTTGCTGGGGTCAGAGGCCCCTAGGGGGCGGGCCAGGGGGCACCCTGGGGCCTATACTGCAAGTCCAGGGAGAGAGGTGGACACCTGGGGAGCTTTCTAGTGTCAGCCGCCCCTAGGTGGAGGGCCTGGGGGCACCCTGGGGCCTCTACTGCCAGTCCAGGGAGAGAGGTGGACCCCCTGGGTAGGGTGCTGGGGTCTTAGGCCCCTAGGTGGAGGGCCAGGGGGCACCCTGGGGCCTCTACTGCAAGTCCAGGGAGAGAGGTGGACCCCTGGGGAGCTTTCTTGTGTCAGCCGCCCCTAGGTGGAGGGCCTGGGGGCACCCTGGGGCCTCTACTGCCAGTCCAGGGAGAGAGGTGGACCCCCTGGGTAGGTTGCTGGGGTCTTAGGCCCCTAGGTGGAGGGCCAGGGGGCACCCTGGGGCCTCTACTGCCAGTCCAGGGAGAGAGGTGGACATTCTGGTTAGCTTGCTGGGGTATGAGGCCCCTAGGTGCAGGGCAAGGGGGTACCCTGGGGCCTCTACTGCAAGTCCAGGGAGAGTTGTGGACCCCTGGGTAGCTTGCTGGGGTCAGAGGCCCCTGGGTGGAGGGCAAGGGGGCACCCTGGTTCCTATAGTGCAAGTTCAGGGAGAGAGGTGGACCCCTGGGTGGCTTTCTGGGGTCTTAGGCCCCTAGGTGGAGGGCCAGGGGGCACCCTGGGGCCTATACTGCAAGTCCAAGGAGAGATGTGGAACCCTATGTAGCTTGCTGGGGTCAGAGGCCCCTAGGTGGAGGGCCAGGGGGCACCCTGTGGCCTCTACTGCAAGTCCAGGGAAAGTTGTGAACCCCTGGGTAGCTTGCTGGGGTCAGAGGCCCATGGGTGGAGGGCAAGGGGGCACACTGGGGCCTATACTGCAAGTCCAGGGAGAGAGGTGGACCCCTAGGTAGCTTGCTGGGGAATAAAGCCCCTAGGTGGACGGCCAGGTGACACCCTTGGGCCTCTACTGCAAGTCCAGGGAGAGTTGTGGACCCCTTCGTAGCTTGCTGGGGTCAGAGGCCCCTAGGGGGAGGGCCAGGGGGCACCCTGGGGCCTATATTGCAAGTCCAGGGAGAGAGGTGGACCCCTGGGGAGCTTTCTAGTGTCAGCCGCCCCTAGGTGGAGGGCCTGGGGGCACCCTGGGGCCTCTACTGCAAGTCCAGGGAGAGAGGTGGACCCCCTGGGTAGGTTGCTGGGGTCTTAGGTCCCTAGGTGGAGGGCCAGGGGGCACCCTGGGGCCTCTACTGCAAGTCCAGGGAGAGAGGTGGACCCCTGGGGAGCTTTCTTGTGTCAGCCGCCCCTAGGTGGAGGGCCTGGGGGCACCCTGGGGCCTCTACTGCCCGTCCAGGGAGAGAGGTGGACCCCCTGGGTAGCTTGCTGGGGTCAGAGGCCCCTAGGTGCAGGGCAAGGGGGTACCCTGGGGCCTCTACTGCAAGTCCAGGGAGAGTTGTGGACCCCTGGGTAGCTTGCTGGGGTCAGAGGCCCCTGGGTGGAGGGCAAGGGGGCACCCTGGTTCCTATAGTGCAAGTTCATGGAGAGAGGAGGACCCCTGGGTGGCTTTCTGGGGTCTTAGGCCACTAGGTGGAGGGCCAGGGGGCACCCTGGGGCCTATACTGCAAGTCCAAGGAGAGATGTGGACCCCTATGTAGCTTGCTGGGGTCAGAGGCCCCTAGGTGGAGGGCCAGGGGGCACCCTGTGGCCTCTACTGCAAGTCCAGGGAAAGTTGTGAACCCCTGGGTAGCTTGCTGGGGTCAGAGGCCCATGGGTGGAGGGCAAGGGGGCACACTGGGGCCTATACTGCAAGTCCAGGGAGAGAGGTGGACCCCTGGGTAGCTTGCTGGGGAATAAAGGCCCTAGGTGGACGGCCAGGTGTCACCCTTGGGCCTCTACTGCAAGTCTAGGGAGAGTTGTGGACCCCTGGGTAGCTTGCTGGGGTCAGAGGCCCCTTGGTGGAGGGCCAGCGGGCACCCTGGGGCCTCTACTGCAAGTCCAGGGAGAGTTGTGGACCCCTTGGTAGCTTGCTGGGTTCAGAGGCCCCTAGGGGAAGGGCCAGGGGGCACCCTGGGGCCTATACTGCCAGTCCAGGGAGAGAGGTGGACCCCTGGGTAGCTTACTGGGGTCAAAGGCCCCTAGGTGGAGTGCCAGGGGGCACCCTGGGGCCTCTATTGCAAGTCCAGGGAGAGAGGTGGACCCCTGGGTAGCTTCCTGGGGCAAGAGGCCCCTAAGTGGAGGGCCAGGGGGCACCCTGGGGCCTATACTGCAAGTCCAGGGAGAGGGGTGGATCCCTGAGTAGCTTGAAGAGGTCTTAAGCCCATAGGTGGAGGGCAAGAAGGTACCCTAGGGCCTTTAACGCGAGTCCAGGAAGAGAGGTGGACCCCTGTGTAGCTTGCTGGGGTCAGAGGCCCTTGGGTGGAGGGCCAGGGGGCACCCTGGGGCCTCTACTGCAAGTCCAGGGAGAGTTGTGGACCCCTGGGTAGCTTGCTGGGGTCAGAAGCCCCTAGGAGGAAGGCCAGCGGGCACCCTGGGGCCTCTACTGCAAGTCCAAGGAGAGAAGTGGGCCCCTGGGTAGCTTGCTGGGGTCAGAGGCCCCTAGGTGGAGGGCCAGGGGGCACCCTGGGGCTTCTAGTGCATGTCCAGGGATAGTTGTGGACCCCTTGGTAGATTCCTAGGGTCTGAGGCCCCTATGTGGAGGGCAAGGGGGCTTCCTGGGGCCTCTACTGCAAGTCCATTGAGGGAGGTGGACCCCTCGGTAACTTGCTGGGGTCGTAGGCCCCTAGGTGCAATGCCAGGGGGCACCCTGGGGCCTCTACTGCAAGTCCAGGAAGAGTTGTGGACCCCTTGGTAGCTTGCTGGGGTCAGAGGCCCCTAGGTGGAGGGCAAGGGGGCACCCTGGGGCCTATACTGCAAGTCCAAGGAGAGATGTGGACCCCTATGTAGCTTGCTGGGGTCAGAGGCCCCTAGCTGGAGGGCCAGGGGGCACCCTGTGGCCTCTACTGCAAGTCCAGAGAAAGTTGTGGACCCCTGGGTAGCTTGCTGGGGTCAGAGGCCCATGGGCGGAGGGCAAGGGGGCACGCTGGGGCCTATACTGCAAGTCCAGGGAGAGAGATGGAAACCTGGGTAGCTTGCTGGGGAATAGAGCCCCTAGGTGGAGGGCCAGGGGGTACCCTAGGGCCTCTACTGCAAGTCCAGGGAGAGAGGTGGACCCCTGGGTAGCTAGCTGGGGTCAGAGGCCCTTAGGTGGAGGGCCAGTGGTCCAGGGATAGTTGTGGACGCCTTGGTAGATTACTAGGGTCTGAGGACCCTAGGTGGAGGGCCAGGTGGCATCCTTGGGCCTCTACTGCAAGTGTAGGGAGAGTTGTGGACCCCTGGGTAGCTTGCTGGGGTCAGAGGCCCCTAGGTGGAGGGACAGGGGGCACCCTAGGGCCTATACTGCAAGTCCAGGGAGAGAAGTGGGCCCCTGGGTAGCTTGCTGGGGTCAGAGGCCCCTAGGTGGAGGGCAAGGGGGCTTCCTGGGGCCTCTAGTGCAAGTCCATTGAGAGAGGTGGACCCCTGGGTAGCTAGCTGGGGTCGTAGGCCCCTAGGTGGAATGCCAGGGGGCACCCTGGGGCCTCTACTGCAAGTCCAGGGAGAGTTGTGGACCCCTTGGTAGCTTGCTGGGTTCAGAGACCCCTAGGGATAGGGCCAGGGGCACCCTGGGGCCTATACTGCCAGTCCAGGGAGAGAGGTGGACCCCTGGGTAGCTTGCTGGGGTCAAAGGCCCCTAGGTGGAGAGCCAGGGGGCACCCTGGGGCCTCTATTGCAAGTCCAGTGAGAGAGGTGGAACCCTGGGTAGCTTCCTGGGGTAAGAGGCCCCTAAGTGGAGGGCCAGGGGGCACCCTGTGGCCTATACTGCAAGTCCAGGGAGAGGGGTGGATCCCTGGGTAGCTTGATGAGGTCTTAAGCCCATAGGTGGAGGGCAAGGGGGTACCCTAGGGCCTTTAACGCAAGTCCAGGAAGAGAGGTGGACGCCTGGGTAGCTTGCTGGGGTCAGAGGCCCCTAGGTGGAGAGAAAGGGGGCAGCCAGGGGCCTCTACTGCAAGTCCAGGGAGAGTTGTGGACCCCTTGCTAGCTTGCTGGGGTCAGAGGCCCCTAGGTGGAGGGCCAGGGGCCACCCTGGGGCCTATACTGCCAGTCCAGGGAGAGAGGTGGACCCCTGGGTAGCTTGCTGGGGTCATAGGCCTCTAGGTGGAGTGCCAGGGGGCACCCTGGGGCCTCTATTGCAAGTCCAGGGAGAGAGGTGGACCCCTGGGTAGCTTCCTGGGGTAAGAGGCCCCTAGGTGGAGGGCCAGCGGGCACCCTGGGGCCTATACTGCAAGTCCAGGAAGAGAGGTGGATCCGTGGGTAGCTTGATTAAGTCTGAAGCCCATATGTGGAAGGCAATGGGGTACCCTAGGGCCTCTAATGCAAGTCCAGGGAGAGAAGTGGACACCTGTGTAGCTTTCTGGGGTCAGAGGCCCTTAGGTGGAGGGTCAGGGGGCACCCTGGGGCCTCTACTGAAAGTCCAGGGAGAGTTGTGGACCCCTGGATAGCTTGCTGGGGTCAGAAGCTCCTAGGTGGAGGGCCAGGGGGCACCCTGGCGCCTATACTGCCAGTCCAGGGAGATAATTGGACCCCTGGGTAGCTTGATGGGGTCTTAGGCCCCTAGGTGGAGGGCCAGGGGGCACCCTGGGGCCTCTACTGCAAGTCCAGGGAGAGTTGTGGACCCCTGGGTGGCTTGCTGGGGTCTTAGGCCCCTAGGTGGAGGGCCAGTGGGCACCCTGGGGCCTATACTTCATGTCCAGGGAGAAAGGTGGACACCTGGGTAGCTTTCTGGGGTCCGAGGCCCATAGGTGGAGTGCAAGGGGGCACCCTGGGGTCTCTACTGCAAGTCCAGGGAGAGTTGTGGACCCCTGGGTAACTTGCTGGGGTCAGAGGCCCCTAGGTGGAGGGCCAGGAGGTACTCTAGGGCCTCTACTGCAAGTCCAGGGAGAGAGGTGGACCCCTGGGTAGCTTGCTGGGGTCAGAGGCAACTAGGTGGAGGGCCAGGGGGCACCCTGGGGCATTTCCTGCAAGTCCAGGGAGAGAGGTCGACCCCTGTGGAGCTTTCTTGTGTCAGCCGCCCCTAGGTGGAGGGCCCCCCCGGGTAGCTTGCTGAGGTCAGAGGCCCCTAGGTGGAGGGCCAGGAGGTACCCTAGGGCCTATACTTCATGTCCAAGGAGAAAGGTGGACCCCTGGGTAGCTTTCTGGGATCAGAGGCCCATAGGTGGATACAAAGGGGCACCCTGGGGCCTCTACTGCAAGTCCAGGGAGAGTTGTGGACCCCTGGGTAACTTGCTGGGGTCAGAGGCCCTTAGGTTGAAGGCCAGGAGGTACCCTAGGGCCTTTACTGCAAGTCCAGGGAGACAGGTGGACCCCTGGGTAGCTTGCTGGGGTCAGAGGCAACTAGTTGGAGAGCGAGGGGGCACCCTGGGGCATAACCTGCAAGTCCAGGGAGAGAGGTGGACCCCTGGGGAGCTTTTTTGTGTCAGCCGCCCGTAGGTGGAGGGCCTGGGGGCACCCTGGGGCCTCTACTGCCAGTCCAGGGAGAGAGGTGGACCCCCTGGGTAGCTTGCTGGGCTCTTAGGCCCCTAGGTGGAGGGCCAGGGGGCACCCTAGGGCCTATAATGCAAGTCCATGGAGAGATGTGGACCCCTGGGTAGCTTGCTGGGGTCAGAGGCCCCTAGGTGCAGGGCAAGGGGGCACCCTGGGGCCTATACTGCAAGTCCAGGGAGAGTTGTGAACCCCTGGGTAGCTTGCTGGGGTCAGAGGCCCCTGGGTGGAGGGCAAGGGGGCACCCTGGGGCCTATACTGCAAGTCCAGGGAGAGTTGTGGACCCCTTGGTAGCTTGCTGGGGTCAGAGGCCCCTAGGTGGAGGGCCAGGGGGCACCCTGGAGCCTATACTGCCAGTCCAGGGAAAGAGGTGGACCCCTGGGTAGCTTGCTGGGGTCAAAGACCCCTAGGTGGGGTGCCAGGGAGCACCCTGGGGCCTCTATTGCAAGTGAAAGGAGAGAGAAGGATCCCTGGGTAGCTTGATGAGGTCTGTAGCCCATAGGTGGAGGGCAAGGGGGTACCCTAGGGCCTCTAACGCAAGTCCAGGGAGAGAGGTGGACACCTGTGTAGCTTGCTGGGGTCAGAGGCCCTTAGGTGGAGGGCCAGGGGGCACCCTGGAGCCTATACTGCCAGTCCAGGGAAAGAGGTGGACCCCTGGGTAGCATACTGGGGTAAGTGGCCCCTAGGTGGAGGGCCAGGGGGCACCCTGGGGCCTATACTGCAAGTCCAGGGAGAGAGGTGGATCCCTGGGTAGCTTGATGAGGTCTGTAGCCCATAGGTGGAGGGCAAGGGGGTACCCTAGGGCCTCTAACGCAAGTCCAGGGAGAGAGGTGGACACCTGTGTAGCTTGCTGGGGTCAGAGGCCCTTAGGTGGAGGGCCAGGGGGCACCCTGGGGCCTTTACTGAAAGTCCAGGGAGAGTTGTAGACCCCTGGGTAGCTTGCTGGGGTCAGAAGCCCCTAAGTGAAAGGCCAGGGGGCACCCTGGGGCCTATACTGCAAGTCTAGGGAGATAATTGGACCCCTGGGTAGTTTGCTGGGGTCTTAGGCCCCTAGGTGGAGGGCCAGGGGGCACCCTGGGCCCTCTACTGCAAGTCAAGGGATAGAGGTGGACCCCTGGGTAGCTTGCTGGTGTCAGAGGCCCCTAGGTGGAGGGGCAGGGGGCACCCTGGGGCCTATACTGCAAGTCCAGGGAGAGAGGTGGACCCCTGGTTAGCTTGCTGGGGTCAGAGGCCCCTAGGTGGAGGGCCAGGGAGCACCATGGGGCCAATACTGCAAGTCCAGGGAGAGAGGTGGACCCCTGGGTGGCTTGCTGGGTTATTAGGCACTTAGGTGGAGGGCCAGGGGGCACCCTGGGGCCTATAGTGCAAGTCCAGGGAGAGAGGTGGACCCCTGGATAGCTTGATGGGGTCAGAAGCCCATAGTCCGTTGGCCAGGGGGCTTCCTGGGGCCTATACTGCAAGTCAAGTGAGAGAGGTGGACCCCTGGGTAGCTTTCTGGGGTCAGAGGCCCCTAGGTGGAGGGCCAGGGGGCACCCTGGGGCCTATACTGCAAGTCCAGGGAGAGAGGTGGACCCCTGGGTTAGCTTGCTGAGGTCTGAAGCCCATAGGTGGAGGGCCAAGGGGTACCCTAGGGCCTCTACTGCAAGTCCAGGGAGAGAGGTGGACCCCCTGGGTAGGTTGCAGGGGTCTTAGGCCCCTAGGTGGAGGGCGAGGGGGCACCCTGGGGCCTCTACTGCAAGTCCAGGGAGAGAGGTGGACCCCTGGGGAGCTTTCTTGTGTCAGCCGCCCCTAGGTGGAGGGCCAGGGGACACCCTGGGGCCTCTACTACAAGTCCAGGAAGAGAGGTGAACTCCTGAGTAGCTTGCTGGGGTCAGAAGCCCATAGAAAAAGGGCCAAGGGGCTTCCTGGGGCCTCTACTGCAAGTCCAGGGAGAGAGGTGGACCCCCAGGTAGCTTGCATACGTCAGAGGCCCCTAGGTGGAGGGCCAATGAGCACCTTGGGGCCTCTAATGCAAGTCCAGGGAGAGAGGTGGACCCCTGGGTAGCTTGATGGGGTCAGAAGCCCATAGTCGGTTGGCCAGGGGGCTTCCTGGGGCCTATAATGCAAGTCAAGTGAGAGAGGTGGATCCCTGGGTAGCTTTCTGGGGTCAGAGGCCCCTAGGTGGAGGGCCAGGGGGCACCCTGGGGCCTATACTGCAAGTCCAGGGAGAGAGGTGGACCCCTGGGTTACCTTGCTGAGGTCTGAAGCCCATAGGTGGAGGGCCAGGGGGTACCCTAGGGCCTCTACTGCAAGTCCAGGGAGAGAGGTGGACCCCCTGGGTAGGTTGCTGGGGTCTTAGGCCCCTAGGTGGAGGGCGAGGGGGCACCCTGGGGCCTCTACTGCAAGTCCAGGGAGAGAGGTGGACCCCTGGGGAGCTTTCTTGTGTCAGCCGTCCCTAGGTGGAGGGCCAGGGGGCACCCTGGGGCCTCTACTGCAAGTCCAGGGAGAGAGGTGGACCCCTGGGTAGCTTCCTGAGGTCAGAGGCCCCTAGGTGGTGGGCCACGGGGCACCCTGGGGCCTATCCTGCAGATCCAGGGATAGAGGTGGATCCCTGGGTAGCTTGCTGGGGTACGAAGCCCCTAGGTGGAGGGCCAGGGGCACCCTGGGGCCTCTACTGCAAGTCCAGGGAGAGAGGTGGACCCCTGGGTAGCTTGCTGGGGTCAGAGGCCCCTAGGTGGAGGGCCAGGGGGCACGCTGGGGCCTGTCCTGCAAGTCCAGGGAGAGAGGTGGACCCCTGGGTAGTTTGCTTGGCTGAGAGTGGCCTAGGTGGAGGGCCAAGGGGCACCCTGGGGCCTCTACTGCAAGTCCAGGGAGAGTTGTGGACCCTTGGGTAACTTGTGGGGTTCAGAGGCCCCTGGGTAGAGAGCAAGGAGGCACCCTGGGGCCTCTACTGCTGGTCCAGGGAGAGATGTGGACCCCTGGGTAGCTTGCTGGGGTCAGAAGCCCATAGGTGGTGGGTCAGGGGGCAGCTTGGGGCCTATTCTGCAAGTCCAGGGAGAGAGGTTGAACCCTGGGTAGCTTCCTCAGGTCAGTGGCCCCTGGGTGGAGGGCCAGGTTGCCCCCTGCAGCCTGTCCTGCAAGTCCAGGGAGAGAGGTGGACCCCTGGGTAGCTTCCTGGGGTAAGAGGCCCCTAGGTGTAAGGTAAGGGGGCACCTTGGGGCCTATACTGCAAGTCTAGGGATAGAAGTGAACCCCTGGGTAGCTTGCTGGGGTCAGAGGCCAGTAGGTGGAGGGCCAGGGGGCACCCTGGGGCCACTACTGCAAGTCCAAGCAGAGACATGGACCCCTGGAAAGCTTGCTGGGGACCTAGGCCCCTAGTTGGAGGGCCAGGGGGCACCGTGGGGCCTGAACTGCAAGTCCAGGGAGAGAGGTGGACCCCTGGGGAGTTTTCTTGTGTCAGCCGCCCCTAGGTGGAGGGCCTGGGGGCACCCTGGGGCCTCTACTGCCAGTCCAGGGAGAGAGGTGGACCCCCAGGGTAGCTTGCTGGGGTCAGAGGCCCCTAGATGCAGGGCAAGGGGGCACCCTGGGGCCTCCACTGCAAGTCCAGGGGGAGTTGTGGACCCCTGGGTAGCTTGCTGGGGTCAGAGGCCCCTGGGTGGAGGGCAAGGGGGCACCCTGGTTCCTATAGTGCAAGTTCAGGGAGAGAGGTGGACCCCTGGGTGGCTTTCTGGGGTCTTAGGCCCCTAGGTGGAGGGCCAGGGGGCACCCTGGGGCCTATACTGCAAGTCCAAGGAGAGAAGTGGACCCCTATGTAGCTTGCTGGGGTCAGAGGCCCCTAGGTGGAGGGCCAGGGGGCACCCTGGGGCCTCTACTGCAAGTCCAGGGAAAGTTGTGGACCCCTGGGTAGCTTGCTGGGGTCAGAGGCCCATGGGTGGAGGGCAAGGGGGCACGCTGGGGCCTATACTGCAAGTCCAAGGAGAGAGGTGGACCCCTGGGTAGCTTGCTGGGGAATAAAGCCCCTAGGTGGAGGGCCAGGAGGTACCCTGGGGCCTCTACTGCAAGTCCAGGGAGAGAGGTGGACCCCTGGGTAGCTAGCTGGGGTCAGAGGCTCTTAGGTGGAGGGCTAAGGGGCACCCTGGGGCTTCTAGTGCAAGTCCAGTGATAGTTGTCGACCCCTTGGTAGATTCCTAGGGTCTGAGGACCCTAGGTGGAGGGCCAGGTGGCACCCTTGGGCCTCTACTGCAAGTCTAGGGAGAGTTGTGGACCACTGGGTAGCTTGCTGGTGTCAGAAGCCCCTTGGTGGAGGGCCAGCGGGCACCCTGGGGCCTCTACTGCGAGTCCAGGGAGAGAAGTGGGCCCCTGGGTAGCTTGCTGGGGTAAGAGGCCCCTAGGTGGAGGGCAAGGGGGCTTCCTGGGGCCTCTAGTGCAAATCCATTGAGAGAGGTGAACCCCTGGGTAGCTAGCTGGGGTCGTAGGCCCCTAGGTAGAATGCCAGGGGGCACCCTGGGGCCTCTACTGCAAGTCCAGGGAGAGTTGTGGACCCCTTGGTAGCTTGCTGGGGTCAGAGGCCCCTAGGGGGAGGGCCAGGGGGCACCCTGGGGCCTCTACTGCAAGTCCAGGGAGAGTTGTGGACCCCTTCGTAGCTTGCTGGGGTCAGAGGCCCCTAGGGGGAGGGCCAGGGGGCACCCTGGGGCCTATACTGCAAGTCCAAGGAGAGATGTGGACTCCTATGTAGCTTACTGGGGTCAGAGGCCCCTAGGTGGAGGGCCAGGGGGCACCCTGGGGCCTCTTCTGCAAGTCCACGGAGAGAGGTGGACCCCTGGGTAGCTTGCTGGGGTAAGAAGAACCTAGGTGGAGGGTCAGGGGGTACCCTGGGGCCTATACTGTCAGTCCAGGGAGAGAGTTGGACCCCTGTGTAGCTTGCTGGGGTCTTAGGCCCCTAGGATGAGTGCCAGGGGGCACCCTGGGGCTTATACTGCAAGTGCAGGGAGAGAGGTGGACCCCTGGGTAGTTTGTTTGGCTGAGAGTGGCCTAGGTGGAGGGCCAAGGGGCACCCAGGGGCCTCTACTGCAAGTCCAGGGAGAGTTGTGGACCCTTGGGTAACTTGCGGGGTTCAGAGGCCCCTGGGTGGATGGCAAGGGGGCACCCTGGGGCATATACTTCAAGTCCAGGGAGAGAGGTGGACCCCTGGGTAGCTTGCTGGGGTCTTAGGCACTTAGGTGGAGGGCCTGGGGGCACCCTGGGGCCTATACTGCAAGTCCAGGGAGAGAGGTGGACACCTGGGGAGCTTTCTTGTGTCAGCAGCCCCTAGGTGGAGGGCCAAGGGGCACCCAGGGGCCTTTACTGCAAGTCCAAGGAGAGATGTGGACCCCTGGGTAGCGTGCTGGGGTCAGAGGCCCCTGGGTGGAGGGCAAGGGGGCACCCTGGTTCCAATACTGCAAGTTCAGGAAGAGAGGTGGACCCCTGGGTAGCTTTCTGTGGTCTTAGGCCCCTAGGTAGAGGGCCAGGGGGCACCCTGGGGCCTATACTGCAAGTCCAAGGAGAGATGTGGACCCCTATGTAGCTTGCTGGGATGAGACAACCCTAGGTGGAGGGCGAGGGGGCACCCTGTGGCCTCTACTGCAAGTCCAAGGAAAGTTGTGGACCCCTGGGTAGCTTGCTGGGGTCAGAGGCCCATGGGTGGAGGGCAAGGGGGCACGCTGGGCCTATACTTCAAGTCCAGGGAGAGAGGTGGACCCCTGGGTTGCTTGCTGGGGAATAAAGCCCCTAGGTGGAGGGCATGGGGGTACCCTAGGGCCTCTACTGAAGTCCAGGGAGAGATATGGACCCCTGGGTAGCTTGCTGGGGTCAGAAGCCCATAGGTGGTGGGCCATTGGGCACCCTGGGGCCTATTCTGCAAGTCCAGGGAGAGAGGTTGACCCCTGAGTAGCTTCCTGGGGTCAGTGGCCCCTAGGTGGAGGGCCAGGTTGCCCCCTGCAGCCTATCCTGCAAGTCCAGGGAGAGATATGGACCCCTGGGTAGCTTCCTGGGGTAAGAAGCCCCTAGGTGGAGAGCCAGGGGGTACCCTGGGGCCTATACTGCAAGTCCAGGGAGAGGGGTGGATCCCTGGGTAGCTTGATGAGTTCTGAAGCCCATAGGTGGAAGGCAAGGGGGTACCCTAGGGCCTTTAACACAAGTCCAGGAAGAGAGGTGGACCCCTGGGTAGCTTGCTGGTGTCAGAGGCACAAAGGTGGAGGGCCAGGGGGCACCCTGGGGCCTATATTCCCAGTCCAGGGAGAGAGGTTGACCCCTGGGAAGCTTGCTGGCGTCAGAGGCTCCTTGGTGGAGTGCCAGGGGGCTTCCTGGGTTCTCTACTGCAAGTCCAGGGAGAGAGGTGGACCCCTGGGTAGCTTGCTGGGGTCAAAGGCCCCTAGCTGGAGGGCCAGGGGGCACACTGGGCACTCTACTGCAAGTCCAGGGAGAGAGGTGGACCCCTGGGTAGCTTGCTGGGGACTAAAGCCCCTAGGTGGAGGGCCAGGGGCTACCCTATGGCCTCTACTGCAATTCCAGGGAGAGTTGTGGTCCCCTTGGTAGATTGCTAGGGCCACAGGCCCCTAGGTGGAGGGCCAGGGGGCACCCTTGGGCCTCTACTGCAAGTCTAGGGAGAGATGTGGACCCCTGGGTAGCTTGCTGGGGTCTTAGGCCCCTAGGTGGAGTGCCAGGGGGCACCCTGGGGCCTAAACTGCAAGTGCAGGGAGAGAGGTGGACCCCTGGGTAGTTTGTTTGGCTGAGAGTGGCCTAGGTGGAGGGCCAAGGGGCACCCTGGGGCCTCTTCTGCAAGTCCAGGGAGAGAAGTGGGCTCCTGGGTTGCTTGCTGGGGTCAGAGGCCCCTAGGTGGAGGGCCAGGGGGAACCCTGGGGCCTCTACTGCAAGTCTAGGGAGAGAGGTGGACCCCTGGGTAGCTTGCTGGGGTCAGAGGCCAATAGGTGGAGGGACAGGGGGCAACCTGGGGCCTCTACTGCAAGTCCAGGGAGAGACGTGGACCCCTGGGAAGCTTGCTGGGGCCCAAGGCCCCTAGGTGGAGATCCAGGGGGCACCCTGGGGCCTATACTTCAAGTCAAGGCAGAGAGTTGGACCCCTGGGTAGCTTGCTGGGGTCTTAGGCACTTAGGTGGAGGGCCTACGGGCACCCTGGGGCCTCTACTGCAAGTCCAGGGAGAGTTGTGGACCCCTGGGTAGCTTGCTGGGGTCTTAGGCCCCCAGGTGGAGGGCCAGTGGGCATCCTGGGGCCTATACTTCATGTCCAGGGAGAAAATTGGACCCCTGGGTAGCTTTCTTGGGTCAGAGGCAACTAGGGGGAGGGCCAGGAGGCACCCAGGGGCCTATCCTGCAAGTCCAGGGAGAGAGGTGGACCCCTGGGTAGATTGCTTGGCTGAGTGTGGCCTAGGTGGAGGGCCAAGGGGCACCCTGGGAACTCTACTGCAAGTCCAGGGAGAGTTGTGGACCCTTGGGTAACTTGTGGGGGTCAGAGGCCCCTGGGTGGAGGGCAAGGGGGCACCCTGGGGCCTCTACTGCAAGTACAGGGAGAGATATGGACCCCTGGGTAGCTTGCTGGGGTCAGAAGCCCATAGGTGGTGGGCCAGGGGGCACCCTGGGGCCTATTCTGCAAGTCCAGGGAGAGAGGTTGACCCCTGAGTAGCTTCCTGGGGTCAGTGGCCCCTAGGTGGAGGGCCAGGTTGCCCCCTGCAGCCTATCCTGCAAGTCCAGGGAGAGAGGTGGACCCCTGGGTAGCTTCCTGGGGTAAGAAGCCCCTAGGTGGAGAGCCAGGGGGTACCCTGGGGCCTATACTGCAAGTCCAGGGAGAGGGGTGGATCCCTGGGTAGCTTGATGAGGTCTGAAGCCCATAGGTGGAAGGCAAGGGGGTACCCTGGGGCCTTTAACACAAGTCCAGGAAGAGAGGTGGACCCCTGGGTAGCTTGCTGGTGTCAGAGGCACAAAGGTGGAGGGCCAGGGGGCACCCTGGGGCATATATTCCCAGTCCAGGGAGAGAGGTTGACCCCTGGGAAGCTTGCTGGCGTCAGAGGCTCCTTGGTGGAGTGCCAGGGGGCTTCCTGGGTTCTCTACTGCAAGTCCAGGGAGAGAGGTGGACCCCTGGGTAGCTTGCTGGGGTCAAAGGCCCCTAGCTGGAGGGCCAGGGGGCACCCTGGGGACTCTACTGCAAGTCCAGGGAGAGAGGTGGACCCCTGGGTAGCTTGCTGGGGACTAAAGCCCCTAGGTGGAGGGGCAGGGGCTACCCTAGGGCCTCTACTGCAATTCCAGGGAGAGTTGTGGTCCCCTTGGTAGATTGCTGGGGTCAGAGGCCCCTAAGTGGAGGGCCAGCGGGCACCCTGGGGCCTCTTCTGCAAGTCCAGGGAGAGAGGTGGACCCCTGGGTAGCTTGCTGGGGTAAGAAGAGCCTAGGGGAAGGGTCAGGGGGTACCCTGGGGCCTATACTGCCAGTCCAGGGACAGAGGTGGACCCCTGTGTAGCTTGCTGGGGTCTTAGGCCCCTAGGTGGAGTGCCAGGGGGCACCCTGGGGCCTATACTGCAAGTGCAGGGAGAGAGGTGGACCCCTGGGTAGTTTGTTTGGCTGAGAGTGGCCTAGGTGGAGGGCCAAGGGTTACCCAGGGGCCTCTACTGCAAGTCCAGGGAGAGTTGTGGACCCTTGGGTAACTTGCGGGGGTCAGAGGCCCCTGGGTGGATGGCAAGGGGGCACCATGGGGCCTCTTCTGCAAGTCCAGGGAGAGAGGTGGACCCCTGGGTAGCTTGCTGGGGTAAGAAGAACCTAGGTGGAGGGTCAGGGGGCACCCTGGATCCTATACTGCCAGTCCAGGGAGAGAGGTGGACCCCTGGTTAGCTTGCTGGGGTCAGAGGCCCCTAGATGGAGGGCCAGGGGGCACCATGGGTCCTCTCCTGCTAGTCCAGGGAGAGAGTTGGACCCCTGGGTAGCTCGCTGGGGTCAGAGGCCCTAGGTGGAGGGCTAGGAGGTACCCTAGGGCCCCTACTGCAAGTCCAGGGAGAGAGTTGGACCCCTGGGTAGCTTGCTGGGGTCAGAGGCAACTAGGTGGAGGGCCAGGGGGCACCCTGTGGCCTATCCTGCAAGTCCAGGGAGAGAGGTGGACCCCTGGGTAGCTTGCTGGGGTCTGAAGCCCAAAGGTGGAGGGCCAGGGGGTACCCTAGGGCCTCTACTGCAAGTCCAGGGAGAGAGGTGGACCCCTGGGTAGCTTGCTGGGGTCAGAAGCCCATAGGTGGTGGGCCAGGGGGCACCCTGGGGCCTATTCTGCAAGTCCAGGGAGAGAGGTTGACCCCTGACTAGCTTCCTGGGGTCAGTGGCCCCTAGGTGGATGGCCAGGTTGCCCCCTGCAGCCTATCCTGCAAGTCCAGGGAGAGAGGTGGACCCCTGGGTAGGTTCCTGGGGTAAGAGGCCCCTAGGTGGAGAGCCAGGGGGTACCCTGGGGCCTATACTGCAAGACCAGGGAAAGGGGTGGATCCCTGGGTAGCTTGATGAGGTCTGAAGCCCATAGGTGGAGGGCAAGGGGGTACCCTAGGGCCTTTAACGCAAGTCCAGGAAGAGGGGTGGACCCCTGGGTAGCTTGCTGGTGTCAGAGGCACAAAGGTGGAGGGCCAGGGGGCACCCTGGGGCCTATAATGCCAGTCCAGGGAGAGAGGTTGACCCCTGGGAAGCTTGCTGGCGTCAGAGGCTCCTTGGTGGAGTGCCAGGGGGCAGCCTGGGTTCTCTACTGCAAGTCCAGGGAGAGAGGTGCTGGGGTCAAAGGCACCTAGCTGGAGGGCCAGGGGGCACCCTGGGGACTCTACTGCAAGTCCAGGGAGAGAGGTGGACCCCTGGGTAGCTTGCTGGGGACTAAAGCCCCTAGGTGGAGGGCCAGGGGCTACCCTAGGGCCTCTACTGCAATTCCAGGGAGAGTTGTGGTCCCCTTGGTAGATTGCTGGGGTCAGAGGCCCCTAAGTGGAGGGCCAGCGGGCACCCTGGGGCCTCTTCTGCAAGTCCAGGGAGAGAGGTGGACCCCTGGGTAGCTTGCTGGGGTAAGAAGAGCCTAGGTGAAGGGTCAGGGGGTACCCTGGGGCCTATACTGCCAGTCCAGGGACAGAGGTGGACCCCTGTGTAGCTTGCTGGGGTCTTAGGCCCCTAGGTGGAGTGCCAGGGGGCACCCTGGGGCCTATACTGCAAGTGCAGGGAGAGAGGTGGACCCCTGGGTAGTTTGTTTGGCTGAGAGTGGCCTAGGTGGAGGGCCAAGGGTTACCCAGGGGCCTCTACTGCAAGTCCAGGGAGAGTTGTGGACCCTTGGGTAACTTGCGGGGGTCAGAGGCCCCTGGGTGGATGGCAAGGGGGCACCATGGGGCCTCTTCTGCAAGTCCAGGGAGAGAGGTGGACCCCTGGGTAGCTTGCTGGGGTAAGAAGAACCTAGGTGGAGGGTCAGGGGGCACCCTGGATCCTATACTGCCAGTCCAGGGAGAGAGGTGGACCCCTGGTTAGCTTGCTGGGGTCAGAGGCCCCTAGATGGAGGGCCAGGGGGCACCATGGGTCCTCTCCTGCTAGTCCAGGGAGAGAGTTGGACCCCTGGGTAGCTCGCTGGGGTCAGAGGCCCTAGGTGGAGGGCTAGGAGGTACCCTAGGGCCCCTACTGCAAGTCCAGGGAGAGAGTTGGACCCCTGGGTAGCTTGCTGGGGTCAGAGGCAACTAGGTGGAGGGCCAGGGGGCACCCTGTGGCCTATCCTGCAAGTCCAGGGAGAGAGGTGGACCCCTGGGTAGCTTGCTGGGGTCTGAAGCCCAAAGGTGGAGGGCCAGGGGGTACCCTAGGGCCTCTACTGCAAGTCCAGGGAGAGAGGTGGACCCCTGGGTAGCTTGCTGGGGTCAGAAGCCCATAGGTGGTGGGCCAGGGGGCACCCTGGGGCCTATTCTGCAAGTCCAGGGAGAGAGGTTGACCCCTGACTAGCTTCCTGGGGTCAGTGGCCCCTAGGTGGATGGCCAGGTTGCCCCCTGCAGCCTATCCTGCAAGTCCAGGGAGAGAGGTGGACCCCTGGGTAGGTTCCTGGGGTAAGAGGCCCCTAGGTGGAGAGCCAGGGGGTACCCTGGGGCCTATACTGCAAGTCCAGGGAGAGGGGTGGATCCCTGGGTAGCTTGATGAGGTCTGAAGCCCATAGGTGGAGGGCAAGGGGGTACCCTAGGGCCTTTAACGCAAGTCCAGGAAGAGGGGTGGACCCCTGGGTAGCTTGCTGGTGTCAGAGGCACAAAGGTGGAGGGCCAGGGGGCACCCTGGGGCCTATAATGCCAGTCCAGGGAGAGAGGTTGACCCCTGGGAAGCTTGCTGGCGTCAGAGGCTCCTTGGTGGAGTGCCAGGGGGCAGCCTGGGTTCTCTACTGCAAGTCCAGGGAGAGAGGTGCTGGGGTCAAAGGCACCTAGCTGGAGGGCCAGGGGGCACCCTGGGGACTCTACTGCAAGTCCAGGGAGAGAGGTGGACCCCTGGGTAGCTTGCTGGGGACTAAAGCCCCTAGGTGGAGGGCCAGGGGCTACCCTAGGGCCTCTACTGCAATTCCAGGGAGAGTTGTGGACCCCTTGGTAGATTGCTTGGCCCAGAGGCCCCTAGGTGGAGGGCCAGGGGGCACCCTGGTGCCTCTACTGCAAGTCAAGGGAGAGAGGTGGACCCTTGGGTAGCTTGCTGGGGTCAGAGGCCCCTAGGTGGAGGGCTAGGAGGTACCCTAGGGCCCCTACTGCAAGTCCAGGGAGAGAGTTGGACACCTGGGTAGCTTGCTGGGGTCAGAGGCAACTAGGTGGAGGGCCAGGGGGCACCCTGTGGCCTATCCTGCAAGTCCAGGGAGAGAGGTGGACCCCTGGGTAGCTTGCTGGGCTCTGAAGCCCATAGGTGGAGGGCCAGGGGGTACCCTAGGGCCTCTACTGCAAGTCCAGGGAGAGAGGTGGACCCCTGGGTAGCTTGCTGGTGTCAGAGGCCCTTAGGTGGAGGACAAGGGGGCACCTTGGGGCCTCTACTGCAAGTCCAGGGAGGGTTGTGGACCCCTTGGTAGCTTGCTGGGGTGAGAAGCCCATAGGTGGAGGGCCAGGGGGTACCCTGGGTCCTCTACTACAAGTGCAGGGAGAAAGCTGGACCCCTGGGTAGCTTGCTGAGGTCAGAGGCCCCTAGGTGGAGGGCCAGGGGGCACCATGGGGCCTCTACTGCAAGTCTAGGGAGAGAGGTGGACCCCTGGGTAGCTTGCTGGGGTCAGATACCCCTAGGTGGAGTTCCATGGGGCACCCTGAGGCCTCTACTGCAAGTCCAGGGAGAGAGGTTAATCCCTTGGTAGCTTGCTGGGGTCAGAGTCCCCTAGGTGGAGAGCCAGGGGGCACCCTGGGGACTCTACTGCAAGTCCAAGGATAGAGGTGGATCCCTGCGTAGCTTGATGAGGTCCTAAGCCCATATGTGGAGGGTAAGGGGGTACGCTAGGGCCTCTAACGCAAGTCCAGGGAGAGAGGTGGACCCCTTTTTAGCTTTCTGGGGTCAGAGGCCCTTAGGTGGAGGGCCAGGGGGCACCCTGGGGCCTCTACTGAAAGTCCAGGGAGAGTTGTGGACCCCTGGGTAGCTTGCTGGGGTCAGAAGCCAATAGGTGGAGGGCCAGGGGGCACCCTGGGGCCTATACTGCCAGTCCAGGGAGATAATTGGACCCCTGAGTAGCTTGCTGGGGTCTTAGGCCCCTATGTGGAGGGCCAGGGGGCACCCTGGGGCCTCTACTGCAAGTCCAGGGAGAGAGGTGGACCCCTGGGTAGCTTGCTGGGGTCCTAGGCCCCTAGGTAGATGGCCAGGGGGCACCCTGGGGCCCATACTTCAAGTCAAGGGAGAGAGGTGGACCCCTTGGTAGCTTGCTGGGGTCAGAGGCACCTAGGTGGAGGGCCAGGGGGCACCCTGGGGCCTCTACTACAAGTCCAGGAAGAGAGGTGGACTCCTGGGTAGCTTGCTGGGGTCAGAGACACATAGAAGGAGGGCCAAGGGGCTTCCTGGGGCCTCTAGTGCAAGTCCAGGGACAGAGGTGGACCCCCAGGTAGCTTGCTGAGGTCAGTGGCCCCTAGGTGGAGGGCCAATGAGCACCTTGGGGCCTCTACTGCAAGTCCAGGGAGAGAGGTGGACCCCTGGGTAGCTTGCTGGGGTCAGAAGCCCATAGTCGGTGGGCCAGGGGGCTTCCTGGGGCCTATACTGCAAGTCCAGGGCAAGAGGTGGACCCCTGGGTAGCTTTCTGGGGTCAGAGGCCCCTAGGTGGAGGGCCAGGGGGCACCCTGGGGCCTTCACTGCAAGTCCAGGGAGAGAGGTGGACCCCTGGGTAGCTTGCTGAGGTCAGAAGCCCATAGGTGGAGGGCCAGGGGGTACCCAAGGGCCTGTACTGCAAGTCCAGGGAGAGAGGTGGACCCCTGGGTAGCTTGCTGGGGTCAGAAGCCCATAGTCGGTGGGCCAGGGGGCTTCCTGGGGCCTATACTGCAAGTCCAGGGCAAGAGGTGGACCCCTGGGTAGCTTTCTGGGGTCAGAGGCCCCTAGGTGGAGGGCCAGGGGGCACCCTGGGGCCTATACTGCAAGTCCAGGGAGAGAGGTGGACCCCTGGGTAGCTTGCTGAGGTCAGAAGCCCATAGGTGGAGGGCCAGGGGGTACCCAAGGACCTGTACTGCAAGTCCAGGGAGAGAGGTGGACCCCTGGGTAGCTTGCTGGGGTCAAAGGCCCGTAGGTGGAGGGCCAGAAGGCACCCTGGGGCCTCTACTGCAAGTCCAGGGAGAGTTGTGGACCCATAGGTAGCTTGCTGGGATCAGAGGCCCAAAGGTGGAGGTTCATGGGGCACCCTGGGGCCTCCACTGCAAGTCCAGGAAGAGAGGTGGACTCCTGGGTAGCTTTCAGGGGTCAGAGGCCCCTAGGTGGAGGGCCAGGGGCACCCTGGGGCCTATACTGCAAGTCCAGGGAGAGAGGTGGACTCCTGGGTAGCTTCCTGAGGTCAGACGCCCCTAGGTGGAGGGCCACAGAGCACCGTGGGGCCTATCCTGCAGATCCAGGGAGAGAGGTGGACCCCTGGGTAGCTTGCTGGGGTACGAAGCCCCTAGGTGGAGGGCCAGGGGCACCCTGGGGCCTCTACTGCAAGTCCAGGGAGAGAGGTGGACCCCTGGGTAGATTGCTGGGGTCAGAAGCCCCTAGGTGGAGGGCCAGGGGGCACCCTGGGGCCACTACTGCAAGTCCAGGGAGAGAGGTGGACCCTTGGGAAGCTTGCTGGGGTCAGAGGCCCCTAGGTGGAGGGCCAAAGGGCAACCAGGGGCCTCTACTGCAAGTCCAGGGAGAAAGGTGGACCCTGGGTAGCTTGCTGGGATCAGAGGCCCCTAAGTGGAGGGCCAGGAGGTACCCTAGGGCCCCTACTGCAAGTCAAGGTAGAGAATTTGACCCCTGGGTAGCTTGCTGGGGTCAGAGGCCCCTAGGTGCAGGGCCAGGGGGCACCCTGGGGCCTATACTGCAAGTCCAAGGAGAGATGTGGACCCCTACGTAGCTTGCTGGGGTCAGAGGCCCCTAGGTGGAGGGCCAGGGGGCACACTGGGGCCTCTACTGCAAGTACAGGGAAAGTTGTGGACCCCTGGGTAGCTTGCTGGGGTTAGAGGCCCATGGGTGGAGGGCAAGGGGGCACGCTGGGGCCTCTACTGCAAGTCCAGGGAGAGAAGTACACCCCTGGGTAGCTTGCTGGGGAATAAAGCCCCTAGGTAGAGGGCCAGGGGTTCCCTGGGGCCTCTACTGCAAGTCCAGGGAGAGAGTTGGACCCCTGGGTAGCTAGCTGGGGTCAGAGGCCCTTAGGTGGAGGGCCAGGGGGCACCCTGGGGCCTCTAGTGCAAGTCCAGGGATAGTTGTTGACCCCTTGGTAGATTCCTAGGGTCTGAGGACCCTAGGTGGAGGGCCAGGTGGCACCCTTGGTCCTCTACTGCAAGTCTAGGGAGAGTTGTGGACCCCTGGGTAGCTTGCTGGGGTCAGAGGCCCCTTGGTGGAGGGCCAGCGGGCACCCTGGGGCCTCTACTGCAAGTCCAGGGAGAGAAGTGGGCCCCAGGGTAGCTTACTGTGGTCAGAGGCCCCTATGTGGAGGGCTAGGGGGCTTCCTGGGGCCTCTATTGCAAGTCCATTGAGAGAGGTGGACCCCTGGGTAGCTAGCTCGGGTCGTAGGCCCCTAGGTGGAATGCCAGGGGGCACCCTGGGACCTCTACTGCAAGTCCAGGGAGAGTTGTGGACCCCTTGGTAGCTAGCTGGGGTCCGAGGCCCCTAGGGGGAGGGCCAGGGGGCACCCTGGGGCCTATACTGCAAGTCCAGGGAGAGAGGTGGACCCATGGGGAGCTTTCTTGTGTCAGCCGCCCCTAGGTGGAGGGCCTGGGGGCACCCTGGGGCCTCTACTGCCAGTCCAGGGAGAGAGGTGGACCCCCTTGGTAGGTTGCTGGGGTCTTAGGCCCCTAGGTGGAGGGCCTGGGGGCACCCTGGGGCCTATACTGCAAGTCCAGGGAGAGAAGTGGACCCCTGGGGAGCTTTCTTGTGTCAGCCGCCCCTAGGTGGAGGGCCTGGGGGCACCCTGGGGCCTCTATTGCCAGTCCAGGGAGAGAGGTGGACCCCCTGGGTAGCTTGCTGGGGTCAGAGGCCCCTAGGTGCAGGGCAAGGGGGCACCCTGGGGCCTCTACTGCATGTCCAGGGAGAGTTGTGGACCCCCTGGGTAGCTTGCTGGGGTCAGAGGCCCCTGGGTGGAGGGCAAGAGGGCACCCTGGTTCCTATAGTGCAAGTTCAGGGAGAGAGGTGGACCCCTGGGTGGCTTTCTGGGGTCTTAGGCCCCTAGGTGGAGGGCCAGGGGGCACCCTGGGGCCTATAATGCAAGTCCAAGGAGAGATGTGGACCCCTATGTAGCTTGCTGGGATGAGACGCCCCTAGGTGGAGGGCGAGGGGGCACCCTGTGGCCTCTACTGCAAGTCCAGGGAAAGTTGTGGACCCCTGGGTAGCTTGCTGGGGTCAGAGGCCCATGGGTGGAGGGCAAGGGGGCACGCTGGGGCCTATACTTCAAGTCCAGGGAGAGAGGTGGACCCCTGGGTAGCTTGCTGGGGAATAAATCCCCTAGGTGGAGAGCATGGGGGTACCCTAGGGCCTCTACTGCAAGTCCAGGGAGAGAGGTGGACCCCTGGGTAGCTAGCTGGGGTCAGAGGCCCTTAGGTGGAGGGCCAGGGGGCACCCTTGGGCCTCTACTGGAAGTCTAGGGAGAGTTGTGGACCCCTGGGTAGCTTGCTGGGGTCAGAGGCCCCTTGGTGGAGGGCCAGCGGGCACCCTGGGGCCTCTACTGCAAGTCTAGGGAGAGAGGTGGACCCCTGGGTAGCTTGCTGGGGTCTTAGGCACTTAGGTGGAGGGCCTGGGGGCACCCTGGGGCCTTTAATGCAAGTCAAGGGAGAGAGGTGGAACCCTGGGTAGCTTGCTAGGATCAGAGGCCCCTAGGTGGAGGGCCAGGGGGCACCCTGGGGCCTCTACTGCAAGTCCAGGGAGAGTTGTGGACCCCTGGGTAGCTTGCTGGGGTCTTAGGCCCCCAGGTGGAGGGCCAGTGGGCATCCTGGGGCCTATACTTCATGTCCAGGGAGAAAATTGGACCCCTGGGTAGCTTTCTGGGGTCAGAGGCAACTAGGTGGAGGGCCAGGAGGCACCCTGGGGCCTATCCTGCAAGTCCAGGGAGAGAGGTGGACCCCTGGGTAGATTGCTTGGCTGAGAGTGGCCTAGGTGGAGGGCCAAGGGGCACCCTGGGAACTCTACTGCAAGTCCAGGGAGAGAGGTGGAACCCTGTGTAGCTTGCTGGGGTCAGAGGCCCCTAGGTGGAGGGCCAGGGGGCACCCTTGAGCCTCTACTGCAACTCTAGGGAGTGATGTGGACCCCTGGGTAGCTTGCTGGGGTCTAAGGACCCTAGGTGGAGGGCCAGGGGGCACCCTTGAGCCTCTACTGCAAGTCTAGGGAGAGTTATGGACCCCTGGGTAGCTTGCTGGGGTCAGAGGCCCCTTGGTGGAGGGTCAGCGGGCACCCTGGGACCTATACTGCAAGTCCAGGGAGAGAGGTGGACCCCTGGGTAGCTTGCTGGGGACTAAAGCCCCTAGGTGGAGGGCCAGGGGCTACCCTAGGGCCTCTACTGCAATTCCAGGGAGAGTTGTGGACCCCTTGGTAGATTGCTTGGCCCAGAGGCCCCTAGGTGGAGGGCCAGGGGGCACCCTGGTGCCTCTACTGCAAGTCAAGGGAGAGAGGTGGACCCTTGGGTAGCTTGCTGGGGTCAGAGGCCCCTAGGTGGAGGGCTAGGAGGTACCCTAGGGCCCCTACTGCAAGTCCAGGGAGAGAGTTGGACACCTGGGTAGCTTGCTGGGGTCAGAGGCAACTAGGTGGAGGGCCAGGGGGCACCCTGTGGCCTATCCTGCAAGTCCAGGGAGAGAGGTGGACCCCTGGGTAGCTTGCTGGGTTCTGAAGCCCATAGGTGGAGGGCCAGGGGGTACCCTAGGGCCTCTACTGCAAGTCCAGGGAGAGAGGTGGACCCCTGGGTAGCTTGCTGGTGTTAGAGGCCCTTAGGTGGAGGACAAGGGGGCACCTTGGGGCCTCTACTGCAAGTCCAGGGAGGGTTGTGGACCCCTTGGTAGCTTGCTGGGGTGAGAAGCCCATAGGTGGAGGGCCAGGGGGTACCCTGGGTCCTCTACTACAAGTGCAGGGAGAAAGCTGGACCCCTGGGTAGCTTGCTGAGGTCAGAGGCCCCTAGGTGGAGGGCCAGGGGGCACCATGGGGCCTCTACTGCAAGTCTAGGGAGAGAGGTGGACCCCTGGGTAGCTTGCTGGGGTCAGATACCCCTAGGTGGAGTTCCATGGGGCACCCTGAGGCCTCTACTGCAAGTCCAGGGAGAGAGGTTAATCCCTTGGTAGCTTGCTGGGGTCAGAGTCCCCTAGGTGGAGAGCCAGGGGGCACCCTGGGGACTCTACTGCAAGTCCAAGGATAGAGGTGGATCCCTGCGTAGCTTGATGAGGTCCTAAGCCCATATGTGGAGGGTAAGGGGGTACGCTAGGGCCTCTAACGCAAGTCCAGGGAGAGAGGTGGACCCCTTTTTAGCTTTCTGGGGTCAGAGGCCCTTAGGTGGAGGGCCAGGGGGCACCCTGGGGCCTCTACTGAAAGTCCAGGGAGAGTTGTGGACCCCTGGGTAGCTTGCTGGGGTCAGAAGCCAATAGGTGGAGGGCCAGGGGGCACCCTGGGGCCTATACTGCCAGTCCAGGGAGATAATTGGACCCCTGAGTAGCTTGCTGGGGTCTTAGGCCCCTATGTGGAGGGCCAGGGGGCACCCTGGGGCCTCTACTGCAAGTCCAGGGAGAGAGGTGGACCCCTGGGTAGCTTGCTGGGGTCCTAGGCCCCTAGGTAGATGGCCAGGGGGCACCCTGGGGCCCATACTTCAAGTCAAGGGAGAGAGGTGGACCCCTTGGTAGCTTGCTGGGGTCAGAGGCACCTAGGTGGAGGGCCAGGGGGCACCCTGGGGCCTCTACTACAAGTCCAGGAAGAGAGGTGGACTCCTGGGTAGCTTGCTGGGGTCAGAGACACATAGAAGGAGGGCCAAGGGGCTTCCTGGGGCCTCTACTGCAAGTCCAGGGACAGAGGTGGACCCCCAGGTAGCTTGCTGAGGTCAGTGGCCCCTAGGTGGAGGGCCAATGAGCACCTTGGGGCCTCTACTGCAAGTCCAGGGAGAGAGGTGGACCCCTGGGTAGCTTGCTGGGGTCAGAAGCCCATAGTCGGTGGGCCAGGGGGCTTCCTGGGGCCTATACTGCAAGTCCAGGGCAAGAGGTGGACCCCTGGGTAGCTTTCTGGGGTCAGAGGCCCCTAGGTGGAGGGCCAGGGGGCACCCTGGGGCCTTCACTGCAAGTCCAGGGAGAGAGGTGGACCCCTGGGTAGCTTGCTGAGGTCAGAAGCCCATAGGTGGAGGGCCAGGGGGTACCCAAGGGCCTGTACTGCAAGTCCAGGGAGAGAGGTGGACCCCTGGGTAGCTTGCTGGGGTCAGAAGCCCATAGTCGGTGGGCCAGGGGGCTTCCTGGGGCCTATACTGCAAGTCCAGGGCAAGAGGTGGACCCCTGGGTAGCTTTCTGGGGTCAGAGGCCCCTAGGTGGAGGGCCAGGGGGCACCCTGGGGCCTATACTGCAAGTCCAGGGAGAGAGGTGGACCCCTGGGTAGCTTGCTGAGGTCAGAAGCCCATAGGTGGAGGGCCAGGGGGTACCCAAGGACCTGTACTGCAAGTCCAGGGAGAGAGGTGGACCCCTGGGTAGCTTGCTGGGGTCAAAGGCCCGTAGGTGGAGGGCCAGAAGGCACCCTGGGGCCTCTACTGCAAGTCCAGGGAGAGTTGTGGACCCATAGGTAGCTTGCTGGGATCAGAGGCCCAAAGGTGGAGGTTCATGGGGCACCCTGGGGCCTCCACTGCAAGTCCAGGAAGAGAGGTGGACTCCTGGGTAGCTTTCAGGGGTCAGAGGCCCCTAGGTGGAGGGCCAGGGGCACCCTGGGGCCTATACTGCAAGTCCAGGGAGAGAGGTGGACTCCTGGGTAGCTTCCTGAGGTCAGACGCCCCTAGGTGGAGGGCCACAGAGCACCGTGGGGCCTATCCTGCAGATCCAGGGAGAGAGGTGGACCCCTGGGTAGCTTGCTGGGGTACGAAGCCCCTAGGTGGAGGGCCAGGGGCACCCTGGGGCCTCTACTGCAAGTCCAGGGAGAGAGGTGGACCCCTGGGTAGATTGCTGGGGTCAGAAGCCCCTAGGTGGAGGGCCAGGGGGCACCCTGGGGCCACTACTGCAAGTCCAGGGAGAGAGGTGGACCCTTGGGAAGCTTGCTGGGGTCAGAGGCCCCTAGGTGGAGGGCCAAAGGGCAACCCGGGGCCTCTACTGCAAGTCCAGGGAGAAAGGTGGACCCTGGGTAGCTTGCTGGGATCAGAGGCCCCTAAGTGGAGGGCCAGGAGGTACCCTAGGGCCCCTACTGCAAGTCAAGGTAGAGAATTTGACCCCTGGGTAGCTTGCTGGGGTCAGAGGCCCCTAGGTGCAGGGCCAGGGGGCACCCTGGGGCCTATACTGCAAGTCCAAGGAGAGATGTGGACCCCTACGTAGCTTGCTGGGGTCAGAGGCCCCTAGGTGGAGGGCCAGGGGGCACACTGGGGCCTCTACTGCAAGTACAGGGAAAGTTGTGGACCCCTGGGTAGCTTGCTGGGGTTAGAGGCCCATGGGTGGAGGGCAAGGGGGCACGCTGGGGCCTCTACTGCAAGTCCAGGGAGAGAAGTACACCCCTGGGTAGCTTGCTGGGGAATAAAGCCCCCAGGTAGAGGGCCAGGGGTTCCCTGGGGCCTCTACTGCAAGTCCAGGGAGAGAGTTGGACCCCTGGGTAGCTAGCTGGGGTCAGAGGCCCTTAGGTGGAGGGCCAGGGGGCACCCTGGGGCCTCTAGTGCAAGTCCAGGGATAGTTGTTGACCCCTTGGTAGATTCCTAGGGTCTGAGGACCCTAGGTGGAGGGCCAGGTGGCACCCTTGGTCCTCTACTGCAAGTCTAGGGAGAGTTGTGGACCCCTGGGTAGCTTGCTGGGGTCAGAGGCCCCTTGGTGGAGGGCCAGCGGGCACCCTGGGGCCTCTACTGCAAGTCCAGGGAGAGAAGTGGGCCCCAGGGTAGCTTACTGTGGTCAGAGGCCCCTATGTGGAGGGCTAGGGGGCTTCCTGGGGCCTCTATTGCAAGTCCATTGAGAGAGGTGGACCCCTGGGTAGCTAGCTCGGGTCGTAGGCCCCTAGGTGGAATGCCAGGGGGCACCCTGGGACCTCTACTGCAAGTCCAGGGAGAGTTGTGGACCCCTTGGTAGCTAGCTGGGGTCCGAGGCCCCTAGGGGGAGGGCCAGGGGGCACCCTGGGGCCTATACTGCAAGTCCAGGGAGAGAGGTGGACCCATGGGGAGCTTTCTTGTGTCAGCCGCCCCTAGGTGGAGGGCCTGGGGGCACCCTGGGGCCTCTACTGCCAGTCCAGGGAGAGAGGTGGACCCCCTTGGTAGGTTGCTGGGGTCTTAGGCCCCTAGGTGGAGGGCCTGGGGGCACCCTGGGGCCTATACTGCAAGTCCAGGGAGAGAAGTGGACCCCTGGGGAGCTTTCTTGTGTCAGCCGCCCCTAGGTGGAGGGCCTGGGGGCACCCTGGGGCCTCTATTGCCAGTCCAGGGAGAGAGGTGGACCCCCTGGGTAGCTTGCTGGGGTCAGAGGCCCCTAGGTGCAGGGCAAGGGGGCACCCTGGGGCCTCTACTGCATGTCCAGGGAGAGTTGTGGACCCCCTGGGTAGCTTGCTGGGGTCAGAGGCCCCTGGGTGGAGGGCAAGAGGGCACCCTGGTTCCTATAGTGCAAGTTCAGGGAGAGAGGTGGACCCCTGGGTGGCTTTCTGGGGTCTTAGGCCCCTAGGTGGAGGGCCAGGGGGCACCCTGGGGCCTATAATGCAAGTCCAAGGAGAGATGTGGACCCCTATGTAGCTTGCTGGGATGAGACGCCCCTAGGTGGAGGGCGAGGGGGCACCCTGTGGCCTCTACTGCAAGTCCAGGGAAAGTTGTGGACCCCTGGGTAGCTTGCTGGGGTCAGAGGCCCATGGGTGGAGGGCAAGGGGGCACGCTGGGGCCTATACTTCAAGTCCAGGGAGAGAGGTGGACCCCTGGGTAGCTTGCTGGGGAATAAATCCCCTAGGTGGAGAGCATGGGGGTACCCTAGGGCCTCTACTGCAAGTCCAGGGAGAGAGGTGGACCCCTGGGTAGCTAGCTGGGGTCAGAGGCCCTTAGGTGGAGGGCCAGGGGGCACCCTTGGGCCTCTACTGGAAGTCTAGGGAGAGTTGTGGACCCCTGGGTAGCTTGCTGGGGTCAGAGGCCCCTTGGTGGAGGGCCAGCGGGCACCCTGGGGCCTCTACTGCAAGTCTAGGGAGAGAGGTGGACCCCTGGGTAGCTTGCTGGGGTCTTAGGCACTTAGGTGGAGGGCCTGGGGGCACCCTGGGGCCTTTAATGCAAGTCAAGGGAGAGAGGTGGAACCCTGGGTAGCTTGCTAGGATCAGAGGCCCCTAGGTGGAGGGCCAGGGGGCACCCTGGGGCCTCTACTGCAAGTCCAGGGAGAGTTGTGGACCCCTGGGTAGCTTGCTGGGGTCTTAGGCCCCCAGGTGGAGGGCCAGTGGGCATCCTGGGGCCTATACTTCATGTCCAGGGAGAAAATTGGACCCCTGGGTAGCTTTCTGGGGTCAGAGGCAACTAGGTGGAGGGCCAGGAGGCACCCTGGGGCCTATCCTGCAAGTCCAGGGAGAGAGGTGGACCCCTGGGTAGATTGCTTGGCTGAGAGTGGCCTAGGTGGAGGGCCAAGGGGCACCCTGGGAACTCTACTGCAAGTCCAGGGAGAGAGGTGGAACCCTGTGTAGCTTGCTGGGGTCAGAGGCCCCTAGGTGGAGGGCCAGGGGGCACCCTTGAGCCTCTACTGCAACTCTAGGGAGTGATGTGGACCCCTGGGTAGCTTGCTGGGGTCTAAGGACCCTAGGTGGAGGGCCAGGGGGCACCCTTGAGCCTCTACTGCAAGTCTAGGGAGAGTTATGGACCCCTGGGTAGCTTGCTGGGGTCAGAGGCCCCTTGGTGGAGGGTCAGCGGGCACCCTGGGGCCTCTACTGCAAGTCCAGGGAGAGAGGTGGCCCCTGGGTAGCTTGCTGGGGTCAGAGGCCCCTAGGTGGAGGGCAAGGGGGCTTCCTGGGGCCTCTACTGCAAGTCCCTTGAGAGAGGTGGACCCCTTGGTAGCTTGCTGGGGTCAGAGGCCCCTAGGTGGAGGGCCAGGGGGCACCCTGGGGCCTCTACTGCAAGTCTAGGGAGAGTTGTGGACCCCTGGGTAGCTTGCTGGGATCTTAGGCCCCTAGGTGGAGGGCAAGAGGGCACCCTGGGGCCTCTACTGCAAGTCCAGGGAGAGTTGTGGACTCCTGGGTAGCTTGCTGGGGTCAGAAGCTTCTAGGTGGAGGGTTAGGGGCACCCTGGGGCCTCTACTGCAAGTCCATGGAGAGAGGTGGACCTCTGGGTAGCTTGCTGAGGTCAGAGGCCCCTATGTGGAGGGCAAAAGGGCAACCAGGGGTCTCTACTGCAAGTCCAGGGAGAAAGATGGACCCTGGGTAGCTTGCTGGGATCAGAAGCCCCTAAGTGGAGAACCAGGAGGTACCCTAGGGCCCCTACTGCAAGTCAAGGTAGAGAGTTGGACCTCTGGGTAGCTTGCTGGGGTCAGAGGCAACTAGGTTGAGGGCCAGGGGGCACCCTGGGGCCTATCCTGCAAGTCCAGTGAGAGAGGTGGACCCCTGGGTAGTTTGCTTGGCTGAGAGTGGTCTAGGTGGAGGGCCAAGGGGCACCCTGGGGCCTCTACTGCAAGTCCAGGGAGAGTTGTGGACCCATGGGTAACTTGCGGGGGTCAGAGGTCCCTGGGTGGAGGTTAAGGGGGCACCCTGGGGCCTCTACTGCAGGTCCAGGGAAAGATGTGGACCCCTGGGTAGTTTGCTGGGGTCAGAAGCCCATAGGTGGTGGGCCAGGGGGCAACTTGGGGCCTATAATGCAGGTCTAGGGAGAGAGGTGGACCCCTGGGTAGCTTGCTGGGGAATAAAGCCCCTAGGTGGAGGGCCATGGGGTACTCTAGGGCCTCTACTGCAAGTCCAGGGAGAGAGGTGGACCCAAGGGTAGCTAGCTGGGGTCAGAGGCCCTTAGGTGGAGGGCCAGGGGGCACCCTGGGGCTTCTAGTGCAAGTCCAGGGATAGTTGTGGACCCCTTGGTAGATTCCTAGGGTCTGAGGACCCTAGGTGGAGGGCCGGGTGGCACCCTTGGGCCTCTACTGCAAGTCTAGGGAGAGTTGTGGACCCCTGGGTAGCTTGCTGGAGTCAGAGGCCCCTTGGTGGAGGGCCAGCGGGCACCCTGTGGCCTCTACTGCAAGTCCAGGGAGAGAAGTGGGCCCCTGGGTAGCTTGCTGGGGTCAGAGGCCCCTAGGTGGAGGGCCAGGGGGAACCCTGGGGCCTATACTGCAAGTGCAGGGAGAGAGGTGGACCCCTGGGTAGTTTGTTTGGCTGAGAGTGGCCTAGGTGGAGGGCCAAGGGGCACCCAGGGGCCTCTACTGCAAGTCCAGGGAGAGTTGTGGACCCTTGGGTAACTTGCGGGGGTCAGAGGCCCCTGGGTGGATGGCAAGGGGGCACCCTGGGGCCTATACTTCAAGTCCAGGGAGAAAGGTGGACCCCTGGGTAGCTTGCTGGGGTCTTAGGCACTTAGGTGGAGGGCCTGGGGGCACCCTGGGGCCTATACTGCAAGTCCAGGGAGAGAGGTGGACACCTGGGGAGCTTTCTTGTGTCAGCAGCCCCTAGGTGGAGGGCCTGGGGGCACCCTGGGGCCTCTACTGCCAGTCCAGGGAGAGAGGTGGACCCCCTGGGTAGCTTGCTGGGGTCTTATCCCCTTAGGTGGAGGGCCAGGGGGCACCTTAGGGCCTATACTGCAAGTCCAAGGAGAGATGTGGACCCCTGGGTAGCGTGCTGGGGTCAGAGGCCCCTAGGTGCAGGGCAAGGGGGCACCCTGGGGCCTCTACTGCAAGTCCAGGGAGAGTTGTGGACCCCTGGGTAGCTTGCTGGGGTCAGAAGCCCCTGGGTGGAGGGCAACGGGGCACCCTGGTTCCTATACTGCAAGTTCAGGAAGAGAGGTGGACCCCTTGGTAGCTTTCTGGGGTCTTAGGCCCCTAGGTGGAGGGCCAGGGGGCACCCTGGGGCCTATACTGCAAGTCCAAGGAGAGATGTGGACCCCTATGTAGCTTGCTGGGGTCAGAGGCCCCTAGGTGGAGTGCCAGGGGGCACCCTGGGGCCTCTACTGCAAGTACAGGGAAAGTTGTGGACCCCTGGGTAGCTTGCTGGGGTTAGAGGCCCATGGGTGGAGGGCTAGGGGGCACGCTGGGGCCTCTACTGCAAGTCCAGGGAGAGAAGTACACCCCTGGGTAGCTTGCTGGGGAATAAAGCCCCTAGGTAGAGGGCCAGGGGTACCCTGGGGACTCTACTGCAAGTCCAAGAAGAGAGGTGGACCCCTGGGTAGATTGCTGGGGTCAGAGAACCATAGGCGGAGGGCCAGGGGGCACCCTTGGGCCTCTACTGCAAGTCTAGGGAGAGATGTGGACCCCTTGGTAGCTTGCTGGGGGTCAGAGGACCATAGGTGGAGGGCCAGGGGGCACCCTTGGGCCTCTACTGCAAGTCTAGGGAGAGATGTGGACCCCTGGGTAGCTTGCTGGGGTCAGAGGCCCCTAGGTGGAGGGCCAGGGGGCACCCTGGGGCCTCCACTGCAAGTCCAGGGAGAGAGATGGGCCCCTGGGTAGCTTGCTGGCATCAGAGGCTCCTTGGTGGAGGGCCAGGGGGCTTCCTGGGTTCTCTACTGCAAGTACAGGGAGAGAGGTGGACCCCTGGGTAGCTTGCTGGGGTCGTAGGCCCCTAGGTGGAATGCCAGGGGGCACCCTGGTGCCTCTACTGCAAGTCCAGGGAAAGTTGTGGACCTCTGGGTAGCTTGTTGGGGTCAGAGGCCCCTAGGTTCAGTGCCAGGGTGCACCCTGGGGACTATACTGCCAGTCCAGGGAGAGTTGTGGACCCCTGGGTAGCTTGGTGGGGTCTTAGGCCCCTAGGTGGAGGGCCGGGGGGCACCCTGGGGCCTATACTGCAAGTCCAGGCAGAGATGTGGACACCTGGGTAGCTTGCTGGGGTCTTAGGCCCCTAGATTGAGGGCCAAGTTGCACCCTGGGGCCTATGCTTCAAGTCCAGGGAGAGAGGTGGACCCCTGGGTAGCTTGCTGGGGTCAGAGGCAACTAGGTGGAGGGCCAAGGGGCACACTTTGGATTATCCTGCAAGTCCAGGGAGAGAGGTGGACCCCTGGGTAGCTTGCTGGGGTCAGAGGCCCCTGGGTGGAGGGCCAGGGGGCACCTTGGGGCCACTACTGCAAGTCCAGGGAGAGAGGTGGACTATTGGGTAGCTTGCTGGGGTCAGAAGCCCATAGTCGGTGGGCCAGGGGGCTTCCTGGGGCCTATACTGCAAGTCCAGGGAGAGAGGTGGACCCCTGGGTAGCTTTCAGGGGTCAGAAGCCCCTAGGTGGGGGCCAGGGGGCACCCTGGGGCCTATACTGTAAATCCAGGGAGAGAAGTGGACCCCTAGGGAGCTTGCTGAGGTCTGAAGCCCATAGATGGAGGGCCTGGGGGTACCCTAGGGCCTCTACTACAAGTCCAGGGAGAAAACTGGAACCCTGGGTAGCTTGCTGGGGTCAGAGACCCCTAGGAGGAGGGCCAAGAGGGCACCCTGGGGCCTCTCCTGCACGTCTAGGGAAAGAGGTGGTCCCCTGTTTAGCTTGCTGGGGTCAGAGGCCCCTAGGTGGAGGGCCAGGGGGCACCCTGGGGCCTCTACTACAAGTCCAGGAAGAGAGGTGGACTCCAGGGTAGCTTGTTGGGGTCAGAGACCCCTAGGAGGAGGGCCAAGGGGCACCCTGGGGCCTCTACTGCAAGTCCAGGGAGAGAGGTGGACCCCAAGGTAGCTTGCTGGGGTCAGAGGCCAAAAGGTGGAGGGTCAGGGGGCACCCTGGAGCCTCTATTGCAAGTCCAGGAAGAGAGGTGGACTCCTGGGTAGCTTTCAGGGGTCAGAGGCCCCTAGGTGGAGGGCCAGGGGGCACCCTGGGGCCTATAGTGCAAGTCCAGGGAGAGAGGTGGACTCCTGGGTAGCTTCTTGAGTTCAGAAGCCCCTGGGTGGAGGGCCACGGGGCACCCTGGGGCCTCTCTTGCAGATCCAGGGAGAGAGGTGGAACTTCTGGGTAGCTTGCTGGGGTACGAAGCCCCTTGGTGGAGGGCCATGGGGCACCCTGGGGCCTCTACTGCAAGTCCAGGGAGAGAGGTGGACCCATTGGTAGCTTGCTTGTGTCAGAAGCCCTTAAGTTGAGGGCCAGGGGGCACCCTGGGGCCTATACTGCAAGTCCAGGGAGAGAGGTGGACCCCTGGTTAGCTTGCTGGGGTCAAAGGCCCCTAGGTGGACCGCCAAGGGGCACCATGGGGCCTATCCTGTAAGTGTAGGGAGAGAGGTGGACCCCTGGGTAGCTTGCTGGGGTCAGAGGCCCCTAGGTGGAGGGCCAGGAGGTACCCTAGGGCCCCTACTGCAAGTCCAGGGAGAGAGTTGGACCCCTGGGTAGCTTGCTGGGGTCAAAGGCAACAAGGTGGAGGGCCAGGGGGCACCCTGGGGCCTATCCTGCAAGTACAGGGAGAGAGGTGGACTCCTGGGTAGCTTGCTGGGGTCAGAGGCCCCTAGAAGGAGGGCCAAGGGGCTTCTTGGGGCCTCTACTGCAAGTCCAGGGAGGGTTTTGGAACCCTTGGTAGCTTGCTGGGGTCAGAGGCCCAAAGGTGGAGGGCCAGGGGGCACCCTGGGGCTTATATTACCTGTCCAGGGAGATAGGTTGACCCCTGGGTAGCTTGCTGGCGTCAGAGGCCCCTAGGTGGAGGTCCAAGGGGAACCCTGGGGCCTATCCTGCAAGTCCAGGAAGAGAGGTGGACACTTGGGTAGTTTGCTTGGCTGAGACTGGCCGAGGTGAAGGGCCAAGGGGCATCCTGGGGCCTCTACTGCAAGTCCAGGGAGAGTTGTGGACCCCTGGGTAGCTTGCTGGGGTCTTAGGCACTTAGGTGGAGGGCCTGGGGGCACCCTGGGGCCTATACTGCAAGTCCAGGGAGAGAGGTGGACACCTGGGGAGCTTTTTTTGTGTCAGCAGCCCCTAGGTGGAGGGCCTGGGGGCACCCTGGGGCCTCTACTGCCAGTCCAGGGAGAGAGGTGGACCCCCTGGGTAGCTTGCTGGGGTCTTAGGCCCTTAGGTGGAGGGCCAGGGGGCACCTTAGGGCCTATACTGCAAGTCCAAGGAGAGATGTGGACCCCTGGGTAGCGTGCTTGGGTCAGAGGCCCCTAGGTGCAGGGCAAGGGGGCACCCTGGGGCCTCTACTGCAAGTCCAGGGAGAGTTGTGGACCCCTGGGTAGCTTGCTGGGGTCAGAGGCCCCTGGGTGGAGAGCAACGGGGCACCCTGGTTCCTATACTGCAAGTTCAGGAAGAGAGGTGGACCCCTGGGTAGCTTTCTGGGGTCTTAGGCCCCTAGGTGGAGGGCCAGGGGGCACCCTGGGGCCTATACTGCATGTCCAAAGAGAGATGTGGACCCCTATGTAGCTTGCTGGGGTCAGAGGCCCCTAGGTGGAGGGCCAGGGGGCACCCTGGGGCCTCTACTGCAAGTACAGGGAAAGTTGTGGACCCCTGGGTAGCTTGCTGGGGTTAGAGGCCCATGGGTGGAGGGCAAGGGGGCACGCTGGGGCCTCTACTGCAAGTCCAGGGAGAGAAGTACACCCCTGGGTAGCTTGCTGGGGAATAAAGCCCCTAGGTAGAGGGCCAGGGGTACCCTGGGGACTCTACTGCAAGTCCAAGAAGAGAGGTGGACCCCTGGGTAGATTGCTGGGGTCAGAGGACCATAGGTGGAGGGCCAGGGGGCACCCTTGGGCCTCTACTGCAAGTCTAGGGAGAGATGTGGACCCCTGGGTAGCTTGCTGGGGTCAGAGGACCATAGGTGGAGGGCCAGGGGGCACCCTTGGGCCTCTACTGCAAGTCTAGGGAGAGATGTGGACCCCTGGGTAGCTTGCTGGGGTCAAAGGCCCCTAGGTGGAGGGCCAGGGGGCACCCTGGGGCCTCCACTGCAAGTCCAGGGAGAGAGATGGGCCCCTGGGTAGCTTGCTAGCGTCAGAGGCTCCTTGGTGGAGGGCCAGGGGGCTTCCTGGGTTCTCTACTGCAAGTACAGGGAGAGAGGTGGACCCCTGGGTAGCTTGCTGGGGTCAGAGGCACCTAGCTGGAGGGCCAGGGGGCACCCTGGGGCCTATACTGCAAGTCCAGGGAGAGAGGTGGACCCCTGGGTAGCTTGCTGGGGACTAAAGCCCCTAGGTGGAGGGCCAGGGGCTACCCTAGGGTCTCTACTGCAATTTCAGGGAGAGTTGTGGACCCTTTGGTAGATTGCTGGGGTCAGAGGACCCTAGGTGGAGGGCCAGGGGGCACCCTTGGGCCTCTACTGCAAGTCTAGGTAGAGAGGTGGACCCTGTGTAGCTTGCTGGGGTCAGAGGCCCCTAAGTGGAGGGCCAGGGGGCACCCTGAGGCCTCTACTGCAAGTCCAGAGAGAGTTGTGGACCCCTGCTTAGCTTGTTGGGGTCAGAGGCCCCTAGGTTCAGTGCCAGCGTGCACCCTGGGGACTATACTGCCAGTCCAGGGAGAGTTGTGGACCCCTGGGTAGCTTGGTGGGGTCTTAGGCCCCTAGGTGGAGGGCCGGGGGGCACCCTGGGGCCTATACTGCAAGTCCAGGCAGAGATGTGGACACCTGGGTAGCTTGCTGGGGTCTTAGGCCCCTAGGTTGAGGGCCAAGTTGCACCCTGGGGCCTATGCTTCAAGTCCAGGGAGAGAGGTGGACCCCTGGGTAGCTTGCTGGGGTCAGAGGCAATTAGGTGGAGGGCCAAGGGGCACACTTTGGATTATCTTGCAAGTCCAGGGAGAGAGGTGGACCCCTGGGTAGCCTGCTGGGGTCAGAGGCCCCTGGGTGGAGGGCCAGGGGGCACCTTGGGGCCACTACTGCAAGTCCAGGGAGAGAGGTGGACTACTGGGTAGCTTGCTGGGGTCAGAGACCCCTAGGAGGAGGGCCAAGGGGGCACCCTGGGGCCTCTCCTGCACGTCTAGGGAAAGAGGTGGTCCCCTGTTTAGCTTGCTGGGGTCAGAGGCCCCAAGGTGGAGGGCCAGGGGGCACCCTAGGGCCTCTACTACATGTCCAGGAAGAGAGGTGGACTCCTGGGTAGCTTGTTGGGGTCAGAGACCCCTAGGAGGAGGGCCAAGGGGCACCCTGGGGCCTCTACTGCAAGTCCAGGGAGAGAGGTGGACCCCAAGGTAGCTTGCTGAGGTCAGAGGCCCCTAAGAGGAGTGCCAAGGAGCACCTTGGGGCCACTACTGCAAGTCCAGGGAGAGAGGTGGACTACTGGGTAGCTTGCTGGGGTCAGAAGCCCATAGTCGGTGGGCCAGGGGGCTTCCTGGGGCATATAATGCAAGTCCAGGGAGAGAGGTGGAGCCCTGGGTAGCTTTCAGAGGTCAGAAGCCCCTAGGTGGGGGCCAGGGGGCACCCTGGGGCCTATACTGCAAATCCAGGGAGAGAAGTGGACCCCTGGGGAGCTTGCTGAGGTCTGAAGCCCATAGGTGGAGGGCCTGGGGGTACCCTAGGGCCTCTACTACAAGTCCAGGGAGAGAGGTGGACCCCTGGGTAGCTTGCTGGGGTCAAAGGCCCCTAGGTGGACGGCCAGGAGGAACCCTGGCGCCTCTACTGCAAGTCCAGCGAGAGTTGTGGACCCATTGGTAGCTTGCTGGGGTCAGAGGCCAAAAGGTGGAGGGCCAGGGGGCCCCCTGGAGCCTCTATTGCAAGTCCAGGAAGAGAGGTGGACTCCTGGGTAGCTTTCAGGGGTCAGAGGCCCCTAGGTGGAGGGCCAGGGGGCACCCTGGGGCCTATAGTGCAAGTCCAGGGAGAGAGGTGGACTCCTGGGTAGCTTCTTGAGGTTAGAAGCCCCTGGGTGGAGGGCCACGGGGCACCCTGGGGCCTCTCTTGCAGATCCAGTGAGAGAGGTGGAACTTCTGGGTAGCTTGCTGGGGTACAAAGCCCCTTGGTGGAGGGCCATGGGGCACCCTGGTGCCTCTACTGCAAGTCCAGGGAGAGAGGTGGACCCCTTGGTAGCTTGCTTGTGTCAGAAGCCCTTAAGTTGAGGGCCAGGGGGCACACTGGGGCCTATACTGCAAGTCCAGGGAGAGAGGTGGACCCCTGGTTAGCTTGCTGGGGTCAAAGGCCCCTAGGTGGACCGCCAAGGGGCACCATGGGGCCTATCCTGTAAGTGTAGGGAGAGAGGTGGACCCCTGGGTAGCTTGCTGGGGTCAGAGGCCCCTAGGTGGAGGGCCAGGGGGCACCCTGGGGCCTATCCTGCAAGTACAGGGAGAGAGGTGGACTCCTGGGTAGCTTGCTGGGGTAAGAGGCCCCTAGAAGGAGGGCCAAGGGGCTTCCTGGGGCCTCTACTGCAAGTCCAGGGAGGGTTTTGGAACCCTTGGTAGCTTGCTGGGGTCAGAGGCCCAAAGGTGGAGGGCCAGGGGGCACCCTGGGGCTTATATTGCCAGTCCAGGGAGAGAGGTTGACCCCTGGGTAGCTTGCTGGCGTCAGAGGCCCCTAGGTGGAGGTCCAAGGGGAACCCTGGGGCCTATCCTGCAAGTCCAGGAAGAGAGGTGGACACATGGGTAGTTTGCTTGGCTGAGACTGGCCTAGGTGAAGGGCCAAGGGGCATCCTGGGGCCTCTACTGCAAGTCCAGGGAGAGTTGTGGACCCTTGGGTAACTAGCGGGGGTCAGAGGCCCCTGGGTGGAGGGCAAGGGGGCAACCTGGGGCCTCTACTGCAAGTCCAGGGAGAGAGGTGGAACCCTGAGTAGCTTCCTGGGGTCAGTGGCCCCTAGGTGGAGGGCCAGGTGCCCCCCTGGAGCCTATCCTGCAAGTCCAGGGAGAGAGGTGGACCCCTGGGTAGCTTCCTGGGGTAAGAGGCCCCTAGGTGGAGGGTAAGGGGGCACCATGGGGCCTATACTGCAAGTCCAGGGAGAGAGGTGGACCCCTGGGTAGCTTGCTAGGGTCAGAAGCCCGTAGGTGGAGGGTCAGGGGGAACCCTGGGGCCTCTACTGCAAGTATAGGGAGAGAGGTGGACCCCTGGGTAGCTTGCTAGGGTCAGAGGCCAGTAGGTGGAGGAACAGGGGGCACCCTGGGGCCTCTACTGCAAGTCCAGGGAGAGACGTGGACCCCTGGGTAGCTTGCTGGGGCAGAAGTCCCCTAGGTGGAGGCCCAGGTTGCACCCTGGGGCCTATACTTCAAGTCAAGGGAGAGAGGTGGACCCCTGGTTAGCTTGCTGGGGTCAAAGGCCCCTAGGTGGAGCGCCAGGGGGCACCATGGGGCCTATCCTGTAAGTGTAGGGAGAGAGTTGGACCCCTGGGTAGCTTACTGGGGTCAGAGACCCCTAGGTGGAGGGCCAGGAGGTACTCTAGGGCCCCTACTGCAAGTCCAGGGAGAGAGTTGGACCCCTGGGTAGCTTGCTGGGGTCAAAGGCAACTAGGTGGAGGGCCAGGGGGCACCCTGGGGCCTATCCTGCAAGTACAGGGAGAGAGGTGGAACCCTGGGTAGCTTGCTAGGGTCAGAGGCCCCTAGGTGGAGGGCCAGGGGGATCCCTGGGGCCTCTACTGCAAGTCCAGGGAGAGTTTTGGACCCCTGGGTAGCTTTCTGGGGTCAGAGGCCCCTAGGTGGAGGGCAAGGGGGCACCCTGGGGCCTCTACTGCAAGTCCAGGAAGAGTTGTGGACCCCCTGGGTAGCTTGCTGGGGTCTTAGGCCCCTATGTGGAGGGCCAGGGGGATCCCTGGGGCCTCTACTGCAAGTCCATGGAGAGATTCGAACCCCTGGGTAGCTTGCTGGGGTAAGAGGCCCATGGGTGGAGGGCAAGAGGGCATGCAGTGGCCTATACTGCAAGTCCGTGAAGAGAGAGGTGGACACCTGGGTAGCTTGCTGGGGAATAAAGCCCCTAGGTGGAGGGCCAAGGGGCACCCTGGGGCCTCTACTGCAATTCCAGGGAGAGATGTGGACCCCTGGGTAGCTTGCTGGGGTCAGAAGCCCATCGGTGGGGGGCCAGGGGGCACCCTGGGGCCTATTCTATAAGTCCAGGGAGAGAGGTGGACCCCTGGGTAGCTTCCTAGGGTCAGTGGCCCCTAGGTGGAGGGCCAGGTTGCCCCCTGGAGCCTATCCTGCAAGTCCAGGGAGAGAGGTGGACCCCTGGGTAGCTTCCCGGGGTAAGAGGCCCCTAAGTGGATGGTCAGGGGGAACCCTGGGGCCTCTACTGCAAGTCTAGGGAGAGATGTGGACCCCTGGGTAGCTTGCTGGGGTCAGAAGCCCATAGGTGAGGGGCCAGGGGGCACCCTGGGGCCTATTCTATAAGTCCAGGGAGAGAGGTGGACCCCTGGGTAGCTTCCTAGGGTCAGTGGCCCCTAGGTGGAGGGCCAGGTTGCCCCCTGGAGCCTATCCTGCAAGTCCAGGGAGAGAGGTGGACCCCTGGGTAGCTTCCCGGGGTAAGAGGCCCCTAAGTGGATGGTCAGGGGGAACCCTGGGGCCTCTACTGCAAGTCTAGGGAGAGAGGTGGACCCCTGGGTAGCTTGCTGGGGTCAGAGGCCAGTAGGTGGAGGGCCAGGGGGCACCCTGGGGCCTCTACTGCAAGTCCAGGGAGAGACGTGGACCCCTGGGTAGCTTGCTGGGGCAGAAGTCCCCTAGGTGGAGGGCCAGGAGGAACCTTGGGGCCTCTACTGCAAGTCTAGGGAGAGAGGTGGACCCCTGGGTAGCTTTCTGGGGTCTTAGGCCCCTAGGTGGAGGGCCAGGAGGCACCCTGGGGCCTATACTGCAAGTCCAAGGAGAGATGTGGACCCCTATGTAGCTTGCTGGGGTCAGAGTCCCCTAGGTGGAGGGCCAAGGGGCACCCTGGGGCCTCTGCTGCAAGTCCAGCGAAAGTTATGGACCCCTGGGTAGCTTGCTGGGGTCAGATGCCCATGGGAGGAGGGCAAGGGGGCACGCATGGGCCTATACTGCAAGTACAGGGAGAGAGGTGGACCCCTGGGTAACTTGCTGGGGAATAAAGCCCCTAGGTGGAGGGCCAGAGGGTACCCTAGGGCCTCTACTGCAAGTCCAGGGAGAGAGGTGGACCCCTGGGTAGCTAGCTGGGGTCAGAGTCCCTTAGGTGGAAGGCCAGGGGGCACCTTGGGGCCTCTAATGCAAGTCCAGGGATAGTTGTGGACCCCTGGGTAGATTCCTAGGGTCTGAGGACCCTAGGTGGAGGGCCAGGGGGCACCCTTGGGCCTCTACTGCAAGTTTAGGGAGAGTTGTGGACCCCTGGGTAGCTTGCTGGAGTCAGAGGCCCCTAGGTGGAGGGCCAGCGGGCACCCTTGGGCCTCTACTGCAAGTCCAGGGAGAGAGGTGGGCCCCGGGGGTAGCTTGCTGGGGTCAGAGGCCCCTAGGTGGAGGGCAAGGGGGCTTCCTGGGGCCTCTACTGCAAGTCCATTGAGAGAGGTGGACCCCTGGGTAGCTTGCTGGGGTCGTAGGCCCCTAGGTGGAATGCCAGGGGGCACCCTGTTGCCTCTACTGCAAGTCCAGGGAAAGTTGTGGACCCCTTGGTAGCTTGCTGGGGTCAGAGGCCCCTAGGGGGAGGGCCAGGGGGCACCCTGAGGCCTATATTGCCAGTCCAGGGAGAGAGGTGGTCCCCTGTGTAGCTTGTTGGGGTCATAGGCCTCTAGGTGGAGGGCCAGGGGGCACCCTGGGGCCTCTATTACAAGTCCAGTGAGAGAGGTGGACCCCTGCGTAGCTTCCTGGGGTAAGAGGCCCATAGGTGGAGGGCAAGGGGGTACTCTAGGGCCTTTACTGCAAGTCCAGATAGAGGGGTGGATCCTTGGGTAGCTTTCTGGGGTCAGAGGCCCTTAGGTGGAGGGCCAGGGGGCACCCTGGGGCCTCTACTGAAAGTCCAGGGAGAGTTGTGGACCCCTGGGTAGCTTGCTGGGGTCAGAAGCCCCTACGTGGAGGGCCAGGGGGCACCCTGGGGCCTATACTGCCAGACCAGGGAGATAATTGGACCCCTGGGTAGATTGCTGGGGTCTTAGGCCCCTAGGTGGAGGGCCAGGGGGCACCCTGGGGCCTATACTGCAAGTCCAGGGAGAGAGGTGGACCCCTGGGTTGCTTGCTGGGGTCAGAGGCAACAAGGTGGAGGGCCAGGGGGTACCCTGGGGCCTATCCTGCAAGTCCAGGGAGAGAGGTGGACCCCTGGGTAGTTTGCTTGCCTGTGAGTGGCCTAGGTGGAGGGCCAAGGGGGACCCTAGGGCCTCTACTGCAAGTCCAGGGAGAGTTGTGGACCCTTGGGTAACTTGCGGGGGTCAGAGGCCCCTGGGTGGAGGGCAAGGGGGCACCCTGGGGCCTCTACTGCAAGGCCAGGGAGAGATGTGGACCCCTGGGTAGCTTGCTGGGGTCAAAAGCCCATAGGTGGCGGGCCAGGGGGCACCCTGGGGCCTATTCTGCAAGTCCAGGGAGAGAGTTGAACACCTTGGCAGCTTCCTGGATTCAGTGGCACCTAGGTGGAGGGTAAGGGGGCACCTTGGGGCCTATACTGCAAGTCTAGGGAGAGAGGTGGACCCCTGGGTAGCTTGCTGGGGTCAGAGGCCAGTAGGTGGAGGGCCAGGGGGCACCCTGGGGCCTCTACTGCAAGTCCAGGGAGAGAGGTGGACCCCTGGGTAGCTTGCTGGGGTCAGAGGCCCCTGGATGGAGGGCAAGGGGGCACCCTGGGGCCTCTACTGCAAGTCCAGGGAGAAAGGTGGACACCTGGGTAGGTTGCTGGGGTCTTAGGCCCCAAGGTGGTGGGCCACGGGGCACCCTGGGGCCTATACTGCAAGTCCAAGGAGAGTTGTGGACCCCTGGGTAGCTTGCTGGGGTCTTAGGCACTTAGTTGGAGGGCCTGGGGGCACCCTGGGGCCTATACTGCAAGTCCAGGGAGAGAGGTGGACCCCTGGGGAGATTTCTTGTGTCAGCTGCCCCTAGGTGGAGGGCCTGGGGGCACCCTGGGGCCTCTACTGCCAGTCCAGGGAGAGAGGTGGACCCCCTGGGTAGCTTGCTGGGGTCTTAGGCCCCTAGGTGGAGGGCCAGGGGGCACCCTGGGGCCTCTACTGCCAGTCCAGGGAGAGTTGTGGACCCCTGGGTAGCTTGCTGGGGTCAGAGGCCACTGGGTGGAGGGCAAGGGGGCACCCTGCTTCCTATACTGCAAGTTCAGGGAGAGAGGTGGACCCCTGGGTAGCTTTCTGGGGTCTTAGGCCCCTAGGTGGTGGGCCAGGGGGCACCCTGGGGCCTATACTGCAAGTCCAAGGAGAGATGTGGACCCCTATGTAGCTTGCTGGGGTCAGAGGCGCCTAGGTGGAGGGCCAGGGGGCACCCTTAAGCCTCTGCTGCAAGTCCAGGGAAAGTTGTGGACCCCTGGGTAGCTTGCTGGGGTCAGAGGCCCATGGGTGGAGGGCAAGGGGGTACCCTAGGGCCTCTACTGCAAGTCCAGGGAGAGAGGTGGACCCCTGGGTAGCTAGCTGGGGTCAGAGGCCCTTAGGTGGAAGGCCAGGGGGCACTTTGGGGCCTCTAATGCAAGTCCAGGGATAGTTGTGGACCCTTTGGTAGCTTGCTGGGGTCAGGGGCCCTTAGGTGGAAGGCCAGGGGGCACCTTGGGGCCTCTAATGCAAGTCCAGGGATAGTTGTGGACCCCTTGGTAGATTCCTAGGGTCTGAGGACCCTAGGTGGAGGGCCAGGGGGCACCCTTGGGCCTCTACTGCAAGTCTTGAGAGAGTTGTGGACCCCTGGGTAGCTTGTTGGAGTCAGAGGCCCCTAGGTGGAGGGCCAGCGGGCACCCTTGGGCCTCTACTGCAAGTACAGGGAGAGAGGTGGGCCCCGGGGGTAGCTTGCTGGGGTCAGAGGCCCCTAGGTGGAGGGCAAGGGGGCTTCCTGGGGCCTCTACTGCAAGTCCATTGAGAGAGGTGGACCCATGGGTAGCTTGCTGGGGTCGTAGGCCCCTAGGTGGAATGCCAGGGGGCACCCTGGGGCCTCTACTGCAAGTCCAGGGAGAGAGGTGGTCCCCTGGGTAGCTTGTTGGAGTCAGTGGCCCCTAGGTGGAGGGCCAGGTTGCCCCCTGGAGCCTATCCTGCAAGTCCAGGGAGAGAGGTGGTCCCCTGGGTAGCTTGCTGGGGTCATAGGCCCCTAGGTGGAGGGCCAGGGGGCACCCTGGGGCCTCTATTGCAAGTCCAGGGAGAGAGGTGGACCCCTGGGTAGCTTCCTGGGTAAGAGGCCCATAGGTGGAGGGCAAGGGGTACTCTAGGGCCTTTACTGCAAGTCCAGGGAGAGGGGTGGATCCTTGGGTAGCTTTCTGGGGTCAGAGGCCCTTAGGTGGAGGGCCAGGGGGCACCCTGGGGCCTCTACTGAAAGTCCAGGGAGAGTTGTGGACCCCTGGGTAGCTTGCTGGGGTCAGAAGCCCCTACGTGGAGGGCCAGGGGACACCCTGGGGCCTATACTGCCAGTCCAGGGAGATAATTGGACCCCTGGGTAGCTTGCTGGGGTCTTAGGCCCCTAGATGGAGGGCCAGGGGGCACCCTGGGGCCTCTACTGTAAGTCCAGGGAGAGAGGTGGACCCCTGGGTAGCTTGCTGGGGTCCTAAGCCCCTAAGTAGAGGGCCAGGGGGCACCTTGGGGCATCTACTACAAGTCCAGGAAGAGAGGTGGACTCCTGGGTAGCTTGCTGGGGTCAGAGGCCCCTAGAAGGAGGGCCAAGGGGCTTCCTGGGGCCTCTACTGCAAGTCCAGGGAGAGAGGTGGACCCCCAGTTTGCTGAGGTCAGAGGCCCCTAGGTGGAGGGCCAAGGAGCACCTTGGGGCCTCTACTGCAAGTCCAGGTAGAGTTGTAGACCCTTGGGTAACTTGCGGGGGTCAGAGGCCCCAGGGTGGAGGGTAAGGGGGCACCCTGGGGCCTCTACTGCAAGTCTAGGGAGAGATGTGGACCCCTGGGTAACTTGCTGGGGTCAGAAGTCCATAGGTGGTGGGCCAGGGGGCACCCTGGGGCCTATTCTGCAAGTCCAGGGAGAGAGGTGGACCCCTGGGTAGCTTCCTGGGGTCAGTGGCCCCTAGGTGGAGGGCAAGGTTGCCCCCTGCAGCCTATACTGCAAGTCCAGGGAGAGAGGTGGACCCCTGGGTAGCTTGCTGGTGTCAGAGTCCCCTAGGTGGAGGGCCTGGGGGCACAATGGGGCCTCTACTGAAAGTCCAGGGAGAGAGGTGGACCCCCTGGGTAGCTTGCTGGGGTCTTAGGCCCCAAGGTGGAGGGCCAGGGGGCATCCAGGGGCCTATACTTCATGTCCAGGGAGAAAATTGGACCCCTGGGTAGCTTTCTAGGGTCAGAGGCAACTAGGTGGAGGGCCAGGAGGCACCCTGGGGCCTATACTGCAAGTCCAGGGAGAGAGGTGGACCCCCTGGGTAGCTTGCTGGGGTCAGAGGCACCTAGCTGGGGGGCCAGGGGGCACCCTGGGACCTATACTGCAAGTCCAGGGAGAGAGGTGGACCCCTGGGTAGCTTGCTGGGGACTAAAGCCCCTAGGTGGAGGACCAGGGGCTACCCTAGGGTCTCTACTGCAATTTCAGGGAGAGTTGTGGACCCCTTGGTAGATTGCTGGGGTCAGAGGACCCTAGGTGGAGGGCCAGGGGGCACCCTTGGGCCTCTACTGCAAGTCTAGGGAGAGATGTGGACCCCTGGGTAGCTTGCTGGGGTCAGAGGCCCCTAAGTGGAGGGCCAGCGGGCACCCTGGGGCCTCTTCTGCAAGTCCAGGGAGAGAGGTGGACCCTGTGTAGCTTGCTGGGGTCAGAGGCCCCTAAGTGGAGGGCCAGGGGGCACCCTGAGGCCTCTACTGCAAGTCCAGAGAGAGTTGTGGACCCCTGGGTAGCTTGTTGGGGTCAGAGCCCCCTAGGTTCAGGGCCAGGGTGCACCCAGGGGCCTATACTGCCAGTCCAGGGAGAGTTGTGTACCCCTGGGTAGCTTGGTGGGTCTTAGGCCCCTAGGTGGAGGGCCAGGGGGCACCCTGGGGCCTATACTGCAAGTACAGGTAGAGATGTGGACCCCTGGGTAGCTTGCTGGGGTCTTAGGCCCCTGGGTGGAGGGCCAAGTTGCACCCTGGGGATTATGCTTCAAGTCCAGGGAGAGAGGTGGACCCCAGGGTAGCTTGCTGGGGTCAGAGGCAACTAGGTGGAGGGCCAAGGGGCACCCTTTGGATTATCCTGCAAGTCCAGGGAGAGAGGTGGATCCCTGGGTAGCTTGCTGGGGTCAGAGGCCCCTGGGTGGAGGGCCAGGGGGCACCCTGGGGTCTCGTCAGCAATTCTAGGTTTAGAGGTGGACCCCTGGGTAGCTTGCTGGGGTCAGAGGCCCCTAGGTGGAGGGCCAGGGGGCACCCTGGGGTTTCTACTGCAAGTCCAGGAAGAGAGGTGAACCCCTGGGTAGCTTGCTGGGGTCAGAGGCCCCTAGTTGGAGAGCCAGGGGGCACCCTGGGGCCTCTACTGCAAGTCCAGGGAGAGATGTGGACCCCTGGGTAGCTTGCTGGGGTCAGAGGCCCCTAGGTGGAGAGCCAGGGGGCACCCTGGGCTCTCTACTGCAAGTCCAGAGAGAGAGGTGGTCCCCTGGGCAGCTTGCTGGGGTCAGAAGCAAGTAGTTGGAGGGCCAGGGGGCACCCTGGGGCCTCTGATGCAAGTCCAGGGAGAGAGGTGGACCCCTGGCTAGCTTCCTGAGGTCTTAGGCCCCTATGTGGTGGGCAAGGGGGCACCCTGGGGCCTCTTCTGCAAGTCCAGGGAGAGAGGTGGACCACTGGGTAGCTTGCTGGGGTAAGAAGCCCCTGGGTGGAGAGCCAAGGGGCACCCTGGGGACTCTACTGCAAGTCCAGGGAGAGATGTGGACCCTGGGTAGCTTGCTGGGGTCAGAGGAACCTAGGTGGAGGGCCAGGGGGCACCATGGGGCCTATCCTGCAAGTCCAGGGAGGGTTGTGGACCCCTTGGTAGCTTGCTGGGGTCTTAGGCCCCTAGGTGGAGGATCCAAGGGGCACCCTGGGGCCTATATTTCAAGTCCAGAGAGATTTGGACCCCTGGGTGGCTTGCTGGGATCAGAGGCCCCTATGTGGTGGGCAAGGGGGCACCCTGGGGCCTCTACTGCAAGTCAAGGGAGAGAGGTTGACCCCTGTGTAGCTTGCTGGGGTCAGAAGCCCATTGGTGGAGGGCCAGGGGGTACCCTGGGGCCTCTATTACAAGTCCAGGGAGAAAGCTGGACCCCTGGGTAGCTTGCTGCGGTCAGAGGCCCTTGGTGGAGGGCCAGGGGGCACACTGGGGCCTCTCCTGCACATCTAGGGAAAGAGGTGGTCCCCTGTTTAGCTTGCTGGGGTCAAAGGCCCCTAGGTGGAGGGCCAGGGGGCACCCTGGGGCCTCTACTACAAGTCCAGGAAGAGAGGTGGACTCCTGGGTAGCTTGCTGGGGTCAGAGACCCCTCGAAGGAGGGCCAAGAGGCTTCCTGGGGCCTCTACTGCAAGTCCAGGGAGAGAGGTGGACCCCCAGGTAGCTTGCTGAGGTCAGAGGCCCCTAAGTGGAGTGCCAAGGAGCACCTTGGGGCCACTACTGCAAGTCCAGGGAGAGAGGTGGACCCCTGGGTAGCTTGCTGGGGTCAGAAGCCCATAGTCGGTGGGCCAGGGGGCTTCCTGGGGCCTATACTGCAAGTCCAGGGAGAGAGGTGGACCCCTGGGTAGCTTTCAGGGGTCAGAAGCCCCTAGGTGGGGGCCAGGGGGCACCCTGGGGCCTATACTGCAAATTCAGGGAGAGAAGTGGACCCCTGGGTAGCTTGCTGAGGTCTGAAGCCCATAGGTGGAGGGCCTGGGGGTACCCTAGGGCCTCTACTACAAATCCAGGGAGAGAGGTGAACCCCTGGATAGCTTGCTGGGGTCAGAGGCAACTAGGTGGAGGGCCAGGAGGCACCCTGGGGAAAATCCTGCAAGTCCAGGTAGAGAGGTGGACCCCTGGGGAGCTTTCTTATGTCAGAGGCCCCTAGGTGGAGGGCCAGGGGGCACCCTGGGGCCTGTACTGCCAGACCAGGGAGAAAGATGGACGCCCTGGGTAGCTTGCTGTGGTCTTGGGCCCCTAGGTGGAGGGCCAGGGGGCACCCTGGGGTATATACTGCACATCCATGGAGAGATGTGGACCTCTGAGTAGCTTGCTGGAGTCAGAGGCCCCTAGGTGCCTAGGTACCCCTGGGTAGCTTTGTGGGGTCAGCGCCCCAGCTGGAGGGCCAGGGGGCACCCTGGGGCCTCCACTGCAAGTCAAGGGAGAGTTGTGGACCCCTTGGTAGCTTGCTGGGGTCAGAAGTCCATAGGTGGTGGGCCAGGGGGCACCCTGGGGCCTATTCTGCAAGTCCAGGGAGAGAGGTTGACCCCTGGGTAGCTTCCTGGGGTCAGTGGCCCCTAGGTGGAGGGCCAGGTTGCCCCTTGCAGCCTATACTGCAAGTCCAGGGAGAGAGGTGGACCCCTGGGTAGCTTGCTGGGGTCAGAGTCCCCTAGGTGGAGGGCCTGGGGGCACAATGGGGCCTCTACTGAAAGTCCAGGGAGAGAGGTGGACCCCCTTAGTAGCTTGCTGGGGTCTTAGGCCCCAAGGTGGAGGGCCAGGGGGAATCCTGGGGCCTATACTTCATGTCCAGGGAGAGAATTGGACCCCTGGGTAGCTTTCTAGGGTCAGAGGCAACTAGGTGGAGGGCCAGGAGGCACCCTGGGGCCTATACTGCAAGTCCAGGGAGAGAGGTGGACCCCCTGGGTAGCTTGCTGGGGTCAGAGGCACCTAGCTGGAGGGCCAGGGGGCACCCTGGGGCCTATACTGCAAGTCCAGGGAGAGAGGTGGACCCCTAGGTAGCTTGCTGGGGACTAAAGCCCCTAGGTGGAGGACCAGGGGCTACCCTAGGGTCTCTACTGCAATTTCAGGGAGAGTTGTGGACCCCTTGGTAGATTGCTGGGGTCAGAGGACCCTAGGTGGAGGGCCAGGGGGCACCCTTGGCCCTCTACTGCAAGTCTAGGGAGAGATGTGGACCCCTGGGTAGCTTGCTGGGGTCAGAGGCCCCTAAGTGGAGGGCCAGCGGGCACCCTGGAGCCTCTTCTGCAAGTCCAGGGAGAGAGGTGGACCCTGTGTAGCTTGTTGGGGTCAGAGGCCCCTAAGTGGAGGGCCAGGGGACACCCTAAGGCCTCTACTGCAAGTCCAGAGAGAGTTGTGGACCCCTGGGTAGCTTGTTGGGGTCAGAGGCCCCTAGGTTCAGGGCCAGGGTGCACCCAGGGGCCTATACTGCCAGTCCAGGGAGAGTTGTGGACCCCTGGGTAGCTTGGTGGGTCTTAGGCCCCTAGGTGGAGGGCCAGGGGGCACCCTGGGGCCTATACTGCAAGTACAGGCAGAGATGTGGACCCCTGGGTAGCTTGCTGGGGTCTTAGGCCCCTGGGTGGAGGGCCAAGTTGCACCCTGGGGCCTATGCTTCAAGTCCAGGGAGAGAGGTGGACCCCAGGGTAGCTTGCTGGGGTCAGAGGCAACTAGGTGGAGGGCCAAGGGGCACCCTTTGGATTATCCTGCAAGTCCAGGGAGAGAGGTGGATCCCTGGGTAGCTTGCTGGGGTCAGAGGCCCCTGGGTGGAGGGCCAGGGGGCACCCTGGGGTCTCGTCTGCAATTCTAGGTGGAGAGGTGGACCCCTGGGTAGCTTGCTGGGGTCAGAGGCCCCTAGGTGGAGGGCCAGGGGGCACCCTGGGGTTTCTACTGCAAGTCCAGGAAGAGAGGTGAACCCCTGGGTAGCTTGCTGGGGTTAGAGGAACCTAGGTGGAGGGCCAGGGGGCACCCTGGGCTCTCTACTGCAAGTCCAGAGAGAGAGGTGGTCCCCTGGGCAGCTTGTTGGGGTCAGAAGCAAGTAGGTGGAGGGCCAGGGGGCACCCTGGGGCCTCTGATGCAAGTCCAGGGAGAGAGGTGGACCCCTGGCTAGCTTCCTGAGGTCTTAGGCCCCTATGTGGTGGGCAAGGGGGCACCCTGGGGCCTCTTCTGCAAGTCCAGGGAGAGAGGTGGACCCCTGGGTAGCTTGCTGGGGTAAGAAGCCCCTGGGTGGAGAGCCAAGGGGCACCCTGGGGACTCTACTGCAAGTCCAGGGAGAGACGTGGACCCTGGGTAGCTTGCTGGGGTCAGAGGCCCCTAGGTTTAGGGCCAGGGTGCACCCAGGGGCCTATACTGCCAGTCCAGGGAGAGTTGTGGACCCCTGGGTAGCTTGGTGGGTCTTAGGCCCCTAGGTTAAGGGCCAGGGGGCACCCTGGGGCCTATACTGCAAGTACAGGCAGAGATGTGGACCCCTGGGTAGCTTGCTGGGGTCTTAGGCCCCTGGGTGGAGGGCCAAGTTGCACCCTGGGGCCTATGCTTCAAGTCAAGGGAGAGAGGTGGACCCCAGGGTAGCTGGCTGGGGTCAGAGGCAACTAGGTGGAGGGCCAAGGGGCACCCTTGGGATTATCCTGCAAGTCCAGGGAGAGAGGTGGATCCCTGGGTAGCTTGCTGGGGTCAGAGGCCCCTAGGTGGAGGGCCAGGGGGCACCCTGGGGTTTCTACTGCAAGTCCAGGAAGAGAGGTGAACCCCTGGGTAGCTTGCTGGAGTCAGAGGCCCCTAGTTGGAGAGCCAGGGGGCACCCTGGGGCCTCTACTGCAAGTCCAGGGAGAGATGTGGACCCCTGGGTAGCTTGCTGGGGTCAGAGGCCCCTAGGTGGAGAGCCAGGGGGCACCCTGGGCTCTCTACTGCAAGCCCAGAGAGAGAGGTGGTCCCCTGGGCAGCTTGCTGGGGTCAGAAGCAAGTAGGTGGAGGGCCAGGGGGCACCCTGGGGCCTCTGATGCAAGTCCAGGGAGAGAGGTGGACCCCTGGCTAGCTTCCTGAGGTCTTAGGCCCCTATGTGGTGGGCAAGGGGGCACCCTGGGGCCTCTTCTGCAAGTCCAGGGAGAGAGGTGGACCACTGGGTAGCTTGCTGGGGTAAGAAGCCCCTGGGTGGAGAGCCAAGGGGCACCCTGGGGACTCTACTGCAAGTCCAGGGAGAGACGTGGACCCCTGGGTAGCTTGCTGGGGTCAGAGGAACCTAGGTGGAGGGCCAGGGGGCACCATGGGGCCTATCCTGCAAGTCCAGGGAGGGTTGTGGACCCCTTGGTAGCTTGCTGGGGTCTTAGGCCCCTAGGTGGAGGATCTAAGGGGCGCCCTGGGGCCTATATTTCAAGTCCAGGGAGAGATTTGGACCCCTGGGTGGCTTGCTGGGATCAGAGGCCCCTATGTGGTGGGCAAGGGGGCACCCTGGGGCCTCTACTGCAAGTCAACGGAGAGAGGTTGACCCCTGTGTAGCTTGCTGGGGTCAGAAGCCCATTGGTGGAGGGCCAGGGGGTACTCTGGGGCCTCTATTACAAGTCCAGGGAGAAAGCTGGACCCCTGGGTAGCTTGCTGCGGTCAGAGGCCCCTAGGTGGAGGGCCAGTGGGCACCCTGGGGCCTATACTGCCTGTCCAGGGAGAGAGGTGGACCCCTGGGTAGCTTGCTGGGGTCATAGACCCCTAGGTGGAGTGCCAGGGGCACCCTGGGGCCTCTATTGCAAGTCCAGGGAGAGAGGTGGACCCCTGGGTAGCTTTTTGGGGTCTTAGGCCCCTAGGTGGAGGGCCAGGGGGCACCCTGGGGCCTATACTGCAAGTCCAAGGAGAGATGTGGACCCCTATGTAGCTTGCTGGGGTCAGAGGCCCCTAGGTGGAGGGCCAGGGGGCACCCTGGGCCCTCTACTGCAAGTACAGGGAAAGTTGTGGACCCCTGGGTAGCTTGCTGGGGTTAGAGGCCCATGGGTGGAGGGCAAGGGGGCACGCTGGGGCCTCTACTGCTAGTCCAGGGAATGAAGTGGACCCCTGGGTAGCTTGCTGGGGAATAAAGCCCCTAGGTAGAGGGCCAGGGGGTACCCTAGGGCCTCTAGTGCAAGTCCAGGGATAGTTGTAGACCCCTTGGTAGATTCCTAGGGTCTGAGGACCCTAGGTGGAGGGCCAGGGGGAACCCTTGATTCTCTACTGCTAGTCTAGGGAGAGTTTTGGACCCCTGGGTAGCTTGCTGGGGTCAGATGCCCATGGTTGGAGGGCAAGGCGACACGCTGGGGCCTATACTGCAAGTCCAGGGAGAGAGGTTGACCCCTGGGTAGCTTGCTGGGGAATAAAGCCCCTAGGTCGAGGGCCAGGAGGTACCCTAGGGCCTCTACTGCAAGTCCAGGGAGAGAGGTGGACCCCTGGGTAGCTAGCTGGGGTCAGAGGCCCTTAGGTGGATGGCCAGGGGGCATCCTGGGGCCTCTAATGCAAGTCCAGGGATAGTTGTGGACCCCTTGGTAGATTCCTAGGGTCTGAGGACCCTAGGTGGAGGGCTAGGGGGCACCCTGGGGCCTATACTGCAAGTCCAGGGAGAGAGGTGGACCCCTGGGTAGCTTGCTGGGGTCAGGATTCCATAGGTGGAGGGCCAGGGGGCACCCTTGGGCCTCTAGTGCAAGTCCAGGGATAAATGTAGACCCCTTGGTAGATTCCTAGGGTCTGAGGACCCTTGCTGGAGGGCCAGGGGGAACCCTGGGGCCTATACTGCAAGTCCAGGGAGAGAGGTGGACTCCTGGGTAGCTTTCTGAGGTCAGAGGCCCCTAGGTGGAGGGCAACGGGGCACCCTGGGGCTTATCCTGCAGATCCAGGGAGAGAGGTGGACCCCTGGGTAACTTGCTGGGGAATAAAGCCCCTAGGTGGAGGGCCAGAGGGTACCCTCGGGCCTATCCTGCAAGTCCAGGGAGAGAGGTGGACCCCTGGGTAGATTGCTTGGCTGAGAGTGGCCTAGGTGGAGGGCCAAGGGGCACCCTGGGAACTCTACTGCAAGTCCAGGGAGAGTTGTGGACCCTTGGGTAACTTGTGGGGGTGAGAGGCCCCTGGGTGGAGGGCAAGGGGGCATTAACCCATAGGTGGTGGAACAGGGGGCACTCTGGGGCCTATTCTGCAAGTCCAGTGAGAGATGTTGACCCCTGAGTAGCTTCCTGGGGTCAGTGGCCCCTAGGTGGAGGGCCAGGTTGCCCCCAGCAGCCTATCCTGCAAGTCCAGGGAGAGGGGTGGACCCCTGGGTAGCTTCCTGGGGTAAGACGCCCCTAGGTGGAGAGTCAAGGGGTACCCTGGGGCCTATACTGCAAGTCCAGGGAGAGGGGTGGATCCCTGGGTAGCTTGATGAGCTTTGAAGCCCATAGGTGGAGGGCAAGGGGGTACCCAAGGGCCTTTAACGCAAGTCCAGGAAGAGAGGTGGACCCCTGGGTAGCTTGCTGGTGTCAGAGGCACAAAGGTGGAGGGCCAGGGGGCACCCTGGGACCTATATTCCCAGTCCAGGGAGAGAGGTTGACCCCTGGGAAGCTTGCTGGCGTCAGAGGCTCCTTGGTGGAGTGCCAGGGGGCTTCCTGGGTTCTCTACTGCAAGTCCAGGGAGAGAGGTGGACCCCTGGGTAGCTTGCTGGGGTCTTAGGCCCCTAGGTGGAGTGCCAGGGGGCACCCTGGGGCCTATACTGCAAGTGCAGGGAGAGAGGTGGACCCTTGGGTAGTTTGTTTGGCTGAGAGTGGCCTAGGTGGAGGGCGAAGGGGCACCCAGGCGCCTCTACTGCAAGTCCAGGGAGAGTTGTGGACCCTTGGGTAACTTGCGGGGGTCAGAGGCCCCTGGGTGGATGGCAAGGGGGCACCCTGGGGCCTATACTGCAAGTCCAGGGAGAGAGGTGGATCCCTGGGTAGCTTGATGAGGTCTGTAGCCCATAGGTGGAGGGCAAGGGGGTACCCTAGGGCCTCTAATGCAAGTCCAGGGAGAGAGGTGGACCACTGTGTAGCTTGCTGTGGTCAGAGGCCCTTAGGTGGAGGGCCCAGGGGCACCCTGGGGCCTATACTGCAAGTCCAAGGAGATAATTGGACCCCTGGGTAGTTTGCTGGGGTCTTAGGCCCCTAGGTGGAGGGCCAGGGCGCACCCTGGGGCCTCTATTGAAAGTCCAGGGAGAGAGGTGGACCCCTTGGTAGCTTGCTGTGGTCCTAGGCCCCTAGGTGGAGGGCCAGGGGGCACCCTGGGGCCTATACTTCAAGTCAAGGGAGAGAGGTGGACCCCTGGGTAGCTTTCTTGGATCTTGGGCCCCTAGGCGGATGGCCAGGGAGCACCCTGGGGCCAATACTGCAAGTCCAGGGAGAGATGTTGACCCATATGTAGCTTGCTGGAGTCAGAGGCCCCTAGGTGGAGGGCCAGGGGGCACCCTGTGGCCTCTACTGCAAGTCCAGGGAACGTTGTGGACCCCTGGGTAGCTTGCTGGGGTCAGAGGCCTATGGGTGGAGGGCAAGGGGGCACGCTGGGGCCTATACTGCAAGTCCAGGGAGAGAGGTGGACCCCTGGGTAGCTTGCTGGGGAATAAAGCCCCTAGGTGGAGGGCCAGGGGGTACCCTAGGGCCTCTACTGCAAGTCCAGGGAGAGAGGTGGACCCCTGGGTAGCTAGCTGGGGTCAGAGGCCCTGAGGTGGAGGGCAACGGGGCACCCTGGGGCTTCTAGTGCAAGTCCAGGGATAGTTGTGGACCCCTTGGTAGATTCCTAGGGTCTGAGGACCCTAGGTGGAGGGCAAGGGGGCTTCCTGGGGCCTCAAGTGCAAGTCCATTGAGAGAGGTGGACCCCTGGCTAGCTACCTGGGGTCGTAGGCCCCTTGGTGGAATGCCAGGGGGCACCCTGGGGCCTCTACTGCAAGTCCAGGGAGAGTTGTGGACCACTTGGTAGCTTGCTGGGGTCAGAGGCCCCTAGGTGGAGGGCCAGGGGGCACCCTGGGGCCTATACTGCCAGTCCAGGGAGAGAGGTGGACCCCTGGGTAACTTGCTGGGGTCAGAGGCCCTTGGGTTGAAGGCCAGGAGGTACCCTAGGGCCTCTACTGCAAGTCCAGGGAGAGAGGTGGACCCCTCGTAGCTAGCTGGGGTCAGAGGCCCCTAGGTGGAGGGCCAGGAGGTACCCTAGGGCCTCTACTGCAAGTCCAGGGAGAGAGGTGGACCCCTGGGTAGCTAGCTGGGGTCAGAGGCCCTTAGGTGGAGGGCCAGGGGGCACCCTGGGGCTTCTAGTGCAAGTCCAGGGAGAGAAGTGGGCCCCTGGGTAGCTTGCTGGGGTCAGAGACCCCTAGGTGGAGGGCAAGGGGGCTTCCTGGGGCCTCTAGTGCAAGTCCATTGAGAGAGGTGGACCCCTGGGTAGCTAGCTGGGGTCAGAGGCCCCTAGGTGGAATGCCAGGGGGCACCCTGGGGCCTCTACTGCAAGTCCAGGGAGAGTTGTGGCCCCCTTGGTAGCTTGCTGGGGTCAGAGGCCCCTAGGGGGAGGGCCAGGGGGCACCCTGGGGACTATACTGCAAGTCCAGGGAGAGAGGTGGACCCCTGAGGAGCTTTCTAGTGTCAGCCGCCCCTAGGTGGAGGGCCTGGGGGCAACCTGGGGCCTCTACTGCCAGTCCAGGGAGAGAGGTGGACCCCCTGGGTAGGTTGCTGGGGTCTTAGGCCCCTAGGTGGAGGGCCAGGGGAAACACTGGGGCCTCTACTGCAAGTCCAGGGAGAGAGGTAGACCCCTGAGGAGCTTTCTTGTGTCAGCTGCCCCTAGGTGGAGGGCCTGGGGGCACCCTGGGGCCTCTACTGCCTGTCCAGGGAGAGAGGTGGACCCCCTGGGTAGCTTGCTGGGGTCAGAGGCCCCTAGTTGCAGGTAAAGGGGGCACCCTGGGGCCTCTACTGCAAGTCCAGGGAGAGTTGTGGACCCCTGGGTAGCTTGCTGGGGTCAGAGGCCCCTGGGTGGAGGGCAAGGGGGCACCCTGGTTCCTATAGTGCAAGTTCAGGGAGAGAGGTGGACACCTGGGTGGGTTTCTGGGGTCTTAGGCCCCTAGGTGGAGGGCCAGGGGGCACCCTGGGGCCTATACTGCAAGTCCAAGGAGAGATGTGGACCCCTATGTAGCTTGCTGGGGTCAGATTACCCTAGGGGGAGGGCCAGGGGGCACCCTGGGGCCTATACTGCCAGTCCAGGGAGAGAGGTGGACCCCTTGGTAGCTTGCTGGGTTCAGAGGCCCCTAGGGGGAGGGCCAGGGGGCACCCTGGGGCCTATACTGCCAGTCCAGGGAGAGAGGTGGACCCCTGGGTAGCTTGCTGGGGTCAAAGGCCCCTAGGTGGAGTGCCAGGGGGCACCCTGGGCCTCTATTGCAAGTCCAGGGAGAGATGTGGACCCCTGGGTAACTTGCTGGGGTCAGAGGCCCCTAGGTGGAGAGAAAGGGGGCAGCCAGGGTCCTCTATTGCAAGTCCAGGGAGAGTTGTGGACCCCTGGGTAACTTGCTGGGATCAGAGGCCCCTAGGTGGAGGGCCAGGAGGTATCCTAGGGCCTCTACTGCAAGACCAGGGAGAGAGGTGGACCCCTGGGTAGCTTGCTGGGGTCAGAGGCAACTAGGTGGAGGGCCAGGGGGCACCCTGGGGCATATCCTGCAAGTCCAGGGAGAGAGGTGGACCCCTGGGGAGCTTTCTTGTGTCAGCCACCCCTAGGTGGAGGGCCTGGGTTCACCCTGGGGCCTCTACTGCCAGTCCAGGGAGAGAGGTGGACCCCCTGGGTAGCTTGCTGAGGTCTTGGGCCCCTAGGTGGAGGGCCAGGGGGCACCCTATGGCCTATACTGCAAGTCCATGGAGAGATGTGGACCCCTGGGTAACTTGCTGGGGTCAGAGGCCCCTAGGTGCAGGGCCAGGGGGCACCCTGGGGCCTCTACTGCAAGTCCAGGGAGAGTTGTGGACCCCTGGGTAGCTTGCTGGGGTCAGAGGCCCATGGGTGGAGGGCAAGGGGGAACACTGGGGCCTATACTGCAAGTACAGGGAGAGAGGTGGACCCCTGGGTAGCTTCCTGGGGATTAAAGCCCCTAGGTGGAGGGCCAGGGGGTACCCTAGGGCCTCTACTGCAGGTCCAGGGAGAGAGGTGGACCCCTGGGTAGCTAGCTGGGGTCAGAGGCACTTAGGTGGACTGCCAGGGGGCACCCTGGGGCCTCTATTGCAAGTCCAGGGATAGTTGTGGACCCCTGGGTAGCTTGCTGGGGTCAGAGGCCCCCTGGTGGAGGGCCAGCGGGCACCCTGGGGCCTCTATTGCAAGTCCAGGGAGAGAGGTGGGCTCCTGGGTAGCTTGCTGGGGTCAGAGGCCCCTAGGTGGAGGGCAAGGGGGCTTCCTGGGGCCTCTACTGCAAGTCCATTCAGAGAGGTGGACCCCTGGGTAACTTGCTGGGGTCGTAGGCCCCTAGGTGCAATGCCAGGGGGCACCCTGGGGCCTCTACTGCAAGTCCAGGGAGAGTTGTGGACCCCTCGGTAGCTTGCTGGGGTCAGAGGCCCCTAGGTGGAGGGCCAGGGGGCACCCTGGGGCCTATACTGAAAGTCATAGGAGAGATGTGGACCCCTATGTAGCTTGCTGGGGTAAGAGGCCCCTAGGTGGAGGGCCAGGGGGCACCCTGTGGCCTCTACTGCAAGTCCAGGGAAAGTTGTGGACCCCTGGGTAGCTTGCTGGGGTCAGAGGCCCATGGGTGGAGGGCAAGGGGGCATGCTTGGGCCTATACTGCAAGTCCAGGGAGAGAGGTGGACCCCTGGGTAGCTTGCTGGGGAATAAAGCCCCTAGGTGGAGGGCCAGGGGGTACCCTAGGGCCTCTACAGCAAGTCCAGGGAGAGAGGTGGACCCCTGGGTAGCTAGCTGGGGTCAGAGGCCCTTAGGTGGAGGGCCAGGGGGCACCCTGGGGCTTCTAGTGCAAGTCCAGGGATAGTTGTGGACCCCTTGGTAGATTCCTAGGGTCTGAGGACCCTAGGTGGAGGGCAAGGGGGCTTCCTGGGGCCTATAGTGCAAGTCCATTGAGAGAGGTGGACCCCTGGGTAGCTAGCTGGGGTCGTAGGCCCCTTGGTGGAATGCCAGGGGGCACCCTGGGGCCTCTACTGCAAGTCCAGGGAGAGAAGTGGGCCCCTGGGTAGCTTGCTGGGGTCCGAGGCCCATGGGTGGAGGGCAAGGGGGCACACTGGGGCCCATACTGCAAGTACAGGGAGAGAGGTGGACCCCTGGGTAGCTTGCTGGGGAATAAAGCCCCTAGGTGGAGGGCCAGGGGGTACCCTAGGGCCTCTACTGCAGGTCCAGGGAGAGAGGTGGACCCCTGGGTAGCTTGCTGGGGTCAGAGGCCCCTTGGTGGAGGGCCAGCGGGCACCCTGGGGCCTCTATTGCAAGTCCAGGGAGAGAAGTGGGCCCCTGGGTAGCTTGCTGGGGTCAGAGGCCCCTAGGTGGAAGGCAAGGGGGCTTCCTGGGGACTCTAGTGCAAGTCCATTGAGAGAGGTGGACCCCTGGTTAGCTAGCTGGGGTCGTAGGCCCCTAGATGGAATGCCAGGGGGCACCCTGGGGCCTCTACTGCAAGTCCGGGAGAGTTGTGGACCCCTTGGTAGCTTGCTGGGTTCAGAGGCCCCTAGGGGGAGGGCCAGGGGGCACCCTGGGGCCTATACTGCCAGTCCAGGGAGAGAGGTGGACCCCTGGGTAGCTTGCTGGGGTCAGAGGCCCCTAGGTGGAGGGCCAGGAGGTACCCTAGGGCCTCTACTGCAAGTCCAGGGAGAGAGGTGGACCCCTGGGTAGCTTGCTGGGGTCATAGGCCCCTAGGTGGAGTGCCAGGGGGCACCCTAGGGCCCTATTGCAAGTCCAGGGAGAGAGGTGGACCCCTGGGTAGCTTCCTGGGGTAAGAGGCCCCTAGGTGGAGGGCCAGGGGGCACCCTGGGGCCTCTACTGAAAGTCCAGGGAGAGTTGTGGACCCCTGGGTAACTTGCTGGGGTCAGAGGCCCTTAGGTTGAAGGCCAGGAGGTACCCTAGGGCCTCTACTGCAAGTCCAGGGAGACAGGTGGACCCCTGGGTAGCTTGCTGGGGACAGAGGCAACTAGTTGGAGGGCCAGGGGACACCCTGGGGCATATCCTGCAAGTCCAGGGAGAGAGGTGGACCCCTGGGGAGCTTTTTTGTGTCAGCCGCCCATAGGTGGAGGGCCTGGGGGCACCCTGGGGCCTCTACTGCCAGTCCAGGGAGAGAGGTGGACCCCTTGGGTAGCTTGCTGGGGTCTTAGGCCCCTAGGTGGAGGGCCAGGGGGCACCCTAGGGCCTATACTGCAAGTCCATGGAGAGATGTGGACCCCTGGGTAGCTTGCTGGGGTCAGAGGCCCCTAGGTGGAGGGCCAGGGGGCACCCTGGGGACTCTACTGCAAGTCCAGGGAGAGAGGTGTACCCCTGGGTAGCTTGCTGGGGACTAAAGCCCCTAGGTGAGGGGCCAGGGGGCACCCTTGGGCCTCTACTGCAAGTCTAGGGAGAGATGTGGACCCCTGGGTAGCTTGCTGGGGTAAGAGGCCCCTAGGTGGAGGGTAAGGGGGCACCTTGGGGCCTATACTGAAAGTCCAGGGAGAGAGGTTGGCCCCTGGGTAGCTTGCTGGGGTCAGAGGCCCCTAGGTGGAGGGCAAAGGGGCTTCCTGGGGCCTCTAATGCAAGTCCATTGAGAGATGTGGACCCCTGGGTAACTTGCTGGGGTCGTAGGCACCTAGGTGGAATGCCAGGGGGCACCCTTGGGCCTCTACTGCAAGTCAAGAGAGAGTTGTGGACCCCTTGGTAGCTTGCTGGGGTCAGAGGCCCCTAGGTGGAGGGCCAGTGGGCACCCTGGGGCCTATACAGCCAGTCCAGGGAGAGAGGTGGACCCCTGGGTAGCTTGCTGGGGTCATAGACCCCTAGGTGGAGTGCCAGGGGGCACCCTGGGGCCTCTATTGCAAGTCCAGGGAGAGAGGTGGACCCCTGGGTAGCTTGCTGGGGTCTTAGGCCCCTAGGTGGAGGGCCAGGGGGCACCCTGGGGCCTATACTGCAAGTCCAAGGAGAGATGTGGACCCCTATGTAGCTTGCTGGGGTCAGAGGCCCCTAGGTGGAGGGCCAGGGGGCACGCTGGGGCCTCTACTGCTAGTCCAGGGAGAGAAGTGGACCCCTGGGTAGCTTGCTGGGGAATAAAGCCCCTAGGTAGAGGGCAAGGGGGTACCCTGGGGCCTCTACTGCAAGTCCAGGGAGAGAAGTGGACCCCTGGGTAGCTTGCTGGGGAATAAAGCCCCTAGGTAGAGGGCCAGGGGGTACCCTGGGGCCTCTACTGCAAGTCCAGGGAGAGAGGTGGACCCCTGGGTAGCTAGCTGGGGTCAGAGTTCCTTAGGTGGAGGGCCAGGGGGCACCCTGGGGCCTTTTGTGCAAGTCCAGGGATAGTTGTAGACCCCTTGGTAGATTCCTAGGGTCTGAGGACCCTAGGTGGAGGGCCAGGGGGCACCCTTGATTCTCTACTGCAAGTCTAGGGAGAGTTTTGGACCCCTGGGTAGCTTGCTGGGGTCAGATGCCCATGGTTGGAGGGCAAGGCGACAGGCTGGGGCCTATACTGCAAGTCCAGGGAGAGAGGTGGACCCCTGGGTAGCTTGCTGGGGAATAAAGCCCCTAGGTGGAGGGCCAGGGGGTACCCTAGGGCCTCTACTGCAAGTCCAGGGAGAGAGGTGGACCCCTGGGTAGCTAGCTGGGGTCAGAGGCCCTTAGGTGGAGGGCTAGGGGGCATCCTGGGGCCTCTAGTGCAAGTCCAGGGATAGTTGTGGACCCCTTGGTAGATTCCTAGGGTCTGAGGACCCTAGGTGGAGGGCCAGGGGGCACCCTTGGGCCTCTACTGCAAGTCTAGAAGAGTTTTGGACCCCTGGGTCGCTTGCTGGGGTCAGAGGCCCCTAGGTGGAGGGCCAGCGGGCACCCTGGGGCCTCTACTGCAAGTCAAGGGAGAGAGGTGGGCCCCTGGGTAGCTTGCTGGGGTAAGAGGCCCCTAGATGGAGGGCAAGGGGGCTTCCTGGGGCCTCTACTGCAAGTCCATTGAGAGAGGTGGACCCCTGGGTAGCTTGCTGGGGTCGGAGGCCCCTAGAAGGAATGCCAGGGGGCACCCTGGGGCCTCTACTGCAAGTCCATAGAGAGTTTTGGACCCCTTGGTAGCTTGCTGGGGTCAGAGGCCCCTAGGTGGAGGGCCAGGGGGCACCCTGGAGCCTATACTGCCAGTCCAGGGAAAGAGGTGGACCCCTGGGTAGCTTGCTGGGGTCATAGACCCCTAGGTGGAGTGCCAGGGGGCACCCTGGGGCCTCTATTGCAAGTGAAGGGAGAGAGAAGGACCCCTGGGTAGCATACTGGGGGAAAGTGGCCCCTAGGTGGAGGGCCAGGGGGCACTCTGGGGCCTATACTGCAAGTCCAGGGAGAGAGGTGGCTCCCTGGGTAGCTTGATGAGGTCTGTAGCCCATAGGTGGAGGGCAAGGGGGTACCCTAGGGCCTCTAACGCAAGTCCATTGAGAGATATGGACCCCTGGGTAGCTTGCTGGGGTCAGAAGCCCATAGGTGGTGGGCCAGGGGGCACCCTGGGGCCTATTCTGCAAGTCCGGGGAGAGAGGTTGACTCCTGAGTAGCTTCCTGGGGTCAGTGGCCCCTAGGTGGAGGGCCAGGTTGCCCCCTGCAGCCTATCCTGCAAGTCCAGGGAGAGAGGTGGACCCCTGGGTAGCTTCCTGGGGTAAGACGCCCCTAGGTGGAGAGTCAGGGGGTACCCTAGGGCCTATACTGAAAGTCCAGGGAGAGGGGTGGATCCCTGGGTAGCTTGATGAGGTCTGAAGCCCATAGGTGGAGGGCAAGGGGGAAACCTAGGGCCTTTACACAAGTCCAGGAAGAGAGGTGGACCCCTGGGTAGCTTACTGGTGTTAGAGGCACAAAGGTGGAGGGCCAGGGGGCACCCTGGGGCCTATATTCCCAGTCCAGGGAGAGAGGTTGACCCCTGGGAAGCTTGCTGGTGTCAGGGGCTCCTTGGTGGAGTGCCAGGGGGCTTCCTGGGTTCTCTACTGCAATTCCAGGGAGAGTTGTGGTCCCCTGGGTAGCTTGCTGGGGTCAGAGGCCCCTAAGTGGTGGGCCAGCGGGCACCCTTGGGCCTCTTCTGCAAGTCCAGGGAGAGAGGTGGACCCCTGGGTAGCTTGCTGGGGTCAAAGGCCCCTAGCTGGAGGGTCAATGGGCACCCTGGGGACTCTACTGCAAGTCCAGGGAGAGAGGTCGACCCCTGGGTAGCTTGCTGGGGACTAAAGCCCCTAGGTGGAGGGCCAGGGGCTACCCTAGGGCCTCTACTGCAATTCCAGGGAGAGTTGTGGTCCCCTGGGTAGCTTGCTGGGGTCAGAGGCCCCTAAGTGGAGGGCCAGCGGGCACCCTGGGGCCTCTTCTGCAAGTCCAGGGAGAGAGGTGGACCCCTGGGTAGCTTGCTGGGGTAAGAAGAACCTAGGTGGACGGTCAGGGGGTACCCTGGGGCCTTAACTGCCAGTCCAGGGAGAGAGGTGGACCCCTGTGTAGCTTGCTGGGGTCTTAGGCCCCTAGGTGGAGTGCCAGGGGGCACCCTGGGGCCTATACTGCAAGTGCAGGGAGAGAGGTGGACCCCTGGGTAGTTTGTTTGGCTGAGAGTGGCCTAGGTGGAGAGCCAAGGGGCACCGAGGGGCCTCTACTGCAAGTCCAGGGAGAGTTGTGGACCCTTGGGTAACTTGCGGGGGTCAGAGGCCCCTGGGTGGAGGGCAAGGGGGCACCCTGGGGCCTCTTCTGCAAGTCCAGGGAGAGAGGTGGACCCCTGGGTAGCTTGCTGGGGTAAGAAGAACCTAGGTGGACGGTCAGGGGGTACCCTGGGGCCTTAACTGCCAGTCCAGGGAGAGAGGTGGACCCCTGTGTAGCTTGCTGGGGTCTTAGGCCCCTAGGTGGAGTGCCAGGGGGCACCCTGGGGCCTATACTGCAAGTGCAGGGAGAGAGGTGGACCCCTGGGTAGTTTGTTTGGCTGAGAGTGGCCTAGGTGGAGGGCCAAGGGGCACCGAGGGGCCTCTACTGCAAGTCCAGGGAGAGTTGTGGACCCTTGGGTAACTTGCGGGGGTCAGAGGCCCCTAGGTGGATGGCAAGGGGGCACCCTGGGGCCTATACTTCAAGTCCAGGGAGAGAGGTGGACCCCTGGGTAGCTTGCTGGGGTCTTAGACACTTAGGTGGAGGGCCTGGGGGCACCCTGGGGCCTATACTACAAGTCCAGGGAGAGAGGTGGACACCTGGGGAGCTTTCTTGTGTCAGCAGCCCCTAGGTGGAGGGCCTGGGGGCACCCTGGGGCATCTACTGCCAGTCCAGGGAGAGAGGTGGACCCTCTGGGTAGCTTGCTGGGGTCTTAGGCCATTAGGTGGAGGGCAAGGGGGCACCCTAGGGCCCCTACTGCAAGTCCAGGGAGAGTTGTGGACCCCTGGGTAGCTTGCTGGGGTCAGAGGCCCCTGGGTGGAGGGCAAGGGGGCACCCTGGTTCCTATACTGCAAGTAAAGGAAGAGAGGTGGACCCCTGGGTAGCTTGCTGGGGTCTTAGGCCCCTAGGTGGAGGGCCAGGGGGCACCCTGGGGCCTATACTGCATGTCCAAGGAGAGATGTGAACCCCTATGTAGCTTGCTGGGGTCAGAGGCCCCTAGGTGGAGGGCAAGGGGGCTTCCTGGGGCCTCTACTGCAAGTCCAGGGAGAGAGGTGGACCCCTGGGTAGCTTGCTGGGGACTAAAGCCCCTAGGTGGAGGGCCAGGGGCTACCCTAGGGCCTCTACTGCAATTCCAGGGAGAGTTGTGGTCCCCTTGGTAAATTGCTTGGGCCAGAGAACCCTAGGTGGAGGGCCAGGGGGTACCCTTGGACATCTACTGCAAGTTTAGGGAGAGATGTGGACCCCTGGGTAGCTTGCTGGGGTCAGAGGCCCCTAGGTGCAGGGCAAGGGGGCACCCTGGGGCCCCTACTGCAAGTCCAGGGAGAGTTGTGGACCCCTGGGTAGCTTGCTGGGGTCAGAGGCCCCTGGGTGGAGGGCAAGGGGGCACCCTGGTTCCTATACTGCAAGTACAGGGAAAGTTGTGGACCCCTGGGTACCTTGCTGGGGTTAGAGGCCCATGGGTGGAGGGCAAGGGGGCACGCTGGGGCCTCTACTGCAAGTCCAGGGAGAGAAGTAGACCCCTGGGTAGCTTGCTGGGGAATAAAGCCCCTAGGTAGAGTGCCAGGGGGCACGCTGTGGTCTCTACTGCAAGTGAAGGGAGAGAGTTGGACCCCTGGGTAGCATACTGGGGGAAAGTGGCCCCTAGGTGGAGGGCCAGGGGGCACCCTGGGGCCTATACTGCAAGTCCAGGGAGAGAGGTGGATCCCTGGGTAGCTTGATGAGGTCTGTAGCCCATAGGTGGAGGGCAAGGGGGTACCCTAGGGCCTCTAACGCAAGTCCAGGGAGAGAGGTGGACCACTGTGTAGCTTGCTGTGGTCAGGGGCACCCTGGGGCCTATACTGCAAGTCCAAGGAGATAATTGGACCCCTGGGTAGTTTGCTGGGGTCTTAGGCCCCTAAGTGGAGGGCCAGGAGGGACCCTGGGGCTTCTAGTGCAAGTCCAGAGATAGTTGTGGACCCCTTGTTAGATTCCTAGGGTCTGAGGACCCTAGGTGGAGGGCCAGTTGGCACCCTTGGGCCTCTACTGCAAGTCCAGGGAGAGAAGTGGGCCCCTGGGTAGCTTGCTGGGGTCAGAGGCCCCTAGGTGGAGGGCAAGGGGGCTTCCTGGGGCCTCTAGTGCAAGTCCATTGAGAGTGGTGGACCCCTGGGTAGCTAGCTGGGGTCGTAGGCCCCTAGGTGGAATGCCAGGGGGCACCCTGGGGCCTCTACTGCAAGTCCAGGGAGAGTTGTGGACCCCTTGGTAGCTTGCTGGGTTCAGAGGCCCCTAGGGGGGGGGGGGGGGGGGCAGGGGGCACCCTGGGGTCTCTACTGCAAGTGAAGGGAGAGAGTTGGACCCCTGGGTAGCATACTGGGGGAAAGTGGCCCCTAGGTGGAGGGCCAGGGGGCACCCTGGGGCCTATACTGCAAGTCCAGGGAGAGAGGTGGATCCCTGGGTAGCTTGATGAGGTCTGTAGCCCATAGGTGGAGGGCAAGGGGGTACCCTAGGGCCTCTAACGCAAGTCCAGGGAGAGAGGTGGACCACTGTGTAGCTTGCTGTGGTCAGGGGCACCCTGGGGCCTATACTGCAAGTCCAAGGAGATAATTGGACCCCTGGGTAGTTTGCTGGGGTCTTAGGCCCCTAAGTGGAGGGCCAGGAGGGACCCTGGGGCTTCTAGTGCAAGTCCAGAGATAGTTGTGGACCCCTTGTTAGATTCCTAGGGTCTGAGGACCCTAGGTGGAGGGCCAGTTGGCACCCTTGGGCCTCTACTGCAAGTCCAGGGAGAGAAGTGGGCCCCTGGGTAGCTTGCTGGGGTCAGAGGCCCCTAGGTGGAGGGCAAGGGGGCTTCCTGGGGCCTCTAGTGCAAGTCCATTGAGAGTGGTGGACCCCTGGGTAGCTAGCTGGGGTCGTAGGCCCCTAGGTGGAATGCCAGGGGGCACCCTGGGGCCTCTACTGCAAGTCCAGGGAGAGTTGTGGACCCCTTGGTAGCTTGCTGGGTTCAGAGGCCCCTAGGGGGGGGGGGGGGGRGGGGGGCAGGGGGCACCCTGGGGCCTATACTGCCAGTCCAGGGAGAGAGGTGGACCCCTGGGTAGCTTCCTGGGGTAAGAGGCCCCTAAGTGGAGGGCCAGGGGGCACCCTGGGGCCTATACTGCAAGTCCAGGGAGAGGGGTGGATCCCTGGGTAGCTTGATGAGGTCTTAAGCCCATAGGTGGAGGGCAAGGGGGTACCCTAGGGCCTTTAACGCAAGTCCAGGAAGAGAGGTGGACCCCTGTGTAGCTTGCTGGGGTCAGAGGCCCTTGGGTGGAGGGCCAGGGGGCACCCTGGGGCCTCTACTACAAGTCCAGGGAGAGAAGTGGGCCCCTGGGTAGCTTGCTGGGGTCAGAGGCCCCTAGGTGGAGGGCCAGGGGGAACCCTGGGGCCTCTACTGCAAGTCTAGGGAGAAAGGTGGACCCCTGGGTAGCTTGCTGGGGTCAGAGGCCAGTAGGGGGAGGGCCAGGGGGCACCCTGGGGCCTCTACTGCAAGTCCAGGGAGAGACGTGGACCCCAGGAAAGCTTGCTGGGGCCCTAGGCCCCTAGGTGGAGGTCCAGGGGGCACCCTGGGGCCTATACTTCAAGTCAAGGCAGAGAGGTGGACCCCTGGGTAGCTTGCTGGGGTCTTAGGCACTTAGGTGGAGGGCCTGGGGGCACCCTGGGGCCTATACTGCAAGTCCAGGGAGAGAAGTGGAACCCTGGGTAGCTTGCTAGGATAAGAGGCCCCTAGGTGGAGGGCCAGGGGGCACCCTGGGGCCTCTACTGCAAGTCCAGGGAGAGTTGTGGACCCCTGGGTAGCTTTCTGGGGTCAGAGGCAACTAGGTGGAGGACCAGGAGCGACCCTGGGGCCTATCCTGCAAGTCCAGGGAGAGAGGTGGACCCCTGGGTAGATTGCTTGGCTGAGAGTGGCCTAGGTGGAGGGCCAAGGGTTACCCTGGGAACTCTACTGCAAGTCCAGGGAGAGTTGTGGACCCTTGGGTAACTTGTGGGGGTCAGAGGCCCCTGGATGGAGGGCAAGGGGGCACCCTGGGGCCTCTACTGCAAGTCCAGGGAGAGATATGGACCCCTGGGTAGCCTGCTGGGGTCAGAAGCCCATAGGTGGTGGGCCAGGGGGCACCCTGGGGCCTATTCTGCAAGTCCAGGGAGAGAGGTTGACCCCTGAGTAGCTTCCTGGGGTCAGTGGCCCTTAGGTGGAGGGCCAGGTTGCCCCCTGCAGCCTATCCTGCAAGTCCAGGGAGAGAAGTGGACCCCTGGGTAGCTTCCTGGGGTAAGAGGCCCCTAGGTGGAGAGCCAGGGGGTACCCTGGGGCCTATACTGCAAGTCCAGGGAGAGGAGTGGATCCCTGGGTAGCTTGATGAGGTCTGAAGCCCATAGGTGGAGGGCAAGGGGGTACCCTAGGGCCTTTAACGCAAGTCCAGGAAGAGAGGTGGACCCCTGTGTAGCTTGCTGGGGTCAGAGGCCCTTGGGTGGAGGGCCAGGGGGCACCCTGGGGCCTCTACTGCAAGTCCAGGGAGAGTTGTGGACCCCTGGGTAGCTTGCTGGGGTCAGAAGCCCCTAGGTGGAAGGCCAGCGGGCACCCTGGGGCTTCTACTGCAAGTCCAGGGAGAGAAGTGGGCCCCTGCGTAGCTTGCTGGGTTCAGAGGCCCCTAGGTGGAGGGCCAGGGGGAACCCTGGGGCCTCTACTGCAAGTCTAGGGAGAGAGGTGGACCCCTGGGTAGCTTGCTGGGGTCAGAGGCCAGTAGGGGGAGGGCCAGGGGGCACCCTGGGGCCTCTACTGCAAGTCCAGGGAGAGACGTGGACCCCTGGAAAGCTTGCTGGGGCCCTAGGCCCCTAGGTGGAGGTCCAGGGGGCACCCTGGGGCCTATACTTCAAGTCAAGGCAGAGAGGTGGACCCCTGGGTAGCTTGCTGGGGTCTTAGGCACTTAGGTGGAGGGCCTGGGGGCACCCTGGGGCCTATACTGCAAGTCCAGGGAGAGAAGTGGAACCCTGGGTAGCTTGCTAGGATCAGAGGCCCCTAGGTGGAGGGCCAGGGGGCACCCTGGGGCCTCTACTGCAAGTCCAGGGAGAGTTGTGGACCCCTGGGTAGCTTTCTGGGGACAGAGGCAACTAGGTGGAGGGCCAGTAGCGACCCTGGGGCCTATCCTGCAAGTCCAGGGAGAGAGGTGTACCCCTGGGTAGATTGCTTGGCTGAGAGTGGCCTAGGTGGAGGGCCAAGGGTTACCCTGGGAACTCTACTGCAAGTCCAGGGAGAGTTGTGGACCCTTGGGTAACTTGTGGGGGTCAGAGGCCCCTGGGTGGAGGGCAAGGGGGCACCCTGGGGCCTCTACTTCAAGTCCAGGGAGAGATATGGACCCCTGGGTAGCCTGCTGGGGTCAGAAGCCAATAGGTGGTGGGCCAGGGGGCACCCTGGGGCCTATTCTGCAAGTCCAGGGAGAGAGGTTGACCCCTGAGTAGCTTCCTGGGGTCAGTGGCCCTTAGGTGGAGGGCCAGGTTGCCCCCTGCAGCCTATCCTGCAAGTCCAGGGAGAGAAGTGGACCCCTGGGTAGCTTCCTGGGGTAAGAGGCCCCTAGGTGGAGAGCCAGGGGGTACCCTGGGGCCTATACTGCAAGTCCAGGGAGAGGAGTGGATCCCTGGGTAGCTTGATGAGGTCTGAAGCCCATAAGTGGAGGGCAAGGGGGTACCCTAGGGCCTTTAACGCAAGTCCAGGAAGAGAGGTGGACCCCTGGGTAGCTTGCTGGTGTCAGAGGCACAAAGGTGTAGGGCCAGGGGGCACCCTGGGGCCTATATTCCCAGCCCAGGGAGAGAGGTTGACCCCTGGTAAGCTTGCTGGCGTCAGAGGCTCCTTGGTGGAGTGCCAGGGGGCTTCCTGGGTTCTCTACTGCAAGTCCAGGGAGAGAGGTGGACCCCTGGATAACTTGCTGGGGTCAAAGGCCCCTAGCTGGAGGGCCAGGGGGCACCCTGGGGACTCTACTGCAAGTCCAGGGAGAGAGGTGGACCCCTGGGTAGCTTGCTGGGGACTAAAGCCCCTAGGTGGAGGGCCAGGGGCTACCCTATGGCCTCTACTGCAATTCCAGGGAGAGTTGTGGTCCCCTTGGTAGATTGCTTGGGCCAGAGGCCCCTAGGTGGAGGGCCAGGGGGCACCCTTGGGCCTCTACTGCAAATCTAGGGAGAGATGTGGACCCCTGGGTAGCTTGCAGGGGTCAGAGGCCTCTAAGTGGAGGGCCAGCGGGCACCCTGGGGCCTCTTCTGCAAGTCCAGGGAGAGAGGTAGACCCCTGGGTAGCTTGCTGGGATAAGAAGAACCTAGGTGGAGGGTCAGGGCGTACCCTGGGGCCTATACTGCCAGTCCAGGGAGAGAGGTGGACCCCTGTGTAGCTTGCTGGGGTCTTAGGCCCCTAGGTGGAGTGCCAGGGGGCACCCTGGGGCCTATACTGCAAGTGCAGGGAGAGAGGTGGACCCCTGGGTAGTTTGTTTGGCTGAGAGTGGCCTAGGTGGAGGGCCTAGGGGCACCCAGGGGCCTCTACTGCAAGTCCAGGGAGAGTTGTGGACCCTTGGGTAACTTGCGGGGTTCAGAGGCCCCTGGGTGGATGGCAAGGGGGCACCCTGGGGCCTATACTTCAAGTCCAGGGAGAGAGGTGGACCCCTGGGTAGCTTGCTGGAGTGTTAGACACTTAGGTGGAGGGCCTGGGGGCACCCTGGGGCCTATACTGCAAGTCCAGGGAGAGAGGTGGACACCTGGGGAGCTTTCTTTTGTCAGCAGTCCCTAAGTGGAGGGCCTGGGGGCACCATGGGGCCTCTACTGCCAGTCCAGGGAGAGAGGTGGACCCCCTGGTTAGCTTGCTGGGGTCTTAGGCCCTTAGGTGGAGGGCCAGGGGGCACCTTAGGGCCTCTACTGCAAGTCCAGGGAGAGATGTTGACCCCTGGGCAGCTTGCTGGGGTCAGAGGCCCCTGGGTGGAGGGCAAGGGGGCACCCTGGTTCCTATACTGCAAGTTCAGGAAGAGAGGTGGACCCCTGGGTAGCTTTCTGAGGTCTTAGGCCCCTAGGTGGAGGGCCAGGGGGCACCCTGGGGCCTATACTGCAAGTCCAAGGAGAGATGTGAACCCCTATGTAGCTTGCTGGGGTCAGAGGCCCCTAAGTGGAGGGCAAGGGGGCACCCTGGGGCCTCTACTGCAAGTACAGGGAAAGTTGTGGACCCCTGACTATCTTGCTGGGGTTAGAGGCCCATGGGTAGAGGGCAAGGGGGCACGCTGGGGCCTCTACTGCAAGTCCAGGGAGAGAAATAGAACCCTGGGTAGCTTGCTGGGGAATAAAGACCCTAGGTAGAGGTCCAGGGGTACCCTGGGGCCTCTACTGCAAGTCCAGGGAGAGAGTTGGACCCCTGGGTAGCTAGCTGGGGTCAGAGGCCCTTAGCTGGAGGGCCAGGGGGCACCCTGGGGCCTCTAGTGCAAGTCCAGGGATAGTTGTGGACCCCTTGGTAGATTCCTAGGGTCTGAGGACCCTAGGTGGAGGGCCAGGGGGCACCCTGGGGCATCTAGTGTAAGTCCAGGGATAGTTGTTGACCCCTTGGTAGATTCCTAGGGTCTGAGGACCCTAGGTGGAGGGCCAGGGGGCATCCTTGGGCCTCTACTGCAAGTCTAGAATAGTTGTGGACCCCTGGGTCGCTTGCTGGGGTCAGAGGCCCCTAGGTGGAGGGCCAGCGGGCACCCTGGGGCCTCTACTTCAAGTCCAGGGAGAGAGGTGGGCCCCTGGGTAGCTTACTGGGGTAAGAGGCCCCTAGGTGGAGGGCAAGGGGGCTTCCTGGGGCCTCTACTGCAAGTCCATTGAGAGAGGTGGGCCCCTGGGTAGCTTGCTGGGGTCGGAGGCCCCTAGGTGGAATGCCAGGGGGCACCCTGGGGCCTCTACTGCAAGTCCAGGGAGAGTTGTGGACCCCTTGGTAGCTTGCTGGGGTCAGAGGCCCCTAGGTGGAGGGCCAGGGGGCACCCTGGAGCCTATACTGCCAGTCCAGGGAAAGAGGTGGACCCCTGGGTAGCTTGCTAAGGTCATGGACCCCTAGGTGGACTGCCAGGGGGCACACTGGGGCCTCTATTGCAAGTGAAGGGAGAGATAAGGACCCCTGGGTAGCATACTAGGGGAAAGTGGCCCCTAGGTGGAGGGCCAGGGGGCACCCTGGGGCCTATACTGCAAGTCCAGGGAGAGAGGTGGACCCCTGGGTAGCTTGCTGTGGTCAGAGGCCCTTAGGTGGAGGGCCAGGGGGCACCCTGGGGCCTCTACTGAAAGTCCAGGGAGAGTTGTAGACCCCTGGGTAGCTTGCTGGGGTCAGAAGCCCCTATGTGGAGGGCCAGTGGGCACCCTGGGGCCTCTATTGCAAGTCCAGCGAGAGAGGTGGACCCCTGGGTAGCTTGCTGTGGTCCTAGGCCCCTAGGTGGAGGGCCAGGGGGCACCCTGGGGCCTATACTTCAAGTCAAGGGAGAGAGGTAGACCCCTGGGTAGCTTGCTTGGATCTTGGGCCCCTAGGTGGAGGGCCAGGGGGCACCCTGCGGCCTCTACTGCAAGTCCAGGGAGAGTTGTGGACCCCTGTGTAGCTTGCTGGGGTCTTAGGCCCCTAGGTGGAGGGCCAGTGGGCACTCTGGGGCCTATACTTCAAGTCCAGGGAGAAAGGTGAACCCCTGGGAAGCTTTCTGGGGTCAGAGGCCCTTAGGTGGAGGGCAAGGGGGCACCCTGGGGCCTCTACTGCAAGTCCAGGGAGAGTTGTGGACCCCTGGGTAGCTTGCTGGGGTCAGAGGCCCCTAGGTGTAGGGCCAGGAGGTACCCTAGGGCCTCTACTGCAAGTCCAGGGAGAGAGGTGGACCCCTGGGGAGCTTGCTGGGGTCAGAGGCCCCTAGGTGTAGGGCCAGGAGGTACCCTAGGGCCTCTACTGCAAGTCCAGGGAGAAAGGTGGACCCCTGGGTAGCTTGCTGGGGTCAGAGGCCCCTAGGTGGAGGGCCAGGGGGCACCCTGAGGCCTCTACTGCAAGACCAGGGAGAGAGGTGGACCTCTGGGTAGCTTGCTGGGGTCCTTGGCCCCTATCTGCAGGGCCAGGGGGAACCCTGGGGCCTATTTTTCAAGTCAAGGGAGAGAGGTGGACCCCTGGGTAGCTTGCTGGGATCTTAGGCCCCTAGGTGGAGGGCCAGGGGGCACCCTGGGGCCTATACTCCAAGACCAGGGAGAGAGGTGGACCCCTGGGTAGCTTTCTGGGGTCACAGGCCCCTAGGTGGAGTGCCAGGGGGCACCCTGGGGCCTCTACTGCAAGTTCAGGGAGAGTTGTGGACCCCTGGGTAGCTTGCTGGGGTCTTAGGCCCCTAGGTGGAGGGCCAATGGGCACCCTGGGGCCTATACTATAAGTCCAGGGAGAAAGGTGGACCCCTGGGTAGCTTGCTGGGGTCAGAGGCCCCTAGGTGGAGGGCCAAGAGGTTTCCTAGGGCATCTACTGCAAGTCCAGGGAGAGAGGTGGACGCCTGGGTATCTTGCTGGGGTCTTAGGCCCCTAGGTGGAGGGCCAGGGGGCACCCTGGGGCCTATTTTTCAAGTCAAGGGAGAAAGGTGGACCCCTGGGTAGCTTGCTGGGATCTTAGGCCCCTAGGTGGAGGGCCAGGGGGCACCCTGGGGCCTATACTGCAAGTCCAGGGAGAGAGGTGGACCCCTGGGTAGCTTGCTGGGGTCACAGGCCCCTAGGTGGAGGGAGAAGAGGCACCTTGGGGCCTCTACTGCAAGTTCAGGGAGAGTTGTGGACCCCTGGGTAGCTTGCTGGGGTCTTAGGCCCCTAGGTGGAGGGCCAATGGGCACCCTGTGGCCTATACTATAAGAGAGGTGGACCCCTGGGTAGCTTGCTGGGGACTAAAGCCCCTAGGTGGAGGGCCAGGGGCTACCCTAGGGCCTCTACTGCAATTCCAGGGAGAGTTGTGGTCCCCTTGGTATATTGCTTGGGCCAGAGGCCCCTAGGTGGAGGGCCAGGGGGCACCCTTGGGCCTCTACTGCAAGTCTAGGGAGAGATGTGGACCCCTGGGTAGCTTGCTGGGGTCAGAGGCCCCTAAGTGGAGGGCCAGCTGGCACCCTGGGGCCTCTTCTGCAAGTCCAGGGAGAGAGTTGGACCCCTGGGTAGCTTGCTGGGGTAAGAAGAACCTAGGTGGAGGGTCAGGGGGTACCCTGGGGCCTATACTGCCAGTCCAGGGAGAGAGGTGGACCCCTGTGTAGCTTGCTGGGGTCTTAGGCCCCTAGGTGGAGTGCCAGGGGGCACCCTGGGGCCTATACTGCAAGTGCAGGGAGAGAGGTGGACCCCTGGGTAGTTCGTTTGGCTGAGAGTGGCCTAGGTGGAGGGCCAGGGGGCACCCAGGGGCCTCTACTGCAAGCCCAGGGAGAGTTGTGGACCCTTGGGTAACTTGCGGGGGTCAGAAGCCCCTGGGTGGATGGCAAGGGGGCACCCTGGGGCCTATACTTCAAGTCCAGGGAGAGAGGTGGACCCCTGGGTAGCGTGCTGGAGTGTTAGACACTTAGGTGGAGGGTCTGGGGGCACCCTGGGGCCTATACTGCAAGTCCAGGGAGAGAGGTGGACACCTGGGGAACTTTCTTGTGTCAGCAGCCCCTAGGTGGAGGGCCAGGGGACACCCTGCAGCCTATCCTGCAAGTCCAGGGAGAGAGGTGGACCCCTGGGTAGCTTCCTGGGGTAAGACGCCCCTAGGTGGAGAGTCACGGGGTACCCTAGGGCCTATACTGAAAGTCCAGGGAGACGGGTGGATCCTTGGGTAGCTTGATGAGGTCTGAAGCCCATAGGTGGAGGGCAAGGGGGAAACCTAGGGCCTTTACACAAGTCATGGAAGAGAGGTGGACCCCTGGGTAGCTTACTGGTGTTAGAGGCACAAAGGTGGAGGGCCAGGGGGCACCCTGGGGTCTATATTCCCAGTCCAGGGAGAGAGGTTGACCCCTGGGAAGCTTGCTGGTGTCAGGGGCTCCTTGGTGGAGTGCCAGGGGGCTTCCTGGGTTCTCTACTGCAAGTCCAGGGAGAGAGGTGGACCCCTGGGTAGCTTGCTGGGGTCAAAGGCCCCTAGCTGGAGGGCCAGGGGGCACCCTGGGGACTCTACTGCAAGTCCAGGGAGAGAGGTGGACCCCTGGGTAGCTTGCTGGGGACTAAAGCCCCAAGGTGGAGGGCCAGGGGCTACCCTAGTGCCTCTACTGCAATTCCAGGGAGAGTTGTGGTCCCCTGGGTAGCTTGCTGGGGTCAGAGGCCCCTAAGTGGTGGGCCAGCGGGCACCCTTGGGCCTCTTCTGCAAGTCCAGGGAGAGAGGTGGACCCCTGGGTAGCTTGCTGGGGTCAAAGGCCCCTAGCTGGAGGGTCAGGGGGCACCCTGGGGACTCTACTGCAAGTCCAGGGAGAGAGGTGGACCCCTGGGTAGCTTGCTGGGGACTAAAGCCCCTAGGTGGAGGGCCAGGGGCTACCCTAGGGCCTCTACTGCAATTCCAGGGAGAGTTGTGGTCCCCTGGGTAGCTTGCTGGGGTCAGAGGCCCCTAAGTGGAGGGCCAGCGGGCACCCTGGGGCCTCTTCTGCAAGTCCAGGGAGAGAGGTGGACCCCTGGGTAGCTTGCTGGGGTAAGAAGAACCTAGGTGGACGGTCAGGGGATACCCTGGGGCCTTAACTGCCAGTCCAGGGAGAGAGGTGGACCCCTGTGTAGCTTGCTGGGGTCTTAGGCCCCTAGGTGGAGTGCCAGGGGGCACCCTGGGGCCTATACTGCAAGTGCAGGGAGAGAGGTGGACCCCTGGGTAGTTTGTTTGGCTGAGAGTGGCCTAGGTGGAGGGCCAAGGGGCACCGAGGGGCCTCTACTGCAAGTCCAGGGAGAGTTGTGGACCCTTGGGTAACTTGCGGGGGTCAGAGGCCCCTAGGTGGATGGCAAGGGGGCACCCTGGGGCCTATACTTCAAGTCCAGGGAGAGAGGTGGACCCCTGGGTAGCTTGCTGGGGTCTTAGACACTTAGGTGGAGGGCCTGGGGGCACCCTGGGGCCTATACTACAAGTCCAGGGAGAGAGGTGGACACCTGGGGAGCTTTCTTGTGTCAGCAGCCCCTAGGTGGAGGGCCTGGGGGCACCCTGGGGCATCTACTGCCAGTCCAGGGAGAGAGGTGGACCCTCTGGGTAGCTTGCTGGGGTCTTAGGCCATTAGGTGGAGGGCAAGGGGGCACCCTAGGGCCCCTACTGCAAGTCCAGGGAGAGTTGTGGACCCCTGGGTAGCTTGCTGGGGTCAGAGGCCCCTGGGTGGAGGGCAAGGGGGCACCCTGGTTCCTATACTGCAAGTAAAGGAAGAGAGGTGGACCCCTGGGTAGCTTGCTGGGGTCTTAGGCCCCTAGGTGGAGGGCCAGGGGGCACCCTGGGGCCTATACTGCATGTCCAAGGAGAGATGTGAACCCCTATGTAGCTTGCTGGGGTCAGAGGCCCCTAGGTGGAGGGCAAGGGGGCTTCCTTGGGCCTCTACTGCAAGTCCAGGGAGAGAGGTGGACCCCTGGGTAGCTTGCTGGGGACTAAAGCCCCTAGGTGGAGGGCCAGGGGCTACCCTAGGGCCTCTACTGCAATTTCAGGGAGAGTTGTGGTCCCCTTGGTAAATTGCTTGGGCCAGAGAACCCTAGGTGGAGGGCCAGGGGGTACCCTTGGACATCTACTGCAAGTTTAGGGAGAGATGTGGACCCCTGGGTAGCTTGCTGGGGTCAGAGGCCCCTAGGTGCAGGGCAAGGGGGCACCCTGGGGCCCCTACTGCAAGTCCAGGGAGAGTTGTGGACCCCTGGGTAGCTTGCTGGGGTCAGAGGCCCCTGGGTGGAGGGCAAGGGGGCACCCTGGTTCCTATACTGCAAGTTCAGGAAGAGAGATGGACCCCTGGGTAGCTTGCTGGGGTCTTAGGCCCCTAGGTGGAGGGCCAGGGGGCACCCTGGGGCCTATACTGCAAGTCCAAGGAGAGATATGAACCCCTATGTAGCTTGCTGGGGTCAGAGGCCCCTAGGTGGAGGGCCAGGGGGCACCCTGGGGCCTCTACTGCAAGTACAGGGAAAGTTGTGGACCCCTGGGTACCTTGCTGGGGTTAGAGGCCCATGGGTGGAGGGCAAGGGGGCACGCTGGGGCCTCTACTGCAAGTCCAGGGAGAGAAGTAGACCCCTGGGTAGCTTGCTGGGGAATAAAGCCCCTAGGTAGAGTGCCAGGGGGCACGCTGTGGCCTCTACTGCAAGTGAAGGGAGAGAGTTGGACCCCTGGGTAGCATACTGGGGGAAAGTGGCCCCTAGGTGGAGGGCCAGGGGGCACCCTGGGGCCTATACTGCAAGTCCAGGGAGAGAGGTGGATCCCTGGGTAGCTTGATGAGGTCTGTAGCCCATAGGTGGAGGGCAAGGGGGTACCCTAGGGCCTCTAACGCAAGTCCAGGGAGAGAGGTGGACCACTGTGTAGCTTGCTGTGGTCAGGGGCACCCTGGGGCCTATACTGCAAGTCCAAGGAGATAATTGGACCCCTGGGTAGTTTGCTGGGGTCTTAGGCCCCTAGGTGGAGGGCCAGGAGGAACCCTGGGGCTTCTAGTGCAAGTCCAGAGATAGTTGTGGACCCCTTGTTAGATTCCTAGGGTCTGAGGACCCTAGGTGGAGGGCCAGTTGGCACCCTTGGGCCTCTACTGCAAGTCCAGGGAGAGAAGTGGGCCCCTGGGTAGCTTGCTGGGGTCAGTTGCCCCTAGGTGGAGGGCAAGGGGGCTTCCTGGGGCCTCTAGTGCAAGTCCATTGAGAGTGGTGGACCCCTGGGTAGCTAGCTGGGGTCGTAGGCCCCTAGGTGGAATGCCAGGGGGCACCCTGGGGCCTCTACTGCAAGTCCAGGGAGAGTTGTGGACCCCTTGGTAGCTTGCTGGGTTCAGAGGCCCCTAGGGGGGGGGGGGCAGGGGGCACCCTGGGGCCTATACTGCCAGTCCAGGGAGAGAGGTGGACCCCTGGGTAGCTTCCTTGGGTAAGAGGCCCCTAAGTGGAGGGCCAGGGGGCACCCTGGGGCCTATACTGCAAGTCCAGGGAGAGGGGTGGTTCCCTGGGTAGCTTGATGAGGTCTTAAGCCCATAGGTGGAGGGCAAGGGGGTACCCTAGGGCCTTTAACGCAAGTCCAGGAAGAGAGGTGGACCCCTGTGTAGCTTGCTGGGGTCAGAGGCCCTTGGGTGGAGGGCCAGGGGGCACCCTGGGGCCTCTACTGCAAGTCCAGGGAGAGAAGTGGGCCCCTGGGTAGCTTGCTGGGGTCAGAGGCCCCTAGGTGGAGGGCCAGGGGGAACCCTGGGGCCTCTACTGCAAGTCTAGGGAGAAAGGTGGACCCCTGGGTAGCTTGCTGGGGTCAGAGGCCAGTAGGGGGAGGGCCAGGGGGCACCCTGGGGCCTCTACTGCAAGTCCAGGGAGAGACGTGGACCCCAGGAAAGCTTGCTGGGGCCCTAGGCCCCTAGGTGGAGGTCCAGGGGGCACCCTGGGGCCTATACTTCAAGTCAAGTCAGAGAGGTGGACCCCTGGGTAGCTTGCTGGGGTCTTAGGCACTTAGGTGGAGGGCCTGGGGGCACCCTGGGGCCTATACTGCAAGTCCAGTGAGAGAAGTGGAACCCTGGGTAGCTTGCTAGGATAAGAGGCCCCTAGGTGGAGGGCCAGGGGGCACCCTGGGGCCTCTACTGCAAGTCCAGGGAGAGTTGTGGACCCCTGGGTAGCTTTCTGGGGTCAGAGGCAACTAGGTGGAGGACCAGGAGCGACCCTGGGGCCTATCCTGCAAGTCCAGGGAGAGAGGTGGACCCCTGGGTAGATTGCTTGGCTGAGAGTGGCCTAGGTGGAGGGCCAAGGGTTACCCTGGGAACTCTACTGCAAGTCCAGGGAGAGTTGTGGACCCTTGGGTAACTTGTGGGGGTCAGAGGCCCCTGGATGGAGGGCAAGGGGGCACCCTGGGGCCTCTACTGCAAGTCCAGGGAGAGATATGGACCCCTGGGTAGCCTGCTGGGGTCAGAAGCCCATAGGTGGTGGGCCAGGGGGCACCCTGGGGCCTATTCTGCAAGTCCAGGGAGAGAGGTTGACCCCTGAGTAGCTTCCTGGGGTCAGTGGCCCTTAGGTGGAGGGCCAGGTTGCCCCCTGCAGCCTATCCTGCAAGTCCAGGGAGAGAAGTGGACCCCTGGGTAGCTTCCTGGGGTAAGAGGCCCCTAGGTGGAGAGCCAGGGGGTACCCTGGGGCCTATACTGCAAGTCCAGGGAGAGGAGTGGATCCCTGGGTAGCTTGATGAGGTCTGAAGCCCATAGGTGGAGGGCAAGGGGGTACCCTAGGGCCTTTAACGCAAGTCCAGGAAGAGAGGTGGAACCCTGTGTAGCTTGCTGGGGTCAGAGGCCCTTGGGTGGAGGGCCAGGGGGCACCCTGGGGCCTCTACTGCAAGTCCAGGGAGAGTTGTGGACCCCTGGGTAGCTTGCTGGGGTCAGAAGCCCCTAGGTGGAAGGCCAGCGGGCACCCTGGGGCTTCTACTGCAAGTCCAGGGAGAGAAGTGGGCCCCTGCGTAGCTTGCTGGGTTCAGAGGCCCCTAGGTGGAGGGCCAGGGGGAACCCTGGGGCCTCTACTGCAAGTCTAGGGAGAGACGTGGACCCCTGGAAAGCTTGCTGGGGCCCTAGGCCCCTAGGTGGAGGTCCAGGGGGCACCCTGGGGCCTATACTTCAAGTCAAGGCAGAGAGGTGGACCCCTGGGTAGCTTGCTGGGGTCTTAGGCACTTAGGTGGAGGGCCTGGGGGCACCCTGGGGCCTATACTGCAAGTCCAGGGAGAGAAGTGGAACCCTGGGTAGCTTGCTAGGATCAGAGGCCCCTAGGTGGAGGGCCAGGGGGCACCCTGGGGCCTCTACTGCAAGTCCAGGGAGAGTTGTGGACCCCTGGGTAGCTTTCTGGGGACAGAGGCAACTAGGTGGAGGGCCAGTAGCGACCCTGGGGCCTATCCTGCAAGTCCAGGGAGAGAGGTGTACCCCTGGGTAGATTGCTTGGCTGAGAGTGGCCTAGGTGGAGGGCCAAGGGTTACCCTGGGAACTCTACTGCAAGTCCAGGGAGAGTTGTGGACCCTTGGGTAACTTGTGGGGGTCAGAGGCCCCTGGGTGGAGGGCAAGGGGGCACCCTGGGGCCTCTACTTCAAGTCCAGGGAGAGATATGGACCCCTGGGTAGCCTGCTGGGGTCAGAAGCCAATAGGTGGTGGGCCAGGGGGCACCCTGGGGCCTATTCTGCAAGTCCAGGGAGAGAGGTTGACCCCTGAGTAGCTTCCTGGGGTCAGTGGCCCTTAGGTGGAGGGCCAGGTTGCCCCCTGCAGCCTATCCTGCAAGTCCAGGGAGAGAAGTGGACCCCTGGGTAGCTTCCTGGGGTAAGAGGCCCCTAGGTGGAGAGCCAGGGGGTACCCTGGGGCCTATACTGCAAGTCCAGGGAGAGGAGTGGATCCCTGGGTAGCTTGATGAGGTCTGAAGCCCATAGGTGGAGGGCAAGGGGGTACCCTAGGGCCTTTAACGCAAGTCCAGGAAGAGAGGTGGACCCCTGGGTAGCTTGCTGGTGTCAGAGGCACAAAGGTGTAGGGCCAGGGGGCACCCTGGGGCCTATATTCCCAGCCCAGGGAGAGAGGTTGACCCCTGGTAAGCTTGCTGGCGTCAGAGGCTCCTTGGTGGAGTGCCAGGGGGCTTCCTGGGTTCTCTACTGCAAGTCCAGGGAGAGAGGTGGACCCCTGGATAACTTGCTGGGGTCAAAGGCCCCTAGCTGGAGGGCCAGGGGGCACCCTGGGGACTCTACTGCAAGTCCAGGGAGAGAGGTGGACCCCTGGGTAGCTTGCTGGGGACTAAAGCCCCTAGGTGGAGGGCCAGGGGCTACCCTATGGCCTCTACTGCAATTCCAGGGAGAGTTGTGGTCCCCTTGGTAGATTGCTTGGGCCAGAGGCCCCTAGGTGGAGGGCCAGGGGGCACCCTTGGGCCTCTACTGCAAATCTAGGGAGAGATGTGGACCAATGGGTAGCTTGCAGGGGTCAGAGGCCTCTAAGTGGAGGGCCAGCTGGCACCCTGGGGCCTCTTCTGCAAGTCCAGGGAGAGAGGTAGACCCCTGGGTAGCTTGCTGGGATAAGAAGAACCTAGGTGGAGGGTCAGGGCGTACCCTGGGGCCTATACTGCCAGTCCAGGGAGAGAGGTGGACCCCTGTGTAGCTTGCTGGGGTCTTAGGCCCCTAGGTATAGTGCCAGGGGGCACCCTGGGGCCTATACTGCAAGTGCAGGGAGAGAGGTGGACCCCTGGGTAGTTTGTTTGGCTGAGAGTGGCCTAGGTGGAGGGCCTAGGGGCACCCAAGGGCCTCTACTGCAAGTCCAGGGAGAGTTGTGGACCCTTGGGTAACTTGCGGGGTTCAGAGGCCCCTGGGTGGATGGCAAGGGGGTACCCTGGGGCCTATACTTCAAGTCCAGGGAGAGAGGTGGACCCCTGGGTAGCTTGCTGGAGTGTTAGACACTTAGGTGGAGGGCCTGGGGGCACCCTGGGGCCTATACTGCAAGTCCAGGGAGAGAGGTGGACACCTGGGGAGCTTTCTTTTGTCAGCAGTCCCTAAGTGGAGGGCCTGGGGGCACCATGGGGCCTCTACTGCCAGTCCAGGGAGAGAGGTGGACCCCCTGGTTAGCTTGCTGGGGTCTTAGGCCCTTAGGTGGAGGGCCAGGGGGCACCTTAGGGCCTCTACTGCAAGTCCAGGGAGAGATGTTGACCCCTGGGCAGCTTGCTGGGGTCAGAGGCCCCTGGGTGGAGGGCAAGGGGGCACCCTGGTTCCTATACTGCAAGTTCAGGAAGAGAGGTGGACCCCTGGGTAGCTTTCTGAGGTCTTAGGCCCCTAGGTGGAGGGCCAGGGGGCACCCTGGGGCCTATACTGCAAGTCCAAGGAGAGATGTGAACCCCTATGTAGCTTGCTGGGGTCAGAGGCCCCTAAGTGGAGGGCAAGGGGGCACCCTGGGGCCTCTACTGCAAGTACAGGGAAAGTTGTGGACCCCTGACTATCTTGCTGGGGTTAGAGGCCCATGGGTGGAGGGCAAGGGGGCACGCTGGGGCCTCTACTGCAAGTCCAGGGAGAGAAATAGAACCCTGGGTAGCTTGCTGGGGAATAAAGACCCTAGGTAGAGGGCCAGGGGTACCCTGGGGCCTCTACTGCAAGTCCAGGGAGAGAGTTGGACCCCTGGGTAGCTAGCTGGGGTCAGAGGCCCTTAGCTGGAGGGCCAGGGGGCACCCTGGGGCCTCTAGTGCAAGTCCAGGGATAGTTGTGGACCCCTTGGTAGATTCCTAGGGTCTGAGGACCCTAGGTGGAGGGCCAGGGGGCACCCTGGGGCATCTAGTGTAAGTCCAGGGATAGTTGTTGACCCCTTGGTAGATTCCTAGGGTCTGAGGACCCTAGGTGGAGGGCCAGGGGGCACCCTTGGGCCTCTACTGCAAGTATAGAAGAGTTGTGGACCCCTGGGTCGCTTGCTGGGGTCAGAGGCCCCTAGGTGGAGGGCCAGCGGGCACCCTGGGGCCTCTACTGCAAGTCCAGGGAGAGAGGTGGGCCCCTGGGTAGCTTACTGGGGTAAGAGGCCCCTAGGTGGAGGGCAAGGGGGCTTCCTGGGGCCTCTACTGCAAGTCCATTGAGAGAGGTGGACCCCTGGGTAGCTTGCTGGGGTCGGAGGCCCCTAGGTGGAATGCCAGGGGGCACCCTGGGGCCTCTACTGCAAGTCCAGGGAGAGTTGTGGACCCCTTGGTAGCTTGCTGGGGTCAGAGGCCCCTAGGTGGAGGGCCAGGGGGCACCCTGGAGCCTATACTGCCAGTCCAGGGAAAGAGGTGGACCCCTGGGTAGCTTGCTAAGGTCATGGACCCCTAGGTGGAGTGCCAGGGGGCACACTGGGGCCTCTATTGCAAGTGAAGGGAGAGATAAGGACCCCTGGGTAGCATACTGGGGGAAAGTGGCCCCTAGGTGGAGGGCCAGGGGGCACCCTGGGGCCTATACTGCAAGTCCAGGGAGAGAGGTGGACCCCTGGGTAGCTTGCTGTGGTCAGAGGCCCTTAGGTGGAGGGCCAGGGGGCACCCTGGGGCCTCTACTGAAAGTCCAGGGAGAGTTGTAGACCCCTGGGTAGCTTGCTGGGGTCAGAAGCCCCTATGTGGAGGGCCAGTGGGCACCCTGGGGCCTCTATTGCAAGTCCAGCGAGAGAGGTGGACCCCTGGGTAGCTTGCTGTGGTCCTAGGACCCTAGGTGGAGGGCCAGGGGGCACCCTGGGGCCTATACTTCAAGTCAAGGGAGAGAGGTAGACCCCTGGGTAGCTTGCTTGGATCTTGGGCCCCTAGGTGGAGGGCCAGGGGGCACCCTGCGGCCTCTACTGCAAGTCCAGGGAGAGTTGTGGACCCCTGTGTAGCTTGCTGGGGTCTTAGGCCCCTAGGTGGAGGGCCAGTGGGCACTCTGGGGCCTATACTTCAAGTCCAGGGAGAAAGGTGAACCCCTGGGAAGCTTTCTGGGGTCAGAGGCCCTTAGGTGGAGGGCAAGGGGGCACCCTGGGGCCTCTACTGCAAGTCCAGGGAGAGTTGTGGACCCCTGGGTAGCTTGCTGGGGTCAGAGGCCCCTAGGTGTAGGGCCAGGAGGTACCCTAGGGCCTCTACTGCAAGTCCAGGGAGAGAGGTGGACCCCTGGGGATCTTGCTGGGGTCAGAGGCCCCTAGGTGTAGGGCCAGGAGGTACCCTAGGGCCTCTACTGCAAGTCCAGGGAGAAAGGTGGACCCCTGGGTAGCTTGCTGGGGTCAGAGGCCCCTAGGTGGAGGGCCAGGGGGCACCCTGAGGCCTCTACTGCAAGACCAGGGAGAGAGGTGGACCTCTGGGTAGCTTGCTGGGGTCCTTGGCCCCTATCTGGAGGGCCAGGGGGAACCCTGGGGCCTATTTTTCAAGTCAAGGGAGAGAGGTGGACCCCTGGGTAGCTTGCTGGGATCTTAGGCCCCTAGGTGGAGGGCCAGGGGGCACCCTGGGGCCTATACTCCAAGACCAGGGAGAGAGGTGGACCCCTGGGTAGCTTTCTGGGGTCACAGGCCCCTAATTGAAGGGCCAAGGGGCACCCTGGGGCCTCTACTGCAAGTTCAGGGAGAGTTGTGGACCCCTGGGTAGCTTGCTGGGGTCTTAGGCCCCTAGGTGGAGGGCCAATGGGCACCCTGGGGCCTATACTATAAGTCCAGGGAGAAAGGTGGACCCCTGGGTAGCTTGCTGGGGTCAGAGGCCCCTAGGTGGAGGGCCAAGAGGTTTCCTAGGTCCTCTACTGCAAGTCCAGGGAGAGAGGTGGACGCCTGGGTATCTTGCTGGGGTCTTAGGCCCCTAGGTGGAGGGCCAGGGGGCACCCTGGGGCCTATTTTTCAAGTCAAGGGAGAAAGGTGGACCCCTGGGTAGCTTGCTGGGATCTTAGGCCCCTAGGTGGAGGGCCAGGGGGCACCCTGGGGCCTATACTGCAAGTCCAGGGAGAGAGGTGGACCCCTGGGTAGCTTGCTGGGGTCACAGGCCCCTAGGAGGAGGGAGAAGAGGCACCTTGGGGCCTCTACTGCAAGTTCAGGGAGAGTTGTGGACCCCTGGGTAGCTTGCTGGGGTCTTAGGCCCCTAGGTGGACGGCCAATGGGCACCCTGGGGCCTATACTATAAGAGAGGTGGACCCCTGGGTAGCTTGCTGGGGACTAAAGCCCCTAGGTGGAGGGCCAGGGGCTACCCTAGGGCCTCTACTGCAATTCCAGGGAGAGTTGTGGTCCCCTTGGTATATTGCTTGGGCCAGAGGCCCCTAGGTGGAGGGCCAGGGGGCACCCTTGGGCCTCTACTGCAAGTCTAGGGAGAGATGTGGACCCCTGGGTAGCTTGCTGAGGTCAGAGGCCCCTGAGTGGAGGGCCAGCTGGCACCCTGGGGCCTCTTCTGCAAGTCCAGGGAGAGAGTTGGACCCCTGGGTAGCTTGCTGGGGTAAGAAGAACCTAGGTGGAGGGTCAGGGGGTACCCTGGGGCCTATACTGCCAGTCCAGGGAGAGAGGTGGACCCCTGTGTAGCTTGCTGGGGTCTTAGGCCCCTAGGTGGAGTGCCAGGGGGCACCCTGGGGCCTATACTGCAAGTGCAGGGAGAGAGGTGGACCCCTGGGTAGTTCGTTTGGCTGAGAGTGGCCTAGGTGGAGGGCCAGGGGGCACCCAGGGGCCTCTACTGCAAGCCCAGGGAGAGTTGTGGACCCTTGGGTAACTTGCGGGGGTCAGAAGCCCCTGGGTGGATGGCAAGGGGGCACCCTGGGGCCTATACTTCAAGTCCAGGGAGAGAGGTGGACCCCTGGGTAGCGTGCTGGAGTGTTAGACACTTAGGTGGAGGGTCTGGGGGCACCCTGGGGCCTATACTGCAAGTCCAGGGAGAGAGGTGGACACCTGGGGAACTTTCTTGTGTCAGCAGCCCCTAGGTGGAGGGCCAGGGGGCACCCTGGGGCCTCTACTGCCAGTCCAGGGAGAGAGGTGGACCCCTTGGGTAGCTTGCTGGGGTCTTAGGCCCTTAGGTGGAGGGCCAGGAGGCACCTTAGGGCCTATACTGCAAGTCCAGGGAGAGATGTTGTCCCCTGGGTAGCTTGCTGGGGTCAGAGGCCCCTGGGTGGAGGGCAAGGGGGCACCCTGGTTCCTATACTGCAAGTTCAGGAAGAGAGGTGGACCCCTGGGTAGCTTTCTGAGGTCTTAGGCCCCTAGGTGGAGGGCCAGGGGGCACCCTGGGGCCTATACTGCAAGTCCAAGGAGAGATGTGAACCCCTATGTAGCTTGCTGGGGTCAGAGGCCCCTAGGCGGAGGGCCAGGGGGCACCCTGGGGCCTCTACTGCAAGTTCAGGGAAAGTTGTGGACCCCTGAGTAGCTTGCTGGGGTTAGAGGCACATGGGTGGAGGGCAAGGGGGCACGCTGGGGCCTCTACTGCAAGTCCAGGGAGAGAAGTAGAACCCTGTGTAGCTTGCTGGGGAATAAAGCCCCTAGGTAGAGGGCCAGGGGTACCCTGGGGCCTCTACTGCAAGTCCAGGGAGAGAGTTGGACCCCTGGGTAGCTAGCTGGGGTCAGAGGCCCTTAGGTGGAGGGCCAGGGGGCACCCTGGGGCCTCTAGTGCAAGTCCAGGGATAGTTGTGGACCCCTTGGTAGATTCCTAGGGTCTGAGGACCCTAGGTGGAGGGCCAGGGGGCACCCTGGGGCATATAGTGTAAGTCCAGGGATAGTTGTGGACCCCTTGGTAGATTCCTAGGGTCTGAGGACCCTAGGTGGAGGGCCAGGGGGCACCCTTGGGCCTCTACTGCAAGTCTAGAAGAATTGTGGACCCCTATGTCGCTTGCTGGTGTCAGAGGCCCCTAGGTGGAGGGCCAGCGGGCGCCCTGGGGCCTCTACTGCAAGTCCAGGGAGAGAGGTGAGCCCCTGGGTAGCTTGCTGGGGTAAGAGGCCCCTAGGTGTAGGGCAAGGGGGCTTCCTGGGGCCTCTACTGCTAGTCCATTGAGAGAGGTGGACCCCTGGGTAGCTTGCTGGGGTCGGAGGCCCCTAGGTGGAATGCCAGGGGGCACCCTGGAGCCTCTACTGCAAGTCCAGGGAGAGTTGTGGACCCCTTGGTAGCTTGCTGGGGTCAGAGGCCCCTAGCTGGAGGGCCAGGGGGCACCCTGGAGCCTATACTGCCAGTCCAGGGAAAGAGGTGGACCCCTGGGTAGCTTGCTGGGGTCATAGACCCCTAGGTGGAGTGCCAGGGGGCACCCTGGGGCCTCTATTGCAAGTGAAGGGAGAGAGAAGTACCCCTGGGTAGCATACTGGGGGAAAGTGGCCCCTAGGTGGAGGGCCAGGGGGCACCCTGGGGCCTATACCTCAAGTCCAGGGAGAGAGGTGGATCCCTGGGTAGCTTGATGAGGTCTGTAGCCTATAGGTGGAGGGCAAGGGGGTACCCTAGGGCCTCTAACGCAAGTCCAGGGAGAGAGGTGGACCACTGTGTAGCTTGCTGTGGTCAGAGGCCCTTAGGTGGAGGGCCAGGGGGCACCTTGGGGCCTCTACTGAAAGTCCAGGGAGAGTTGTAGACCCCTGGGTAGCTTGCTGGGGTCAGAAGCCCCTATGTGGAGGGCCAGGGGGCACCCTGGGGCCTATACTGCAAGTCCAGGGAGATAATTGGACCCCTGGGTAGTTTGCTGGGGTCTTAGGCCCCTAGGTGGAGGGCCAGGGGGCACCCTGGGGCCTCTATTGCAAGTCCAGGGAGAGAGGTGGACCCCTGGGTAGCTTGCTATGGTCCTAGGCCCCTAGGTGGAGGGCCAGGGGGCACCCTGGGGCCTATACTTCAAGTCAAGGGAGAGAGGTGGACCCCTGGGTAGCTTGCTTGGATCTTGGGCCCCTAGGTGGAGGGCCAGGGGGCACCCTGCGGCCTCTACTGCAAGTCCAGGGAGAGTTGTGGACCCCTGTGTAGCTTGCTGGGGTCTTAGGCCCCTAGGTGGAGGGCCAATGGGCACTCTGGGGCCTATACTTCAAGTCCAGGGAGAAAGGTGGACCCCTGGGAAGCTTTCTGGGGTCAGAGGCCCCTAGGTGGAGGGCAAGGGGGCACCCTGGGGCCTCTACTGCAAGTCCAGTGAGAGTTGTGGACCCCTGGGTAGCTTGCTGGGGTCAGAGGCCCCTAGGTGTAGGGCCAGGAGGTACCCTAGGGCCTCTACTGCAAGTCCAGGGAGAGAGGTGGACCCCTGGGTAGCTTGCTGGGGTCAGAGGCCCCTAGAAGTAGGGCCAGGAGGTACCCTAGGGCCTCTACTGCAAGTCCAGGGAGAAAGGTGGACCCCTGGGTAGCTTGCTGGGGTCTTAGGCCCCTAGGTGGAGGGCCAATGGGCACCCTGGGGCCTCTACTGCAAGTTTAGGGAGAGTTGTGGACCCCTGGGTAGCTTGCTGGGGTCTTAGGCCCCTAGGTGGAGGGCCAATGGGCACCCTGGGGCCTATACTATAAGTCCAGGGAGAAAGGTGGATCCCTGGGTAGCTTGCTGGGGTCAGAGACCACTAGGTGGAGGGCCAAGAGGTTTCCTAGGGCCTCTACTGCAAGTCCGGGAAGAGACGTGGACCCCTGGGTAGCTTTCTTGGATCTTGGGCCCCTAGGTGGATGGCCAGGGGGCACCCTGGGGCCAATACTGCAAGTCCAGGGAGAGATGTGGACCCATATGTAGCTTGCTGGGGTCAGAGGCCCCTAGGTGGAGGGCCAAGAGGTTTCCTAGGGCCTCTACTGCAAGTCCGGGAAGAGACGTGGACCCCTGGGTAGCTTGCTGGGGTCCTAGGCCCTTAGGTGGAGGGCCAGGGGGCACCCTGGGGCTTCTAGTGCAAGTCCAGGGATAGTTGTGGACCCCTTGGTAGATTCCTAGGGTCTGAGGACCCTAGGTGGAGGGCCAGGTTGCACCCTTGGGCCTCTACTGCAAGTCTAGGGAGAGTTGTGGACCCCTGGGTAGCTTGCTGGGGTCAGAGGCCCCTTGGTGGATGGCCAGCGGGCACCCTGCGACCTCTACTGCAAGTCCAGGGAGAGAAGTGGGCCCCTTGGTAGCTTGCTGGGGTCTTAGGCCCCTAGGTGGAGGGCCAGTGGGCAGCCAGGGGCCTCTACTGCAAGTCCAGGGAGAGAGGTGGACCCCTGGGTTGCTTGCTGGGGTCTGAGGCCCCTAGGTGGAGGGCCAGGGGGCACCCTGGGGCATATCCTGCAATTCCAGGGAGAGAGGTGGACCCCTGGGGAGCTTTCTTGTGTCAGCTGCCCCTAGGTGGAGGGCCTGGGGGCACCCTGAGGCCTCTACTGCAAGACCAGGGACAGAGGTGGACCTCTGGGTAGCTTGCTAGGGTCCTTGGCCCCTATGTGGAGGGCCAGGGGGCACGCTGGGGCCTATTTTTCAAGTCAAGGGAGAGAGGTGGACCCCTGGGTAGCTTGCTGGGATCTTAGGCCCCTAGGTGGAGGGCCAGGGGGCACCCTGGGGCCTATACTGCAAGTCCAGGGAGAGAGGTGGACCCCTGGGTAGCTTGCTGGGGTCACATGCCCCTAGGTGAAGGGCCAAGGGGCACCCTGGGGCCTCTACTGCAAGTTCAGGGAGAGTTGTGGACCCCTGGGTAGCTTGCTGGGGTCTTAGGCCCCTAGGTGGAGGGCCAATGGGCACCCTGGGGCCTATACTATAAGTCCAGGGAGAAAGGTGGACCCCTGGGTAGCTTGCTGGGGTCAGAGGCCCCTAGGTGGAGGGCCAAGAGGTTTCCTAGGGCCTCTACTGCAAGTCCAGGGAGAGAGGTGGACCCCTGGGTATCTTGCTGGGGTCTCAGGCCCCTTAGTTGAGGGCCAGGGGGCACCCTGGGGCCTCTACTGCAAGTCCGGGAAGAGACGTGGACCCCTGGGTAGCTTGCTGGGGTCCTAGGCCCTTAGGTGGAGGGCCAGGGGGCACCCTGCGGCCTATACTTTAAGTCAAGGGAGAGAGGTGGAACCCTGGGTAGCTTGCTGGGGTCTTAGGCCTCTAGGTGGAGGGCCAGTGGGCAGCCAGGGGCCTATAATTCAAGTCCAGGGAGAAAGGTGGACCCCTGGGTAGCTTGCTGGGGTCTGAGGCCCCTAGGAAGAGAGAAAGGGGGCAGCCAGGGGCCTCTACTGCAAGTCCAGGGAGAGTTGTGGACCCCTGGGTAACTTGCTGGGGTCAGAGACCCCTAGGTGGAGGGCCAGGAGGTACCCTAGGGCCTCTACTGCAAGTCCAGGGAGAGAGGTGGACCCCTGGGTAGCTTGCTGGGGTCTTAGACACTTAGGTGGAGGGCCTGGGGGCACCCTGGGGCCTATACTGCAAGTCCAGGGAGAGAGGTGGACACCTGGGGAGCTTTCTTGTGTCAGCAGCCCCTAAGTGGAGGGCCTGGGGGCACCCTGGGGCCTCTACTGCCAGTCCAGGGAGAGAGGTGGACCCCCTGGGTAGCTTGCTGGGGTCTTAGGCCCTTAGGTGGAGGGCCAGGGGGCACCTTAGGGCCTATACTGCAAGTCCAGGGAGAGATGTTGACCCCTGGGTAGCTTGCTGGGGTCAGAGGCCCCTGGGTGGAGGGCAAGGGGGCACCCTGGTTCCTATACTGCAAGTTCAGGAAGAGAGGTGGACCCCTGGGTAGCTTTCTGAGGTCTTAGGCCCCTAGGTGGAGGGCCAGGGGGCACCCTGGGGCCTATACTGCAAGTCCAAGGAGAGATGTGAACCCATATGTAGCTTGCTGGGGTCAGAGGCCCCTAGGTGGAGGGCCAGGGGGCACCCTGGGGCCTCTACTGCAAGTACAGGGAAAGTTGTGGACCCCTGAGTAGCTTGCTGGGGTTAGAGGCCCATGGGTGGAGGGCAAGGGGGCACGCTGGGGCCTCTAGTGCAAGTTCAGGGAGAGTTGTGGACCCCTGGGTAGCTTGCTGGGGAATAAAGCCCCTAGGTGGAGGGCAAGGGGGCTTCCTTGGGCCTCTACTGCAAGTCCATTGAGAGAGGTGGACCCCTGGGTAGATTGCTGGGGTCGGAGGCCCATAGGTGGAATGCCAGGGGGCACCCTGGGGCCTCTACTGCAAGTCCAGGGAGAGTTGTGGACCCCTTGGTAGCTTGCTGGGGTCAGAGGCCCCTTTGTGGAGGGCCAGGGTTCACCCTGGAGCCTATACTGCCAGTCCAGGGAAAGAGGTGGACCCCTGGGTAGCTTGCTGGGGTCATAGACCCCTAGGTGTAGTGCCAGGGCGCACCCTGGGGCCTCTATTGCAAGTGAAGGGAGAGAGAAGGACCCCTGGTTAGCATACTGGGGGAAAGTGGCCCCTAGGTGGAGGGCCAGGGGGCACCCTGGGGCCTATACTGCAAGTCCAGGGAGAGAGGTGGATCCCTGGGTAGCTTGATGAGGTCTGTAGCCCATAGGTGGAGGGAAAGGAGGTACCCTAGGGCCTCTAACGCAAGTCCAGGGAGAGAGGTGGACCACTGTGTAGCTTGCTGTGGTCAGAGGCCCTTAGGTGGAGGGCCAGGGGGCACCCTGGGGCCTCTACTGAAAGTCCAGGGAGAGTTGTAGACCCCTGGGTAGCTTGCTGGGGTCAGAAGCCCCTATGTGGAGGGCCAGGGGGCACCCTGGGGCCTATACTGCAAGTCCAGGGAGATAATTGGACCCCTGGGTAGTTTGCTGGGGTCTTAGGCCCCTAGGTGGAGGGCCAGGGGCACCCTGGGGCCTCTATTGCAAGTCCAGGGAGAGAGGTGGACCCCTGGGTAGCTTGCTGTGGTCCTAGGCCCCTAGGTGGAGGGCCAGGGGGCACCCTGGGGCCTATACTTCAAGTCAAGGGAGAGAGGTGGACCCCTGGGTAGCTTGCTTGGATCTTGGGCCACTAGGTGGAGGGCCAGGGGGCACCCTGCGGCCTCTACTGCAAGTCCAGGGAGAGTTGTGGACCCCTGTGTAGCTTGCTGGGGTCTTAGGCCCCTCGGTGGAGGGCTAGTGGGCACTCTGGGGCCTATACTTCAAGTCCAGGGAGAAAGGTGGACCCCTGGGAAGCTTTCTGGGGTCAGAGGCCCCTAGGTGGAGGGCAAGGGGGCACCCTGGGGCCTCTACTGCAAGTCCAGGGAGAGTTGTGGACCCCTGGGTAGCTTGCTGGGGTCAGAGGCCCCTAGGTGTAGGGCCAGGAGGTACCCTAGGGCCTCTACTGCAAGTCCAGGGAGAGAGGTGGACCCCTGGGTAGCTTGCTGGGGTCAGAGTCCCCTAGGTGTAGGGCCAGGAGGTACTCTAGGGCCTCTACTGCAAGTCCAGGGAGAAAGGTGGACCCCTGGGTAGATTGCTGGGGTCAGAGGCCCCTAGGTGGAGGGCCAGGGGGCACCCTGAGGCCTCTACTGCAAGACCAGGGAGAGAGGTGGACCTCTGGGTAGCTTGCTGGTGTCCTTGGCCAATATGTGGAGGGCCAAGGGGAACCCAGGGGCCTATTTTTCAAGTCAAGGGAGAGAGGTGGACCCCTGGGTAGCTTGCTGGGATCTTAGGCTCCTAGGTGGAGGGCCAGGGGGCACCCTGGGGCATATACTGCAAGTCCAGGGAGAGAGGTGGACCCCTGGGTAGCTTGGTGGGGTCACAGGCCCCTAGGTGAAGGGCCAAGGGGCACCCTGGGGCCTCTACTGCAAGTTCAGGGAGAGTTGTGGACCCATGGGTAGCTTGCTGGGGTCTTAGGCCCCTAGGTGGAGGGCCAATGGGCACCCTGGGGCCTATACTATAAGTCCAGGGAGAGTTGTGGACCCCTGGGTAGCTTGCTGGCGTCAGAGGCCCCTAGGTGGAGGGCCAAGAGGTTTCCTAGGGCCTCTACTGCAAATCCAGGGAGAGAGGTGGACCCCTGGGTATCTTGCTTGGATCTTGGGCCACTAGGTGGAGGGCCAGGGGGCACCCTGGGGCCTCTACTGCAAGTCCGGGAAGAGACGTGGACCCCTGGGTAGCTTGCTGGGGTCCTAGGCCCTTAGGTGGAGGGCCAGGGGGCACCCTGGGGCCTATACTTCAAGTCAAGGGAGAGAGGTGGAACCCTGGGTAGCTTGCTGGGGTCTTAGGACCCTAGGTGGAGGGCCAGTGGGCAGCCAGGGGCCTATAATTCAAGTCCAGGGAGAAAGGTGGACCCCTGGGTAGCTTGCTGGGGTCAGAGGCCCCTAGGTGGAGGGCAAGGGGGCACCCTGGGTCCTCTACTGCAAGTCCAGGGAGAGTTGTGTTCCCCTGGGTAGCTTGCTGGGGTCAGAGGCCCCTAGGTGGAGGGCCAAGAGGTTTCCTAGGGCCTCTACTGCAAGTCCAGGGAGAGAGGTGGACCCCTGGGTATCTTGCTGGGGTCTCAGGCCCCTAGGTGGAGGGCCAGTGGGCAGCCAGGGGCCTATAATTCAAGTCCAGGGAGAAAGGTGGACCCCTGGGTAGCTTGCTGGGGTCAGAGGCCCCTAGGTGGAGGGCCAGCGGGCACCCTGGGGCCTCTTCTGCAAGTCCAGGGAGAGAGGTGGACCCCTGGGTAGCTTGCTGGGGTCTTAGGCCCCTAGGTGGAGGGCCAGTGGGCAGCCAGGGGCCTATAATTCAAGTCCAGGGAGAAAGGTGGACCCCTGGGTAGCTTGCTGGGGTCAGAGGCCCCTAGGTGGAGGGCCAGCGGGCACCCTGGTTCCTATACTGCAAGTTCAGGAAGAGAGGTGGACCCCTGGGTAGCTTTCTGAGGTCTTAGGCCCCTAGGTGGAGGGCCAGGGGGCACCCTGGGGCCTATACTGCAAGTCCAAGGAGAGATGTGAACCCCTATGTAGCTTGCTGGGGTCAGAGGCCCCTAGGTGGAGGGCCAGGGGGCACCCTGGGGCCTCTACTGCAAGTACAGGGAAAATTGTGGACCCCTGAGTAGCTTGCTGGGGTTAGAGGCCCATGGGTGGAGGGCAAGGGGGCACGCTGGGGCCTCTACTGCAAGTCCAGGGAGAGAAGTAGATCCCTGGGTAGCTTGCTGGGGAATAAAGCCCCTAGGTAGAGGGCCAGGGGTACCCTGGGGCCTCTACTGCAAGTCCAGGGAGAGAGTTGGACCCCTGGGTAGCTAGCTGGGGTCAGAGGCCCTCAGGTGGAGGGCCAGGGGGCACCCTGGGGCCTCTAGTGCAAGTCCAGGGATAGTTGTGGACCCCTTGGTAGATTCCTAGGGTCTGAGGACCCTAGGTGGAGGGCCAGGGGGCACCCTTGGGCCTCTACTGCAAGTCTAGAAGAGTTGTGGACCCCTGAGTCGCTTGCTGGGGTCAGAGGCCCCTAGGTGGAGGGACAGCGGGCACCCTGGGGCCTCTACTGCAAGTCCAGGGAGAGAGGTGGGCCACTGGGTAGCTTGCTGGGGTAAGAGGCCCCTAGCTGGAGGGCAAGGGGGCTTCCTGGGGCCTCTACTGCAAGTACAGGGAGAGAGGTGGACCCCTGGGTAGCTTGTTGGGGTCGGAGGCCCCTAGGTGGAATGCCAGGGGGCACGCTGGGGCCTCTACTGCAAGTCCAGGGAGAGTTGTGGACCCCTTGGTAGCTTGCTGGGGTCAGAGGCAGCTAGGTGGAGGGCCAGGGGGCACCCTGGAGCCTATACTGCCAGTCCAGGGAAAGAGGTGGACCCCTGGGTAGCTTGCTGGGGTCATAGACCCCTAGGTGGAGTGCCAGGGTGCACCCTGGGGCCTCTATTGCAAGTGAAGGGAGAGAGAAGGACCCCTGGGTAGCATACTGGGGGAAAGTGGCCCCTAGGTGGAGGGCCAGGGGGCACCCTGGGGCCTATACTGCAAGTCCAGGGAGAGAGGTGGATCCCTGGGTAGCTTGATGAGGTCTGTAGCCCATAGGTGGAGGGAAAGGAGGTACCCTAGGGCCTCTAACGCAAGTCCAGGGAGAGAGGTGGACCACTGTGTAGCTTGCTGTGGTCAGAGGCCCTTAGGTGGAGGGCCAGGGGGCACCCTGGGGCCTCTACTGAAAGTCAGGGAGAGTTGTAGACCCCTGGGTAGCTTGCTGGGGTCAGAAGCCCCTATGTGGAGGGCCAGGGGGCACCCTGGGGCCTATACTGCAAGTCCAGGGAGATAATTGGACCCCTGGGTAGTTTGCTGGGGTCTTAGGCCCCTAGGTGGAGGGCCAGGGGGCACCCTGGGCCCTCTATTGCAAGTCCAGGGAGAGAAGTGGACCCCTGGGTAGCTTGCTTGGATCTTGGGCCACTAGGTGGAGGGCCAGGGGGCACCCTGCGGCCTCTACTGCAAGTCCAGGGAGAGTTGTGGACCCCTGTGTAGCTTGCTGGGGTCTTAGGCCCCTAGGTGGAGGGCCAGTGGGCACTCTGGGGCCTATACTTCAAGTCCAGGGAGAAAGGTGGACCCCTGGGAAGCTTTCTGGGGTCAGAGGCCCCTAGGTGGAGGGCAAGGGGGCACCCTGGGGCCTCTACTGCAAGTCCAGGGAGAGTTGTGGACCCCTGGGTAGCTTGCTGGGGTCAGAGGCCCCTAGGTGTAGGGCCAGGAGGTACCCTAGGGCCTCTACTGCAAGTCCAGGGAGAGAGGTGGACCCCTGGGTAGCTTGCTGGGGTCAGAGGCCCCTAGGTGTAGGGCCAGGAGGTACTCTAGGGCCTCTACTGCAAGTCCAGGGAGAAAGGTGGACCCCTGGGTAGCTTGCTGGGGTCCTAGGCCCTTAGGTGGAGGGCCAGGGGGCACCCTGGGGCTTCTAGTGCAAGTCCAGGGATAGTTGTGGACCCCTTGGTAGATTCCTAGGGTCTGAGGACCCTAGGTGGAGGGCCAGGTTGCACCCTTGGGCCTCTACTGCAAGTCTAGGGAGAGTTGTGGACCCCTGGGTCGCTTGCTGGGGTCAGAGGCCCCTTGGTGGATGGCCAGCGGGCACCCTGCGACCTCTACTGCAAGTCCAGGGAGAGAAAGGGGCCCCTTGGTAGCTTGCTGGGGTCTTAGGCCCCTAGGTGGAGGGCCAGTGGGCAGCCAGGGGCCTCTACTGCAAGTCCAGGGAGAGAGGTGGACCCCTGGGTTGCTTGCTGGGGTCTGAGGCCCCTAGGTGGAGGGCCAGGGGGCACCCTGGGGCATATCCTGCAAGTCCAGGGAGAGAGGTGGACCCCTGGGGAGCTTTCTTGTGTCAGCTGCCCCTAGGTGGAGGGCCTGGGGGCACCCTGAGGCCTCTACTGCAAGACCAGGGACAGAGGTGGACCTCTGGGTAGCTTGCTAGGGTCCTTGGCCCCTATGTGGAGGGCCAGGGGGCACGCTGGGGCCTATTTTTCAAGTCAAGGGAGAGAGGTGGACCCCTGGGTAGCTTGCTGGGATCTTAGGCCCCTAGGTGGAGGGCCAGGGGGCACCCTGGGGCCTATACTGCAAGTCCAGGGAGAGAGGTGGACCCCTGGGTAGCTTGCTGGGGTCACATGCCCCTAGGTGAAGGGCCAAGGGGCACCCTGGGGCCTCTACTGCAAGTTCAGGGAGAGTTGTGGACCCCTGGGTAGCTTGCTGGGGTCTTAGGCCCCTAGGTGGAGGGCCAATGGGCACCCTGGGGCCTATACTATAAGTCCAGGGAGAAAGGTGGACCCCTGGGTAGCTTGCTGGGGTCAGAGGCCCCTAGGTGGAGGGCCAAGAGGTTTCCTAGGGCCTCTACTGCAAGTCCAGGGAGAGAGGTGGACCCCTGGGTATCTTGCTGGGGTCTCAGGCCCCTTAGTTGAGGGCCAGGGGGCACCCTGGGGCCTCTACTGCAAGTCCGGGAAGAGACGTGGACCCCTGGGTAGCTTGCTGGGGTCCTAGGCCCTTAGGTGGAGGGCCAGGGGGCACCCTGCGGCCTATACTTTAAGTCAAGGGAGAGAGGTGGAACCCTGGGTAGCTTGCTGGGGTCTTAGGCCTCTAGGTGGAGGGCCAGTGGGCAGCCAGGGGCCTATAATTCAAGTCCAGGGAGAAAGGTGGACCCCTGGGTAGCTTGCTGGGGTCTGAGGCCCCTAGGAAGAGAGAAAGGGGGCAGCCAGGGGCCTCTACTGCAAGTCCAGGGAGAGTTGTGGACCCCTGGGTAACTTGCTGGGGTCAGAGACCCCTAGGTGGAGGGCCAGGAGGTACCCTAGGGCCTCTACTGCAAGTCCAGGGAGAGAGGTGGACCCCTGGGTAGCTTGCTGGGGTCTTAAACACTTAGGTGGAGGGCCTGGGGGCACCCTGGGGCCTATACTGCAAGTCCAGGGAGAGAGGTGGACACCTGGGGAGCTTTCTTGTGTCAGCAGCCCCTAAGTGGAGGGCCTGGGGGCACCCTGGGGCCTCTACTGCCAGTCCAGGGAGAGAGGTGGACCCCCTGGGTAGCTTGCTGGGGTCTTAGGCCCTTAGGTGGAGGGCCAGGGGGCACCTTAGGGCCTATACTGCAAGTCCAGGGAGAGATGTTGACCCCTGGGTAGCTTGCTGGGGTCAGAGGCCCCTGGGTGGAGGGCAAGGGGGCACCCTGGTTCCTATACTGCAAGTTCAGGAAGAGAGGTGGACCCCTGGGTAGCTTTCTGAGGTCTTAGGCCCCTAGGTGGAGGGCCAGGGGGCACCTTGGGGCCTATACTGCAAGTCCAAGGAGAGATGTGAACCCATATGTAGCTTGCTGGGGTCAGAGGCCCCTAGGTGGAGGGCCAGGGGGCACCCTGGGGCCTCTACTGCAAGTACAGGGAAAGTTGTGGACCCCTGAGTAGCTTGCTGGGGTTAGAGGCCCATGGGTGGAGGGCAAGGGGGCACGCTGGGGCCTCTACTGCAAGTCCAGGGAGAGAAGTAGAACCCTGGGTAGCTTGCTGGGGAATAAAGCCCCTAGGTAGAGGGTCAGGGGTACCCTGGGGCCTCTACTGCAAGTCCAGGGAGAGAGTTGGACCCCTGGGTAGCTAGCTGGGGTCAGAGGCCCTCAGGTGGAGGGCCAGGGGGCACCCTGGGGCCTCTAGTGCAAGTCCAGGGATAGTTGTGGACCCCTTGGTAGATTCCTAGGGTCTGAGGACCCTAGGTGGAGGGCCAGGGGGCACCCTGGGGCATCTAGTGTAAGTCCAGGGATAGTTGTGGACCCCTTGGTAGATTCCTAGGGTCTGAGGACCCTAGGTGGAGGGCCAGGGTGCACCCTTGGGCCTCTACTGCAAGTCTAGAAGAGTTGTGGACCCCTGGGTCGCTTGCTGGGGTCAGAGGCCCCTAGGTGGAGGGACAGCGGGCACCCTGGGGCCTCTACTGCAAGTCCAGGGAGAGAGGTGGGCCCCTGGGTAGCTTGCTGGGGTAAGAGGCCCCTTAGTTGAGGGCCAGGGGGCACCCTGGGGCCTCTACTGCAAGTCCGGGAAGAGACGTGGACCCCTGGGTAGCTTGCTGGGGTCCTAGGCCCTTAGGTGGAGGGCCAGGGGGCACCCTGCGGCCTATACTTTAAGTCAAGGGAGAGAGGTGGAACCCTGGGTAGCTTGCTGGGGTCTTAGGCCTCTAGGTGGAGGGCCAGTGGGCAGCCAGGGGCCTATAATTCAAGTCCAGGGAGAAAGGTGGACCCCTGGGTAGCTTGCTGGGGTCTGAGGCCCCTAGGAAGAGAGAAAGGGGGCAGCCAGGGGCCTCTACTGCAAGTCCAGGGAGAGTTGTGGACCCCTGGGTAACTTGCTGGGGTCAGAGGCCCCTAGGTGGAGGGCCAGGAGGTACCCTAGGGCCTCTACTGCAAGTCCAGGGAGAGAGGTGGACCCCTGGGTAGCTTGCTGGGGTCTTAGACACTTAGGTGGAGGGCCTGGGGGCACCCTGGGGCCTATACTGCAAGTCCAGGGAGAGAGGTGGACACCTGGGGAGCTTTCTTGTGTCAGCAGCCCCTAAGTGGAGGGCCTGGGGGCACCCTGGGGCCTCTACTGCCAGTCCAGGGAGAGAGGTGGACCCCCTGGGTAGCTTGCTGGGGTCTTAGGCCCTTAGGTGGAGGGCCAGGGGGCACCTTAGGGCCTATACTGCAAGTCCAGGGAGAGATGTTGACCCCTGGGTAGCTTGCTGGGGTCAGAGGCCCCTGGGTGGAGGGCAAGGGGGCACCCTGGTTCCTATACTGCAAGTTCAGGAAGAGAGGTGGACCCCTGGGTAGCTTTCTGAGGTCTTAGGCCCCTAGGTGGAGGGCCAGGGGGCACCCTGGGGCCTATACTGCAAGTCCAAGGAGAGATGTGAACCCATATGTAGCTTGCTGGGGTCAGAGGCCCCTAGGTGGAGGGCCAGGGGGCACCCTGGGGCCTCTACTGCAAGTACAGGGAAAGTTGTGGACCCCTGAGTAGCTTGCTGGGGTTAGAGGCCCATGGGTGGAGGGCAAGGGGGCACGCTGGGGCCTCTACTGCAAGTCCAGGGAGAGAAGTACACCCCTGGGTAGCTTGCTGGGAAATAAAGCCCCTAGGTAGAGGGCCAGGGGTACCCTGGGGCCTCTACTGCAAGTCCAGGGAGAGAGTTGTACCCCTGGGTAGCTAGCTGGGGTCAGAGACCCTTAGGTGGAGGGCCAGGGGGCACCCTGGGGCCTCTAGTGCAAGTCCAGGGATAGTTGTGGACCCCTTGGTAGATTCCTAGGGTCTGAGGACCCTAGGTGGAGGGCCAGGGGGCACCCTGGGGCATCTAGTGTAAGTCCAGGGATAGTTGTGGACCCCTTGGTAGATTCCTAGGGTCTAAGGACCCTAGGTGGAGGGCCAGGGGGCACCCTTGGGCCTCTACTGCAAGTCTAGAAGAGTTGTGGACCCCTGGGTCGCTTGCTGGGGTCAGAGGCCTCTAGGTGGAGGGACAGCGGGCACCCTGGGGCCTCTACTGCAAGTCCAGGGAGAGAGGTGGGCCCCTGGGTAGCTTGCTGGGGTAAGAGGCCCCTAGGTGGAGGGCAAGGGGGCTTCCTTGGGCCTCTACTGCAAGTCCATTGAGAGAGGTGGACCCCTGGGTAGATTGCTGGGGTCGGAGGCCCCTAGGTGGAATGCCAGGGGGCACCCTGGGGCCTCTACTGCAAGTCCAGGGAGAGTTGTGGACCCCTTGGTAGCTTGCTGGGGTCAGAGGCCCCTAGGTGGAGGGCCAGGGTTCACCCTGGAGCCTATACTGCCAGTCCAGGGAAAGAGGTGGACCCCTGGGTAGCTTGCTGGGGTCATAGACCCCTAGGTGGAGTGCCAGGGCGCACCCTGGGGCCTCTATTGCAAGTGAAGGGAGAGAGAAGGACCCCTGGTTAGCATACTGGGGGAAAGTGGCCCCTAGGTGGAGGGCCAGGGGGCACCCTGGGTTCTATACTGCAAGTCCAGGGAGAGAGGTGGATCCCTGGGTAGCTTGATGAGGTCTGTAGCCCATAGGTGGAGGGAAAGGAGGTACCCTAGGGCCTCTAACGCAAGTCCAGGGAGAGAGGTGGACCACTGTGTAGCTTGCTGTGGTCAGAGGCCCTTAGCTGGAGGGCCAGGGGGCACCCTGGGGCCTCTACTGAAAGTCCAGGGAGAGTTGTAGACCCCTGGGTAGCTTGCTGGGGTCAGAAGCCCCTATGTGGAGGGCCAGGGGGCACCCTGGGGCCTATACTGCAAGTCCAGGGAGATAATTGGACCCCTGGGTAGTTTGCTGGGGTCTTAGGCCCCTAGGTGGAGGGCCAGGGGCACCCTGGGGCCTCTATTGCAAGTCCAGGGAAAGAGGTGGACCCCTGGGTAGCTTGCTGTGGTCCTAGGCCCCTAGGTGGAGGGCCAGGGGGCACCCTGGGGCCTATACTTCAAGTCAAGGGAGAGAGGTGGACCCCTGGGTAGCTTGCTTGGATCTTGGGCCACTAGGTGGAGGGCCAGGGGGCACCCTGCGGCCTCTACTGCAAGTCCAGGGAGAGTTGTGGACCCCTGTGTAGCTTGCTGGGGTCTTAGGCCCCTCGGTGGAGAGCTAGTGGGCACTCTGGGGCCTATACTTCAAGTCCAGGGAGAAAGGTGGACCCCTGGGAAGCTTTCTGGGGTCAGAGGCCCCTAGGTGGAGGGCAAGGGGGCACCCTGGGGCCTATACTTCAAGTCCAGGGAGAGAGGTGGACCCCTGGGTAGCTTGCTGGGGTCTTAGACACTTAGGTGGAGGGCCAGGGGGCACCCTAGGGCCTCTACTGCAAGTCCAGGGAGAGAGGTGGACCCCTGGGTAGCTTGCTGGGGTCAGAGTCCCCTAGGTGTAGGGCCAGGAGGTACTCTAGGGCCTCTACTGCAAGTCCAGGGAGAAAGGTGGACCCCTGGGTAGATTGCTGGGGTCAGAGGCCCCTAGGTGGAGGGCCAGGGGGCACCCTGAGGCCTCTACTGCAAGACCAGGGAGAGAGGTGGACCTCTGGGTAGCTTGCTGGTGTCCTTGGCCAATATGTGGAGGGCCAAGGGGAACCCAGGGGCCTATTTTTCAAGTCAAGGGAGAGAGGTGGACCCCTGGGTAGCTTGCTGGGTTCTTAGGCTCCTAGGTGGAGGGCCAGGGGGCACCCTGGGGCCTATACTGCAAGTCCAGGGAGAGAGGTGGACCCCTGGGTAGCTTGGTGGGGTCACAGGCCCCTAGGTGAAGGGCCAAGGGGCACCCTGGGGCCTCTACTGCAAGTTCAGGGAGAGTTGTGGACCCATGGGTAGCTTGCTGGGGTCTTAGGCCCCTAGGTGGAGGGCCAATGGGCACCCTGGGGCCTATACTATAAGTCCAGGGAGAGTTGTGGACCCCTGGGTAGCTTGCTGGCGTCAGAGGCCCCTAGGTGAAGGGCCAAGAGGTTTCCTAGGGCCTCTACTGCAAGTCCAGGGAGAGAGGTGGACCCCTGGGTATCTTGCTGGGGTCTCAGGCCCCTAGGTGGAGGGCCAGGGGGCACCCTGGGGCCTCTACTGCAAGTCCGGGAAGAGACGTGGACCCCTGGGTAGCTTGCTGGGGTCCTAGGCCCTTAGGTGGAGGGCCAGGGGGCACCCTGGGGCCTCTATTGCAAGTGAAGGGAGAGAGAAGGACCCCTGGGTAGCATACTGGGGGAAAGTGGCCCCTAGGTGGAGGGCCAGGGGGCACCCTGGGGCCTATACTGCAAGTCCAGGGAGAGTTGTGGACCCCTGGGTAGCTTGCTGGGGTCCTAGGCCCTTAGGTGGAGGGCCAGGGGGCACCCTGGGGCCTCTATTGCAAGTCCAGGGAGAGAGGTGGACCCCTGGGTAGCTTGCTGGGGTCACAGGCACCTAGGTGGAGGGCCAAGAGGCACCCTGGGGCCTCTACTGCAAGTTCAGGGAGAGTTGTGGACCCCTGGGTAGCTTGCTGGGGTCCTAGGCCCCTAGGTGGAGGGCCAATGGGCACCCTGGGGCCTATATTATAAGTCCAGGGAGAAAGGTGGACCCCTGGGTAGCTTGCTGGGGTCAGAGGCCCCTAGGTGGAGGGCAAGGGGGCACCCTGGGTCCTCTACTGCAAGTCCAGGGAGAGTTGTGTTCCCCTGGGTAGCTTGCTGGGGTCAAAGGCCCCTAGGTGGAGGGCCAAGAGGTTTCCTAGGGCCTCTACTGCAAGTCCAGGGAGAGAGGTGGACCCCTGGGTATCTTGCTGGGGTCTTAGGCCCCTAGGTGGAGGGCCAGGGGGCACCCTGGGGCCTCTACTGCAAGTCCGGGAAGAGACGTGGACCCCTGGGTAGCTTGCTGGGGTCCTAGGCCCCTAGGTGGAGGGCCAGGGGGCACCCTGGGGCCTATACTTCAAGTCAAGGGAGAGAGGTGGACCCCTGGGTAGCTTGCTGGGGTCTTAGGCCCCTAGGTGGAGGGCCAGTGGGCAGCCAGGGGCCTATAATTCAAGTCCAGGGAGAAAGGTGGACCCCTGGGTAGCTTGCTGGGGTCAGAGGCCCCTAGGTGGAGAGAAAGGGGGCAGCCAGGGGCCTCTACTGCAAATCCAGGGAGAGTTGTGGACCCCTGGGTAACTTGCTGGGGTCAGAGGCCCCTAGATGGAGGGCCAGCGGGCACCCTGGGGCCTCTTCTGCAAGTCCAGGGAGAGAGGTGGACCCCTGGGTAGCTTGCTGGGGTAAGAAGAACCTAGGTGGATGGTCAGGGGGTACCCTGGGGCCTAAACTGCCAGTCCAGGGAGAGAGGTGGACCCCTGTGTAGCTTGCTGGGGTCTTAGGCCCCTAGGTGGAGTGCCAGGGGGCACCATGGGGCCTATACTGCAAGTGCAGAGAGAGAGGTGGACCCCTGGGTAGTTTGTTTGGCTGAGATTGGCCTAGGTGGAGGGCCAAGGGGCACCCAGGGGCCTCTACTGCAAGTCCAGAGAGAGTTGTGGACCCTTGTGTAACTTGCGGGGGTCAGAGGCCCTTAAGTGGAGGGCCAGCGGGCACCCTGGGGCCTCTTCTGCAAGTCCAGGGAGAGAGGTGGACCCCTGGGTAGCTTGCTGGGGTCAGAGGCTACTAGGTGGAGGGCAAGGGGGCTCCCTGGGGCCTATACTTCAAGTCCAGGGAGAGAGGTGGACCCCTGGGTAGCTTGCTGGGGTCTTAGACACTTAGGTGGAGGGCCTGAGGGCACCCTGGGGCCTCTACTGCAAGTCCAGGGAGAGAGGTGGACACCTGGGGAGCTTTCTTGTGTCAGCAGCCCCTAAGTGGAGGGCCTGGGGGCACCCTGGGGCCTATACTTCAAGTCAAGGGAGAGAGGTGGACCCCTGGGTAGCTTGCTGGGGTCTTAGGCCCCTAGGTGGAGGGCCAGTGGGCAGCCAGGGGCCTATAATTCAAGTCCAGGGAGAAAGGTGGACCCCTGGGTAGCTTGCTGGGGTCAGAGGCCCCTAGGTGGAGAGAAAGGGGGCAGCCAGGGCCTCTACTGCAAATCCAGGGAGAGTTGTGGACCCCTGGGTAACTTGCTGGGGTCAGAGGCCCCTAGATGGAGGGCCAGCGGGCACCCTGGGGCCTCTTCTGCAAGTCCAGGGAGAGAGGTGGACCCCTGGGTAGCTTGCTGGGGTAAGAAGAACCTAGGTGGATGGTCAGGGGGTACCCTGGGGCCTAAACTGCCAGTCCAGGGAGAGAGGTGGACCCCTGTGTAGCTTGCTGGGGTCTTAGGCCCCTAGGTGGAGTGCCAGGGGGCACCCTGGGGCCTATACTGCAAGTGCAGAGAGAGAGGTGGACCCCTGGGTAGTTTGTTTGTCTGAGAGTGGCCTAGGTGGAGGGCCAAGGGGCACCCAGGGGCCTCTACTGCAAGTCCAGGGAGAGTTGTGGACCCTTGGGTAACTTGCGGGGGTCAGAGGCCCTTAAGTGGAGGGCCAGCGGGCACCCTGGGGCCTCTTCTGCAAGTCCAGGGAGAGAGGTGGACCCCTGGGTAGCTTGCTGGGGTCAGAGGCTACTAGGTGGAGGGCAAGGGGGCACCCTGGGGCCTATACTACAAGTCCAGGGAGAGAGGTGGACCCCTGGGTAGCTTGCTGGGGTCTTAGACACTTAGGTGGAGGGCCTGGGGGCACCCTGGGGCCTATACTGCAAGTCCAGGGAGAGAGGTGGACACCTGGGGAGCTTTCTTGTGTCAACAGCCCCTAAGTGGAGGGCCTGGGGGCACCCTGGGGCCTCTACTGCCAGTCCAGGGAGAGAGGTGGACCCCCTGGGTAGCTTGCTGGGGTCTTAGGCCCTTAGGTGGAGGGCATGGGGGCACCCTGGTTCCTATACTGCAAGTTCAGGAAGAGAGGTGGACCCCTGGGTAGCTTTCTGAGGTCTTAGGCCCCTAGGTGGAGGGCCAGGGGGCACCCTGGGGCCTATACTGCAAGTCCAAGGAGAGATGTGAACCCCTATGTAGCTTGCTGGGGTCAGAGGCCCCTAAGTGGAGGGCCAGGGGGCACCCTGGGGCCTCTACTGCAAGTACAGGGAAAGTTGTGGACCCCTGAGTAGCTTGCTGGGGTTAGAGGCCCATGGGTGGAGGGCAAGGGGGCACGCTGGGGCCTCTACTGCAAGTCCAGGGAGAGAAGTAGAACCCTGGGTAGCTTGCTGGGGAATAAAGCCCCTAGGTAGAGGGCCAAGGGTACCCTGGGGCCTCTACTGCAAGTCCAGGGAGAGAGTTGGACCCCTGGGTAGCTAGCTGGGGTCAGAGGCCCTCAGGTAGAGGGCCAGGGGGCACCCTGGGGCCTCTAGTGCAAGTCCAAGGATAGTTGTGGACCCCTTGGTAGATTCCTAGGGTCTGAGGACCCTAGGTGGAGGGCCAGGGGGCACCCTTGGGCCTCTACTGCAAGTCTAGAAGAGTTGTGGACCCCTGGGTCGCTTGCTGGGGTCAGAGGCCCCTAGGTGGAGGGACAGCGGGCACCCTGGGGCCTCTACTGCAAGTCCAGGGAGAGAGGTGGGCCCCTGGGTAGCTTGCTGGGGTAAGAGGCCCCTAGGTGGAGGGCAAGGGGGCTTCCTGGGGCCTCTACTGCAAGTACATTGAGAGATTTGGACCCCTGGGTAGCTTGCTGGGGTCGGAGGCCCCTAGGTGGAATGCCAGGGGGCACGCTGGGGCCTCTACTGCAAGTCCAGGGAGAGTTGTGGACCCCTTGGTAGCTTGCTGGGGTCATAGGCCCCTAGGTGGAGGGCCAGGGGGCACCCTGGAGCCTATACTGCCAGTCCAGGGAAAGAGGTGGACCCCTGGGTAGCTTGCTGGGGTCATAGACCCCTAGGTGGAGTGCCAGGGCGCACCCTGGGGCCTCTATTGCAAGTGAAGGGAGAGAGAAGGACCCCTGGGTAGCATACTGGGGGAAAGTGGCCCCTAGGTAGAGGGCCAGGGGGCACCCTGGGGCCTATACTGCAAGTCCAGGGAGAGAGGTGGATCCCTGGGTAGCTTGATGAGGTCTGTAGCCCATAGGTGGAGGGAAAGGAGGTACCCTAGGGCCTCTAACGCAAGTCCAGGGAGAGAGGTGGACCACTGTGTAGCTTGCTGTGGTCAGAGGCCCTTAGGTGGAGGGCCAAGGGGCACCCTGGGGCCTCTACTGAAAGTCAGGGAGAGTTGTAGACCCCTGGGTAGCTTGCTGGGGTCAGAAGCCCCTATGTGGAGGGCCAGGAGGCACCCTGGGGCCTATACTGCAAGTCCAGGGAGATAATTGGACCCCTGGGTAGTTTGCTGGGGTCTTAGGCCCCTAGGTGGAGGGCCAGGGGGCACCCTGGGGCCTCTATTGCAAGTCCAGGGAGAGAGGTGGACCCCTGGGTAGCTTGCTTGGATCTTGGGCCACTAGGTGGAGGGCCAGGGGGCACCCTGCGGCCTCTACTGCAAGTCCAGGGAGAGTTGTGGACACCTGTGTAGCTTGCTGGGGTCTTAGGCCCCTAGGTGGAGGGCCAGTGGGCACTCTGGGGCCTATACTTCAAGTCCAGGGAGAAAGGTGGACCCCTGGGAAGCTTTCTGGGGTCAGAGGCCCCTAGGTGGAGGGCAAGGGGGCACCCTGGGGCCTCTACTGCAAGTCCAGGGAGAGTTGTGGACCCCTGGGTAGCTTGCTGGGGTCAGAGGCCCCTAGGTGTAGGGCCAGGAGGTACCCTAGGGCCTCTACTGCAAGTCCAGGGAGAGAGGTGGACCCCTGGGTAGCTTGCTGGGGTCAGAGGCCCCTAGGTGTAGGGCCAGGAGGTACTCTAGGGCCTCTACTGCAAGTCCAGGGAGAAAGGTGGACCCCTGGGTAGCTTGCTGGGGTCAGAGGCCCCTAGGTGGAGGGCCAGGGGGCACCCTGAGGCCTCTACTGCAAGACCAGGGAGAGAGGTGGACCTCTGGGTAGCTTGCTGGTGTCCTTGGCCCCTATGTGGAGGGCCAGGGGGAACCTGGGGCCTATTTTTCAAGTCAAGGGAGAGAGGTGGACCCCTGGGTAGCTTGCTGGGATCTTAGGCCCCTAGGTGGAGGGCCAGGGGGCACCCTGGGGCCTATACTGCAAGTCCAGGGAGAGAGGTGGACCCCTGGGTAGCTTGCTGGGGTCACAGGCCCCTAGGTGAAGGGCCAAGGGGCACCCTGGGGCCTCTACTGCAAGTTCAGGGAGAGTTGTGGACCCATGGGTAGCTTGCTGAGGTTATAGGCCCCTAGGTGGAGGGTCAATGGGCACCCTGGGGCCTATACTATAAGTCCAGGGAGAAAGGTGGACCCCTGGGTAGCTTGCTGGGGTCAGAGGCCCCTAGGTGGAGGGCCAAGAGGTTTCCTAGGGCCTCTACTGCAAGTCCAGGGAGAGAGGTGGACCCCTGGGTATCTTGCTGGGGTCTCAGGCCCCTAGGTGGAGGGCCATGGGGCACCCTGGGGCCTCTACTGCAAGTCCGGGAAGAGACGTGGACCCCTGGGTAGCTTGCTGGGGTCCTAGGCCCTTAGGTGGAGGGCCAGGGGGCACCCTCGGGCCTATACTTCAAGTCAAGGGAGAGAGGTGGTACCCTGGGTAGCTTGCTGGGGTCTTAGGACCCTAAGTGGAGGGCCAGTGGGCAGCCAGGGGCCTATAATTCAAGTCCAGGGAGAAAGGTGGACCCCTGGGTAGCTTGCTGGGGTCTGAGGCCCCTAGGAGGAGAGAAAGGGGGCAGCCAGGGGCCTCTACTGCAAGTCCAGGGAGAGTTGTGGACCCCTGGGTAACTTGCTGGGGTCAGAGGCCCCTAGGTGGAGGGCCAGGAGGTACCCTAGGGCCTCTACTGCAAGTCCAGGGAGAAAGGTGGACCCCTGGGTTGCTTGCTGGGGACAGAGGCTACTAGGTGGAGGGCAAGGGGGCACCCTGGGGCATATCCTGCAAGTCCAGGGAGAGAGGTGGACCAATGGGGAGCTTTCTTGTGTCAGCCGCCCCTAGGTGGAGGGCCCGGGGGCACCCAAGGGCCTCTACTGCAAGTCCAGGGAGAGAGGTGGACCCCTGGGTAGCTTGCTGGGGTCAGAGGTCCCTAGGTGGAGGGCCAGGGGGCACCCTGAGGCCTCTACTGCAAGACCAGGGAGAGAGGTGGACCTCTGGGTAGCTTGCTGGGGTCCTTGGCCCCTATGTGGAGGGCCAGGGGGCACCCTGGGGCCTATTTTTCAAGTCAAGGGAGAGAGGTGGACCCCTGGGTAGCTTGCTGGGATCTTAGGCCCCTATGTGGAGGGCCACGGGGCACCCTGGGGCCTATACTGCAAGTTCAGGGAGAGTTGTGGACCCCTGGGTAGCTTGCTGGGGTCTTAGGCCCCTAGGTGGAGGGCCAATGGGCACCCTGGGGCCTATACTATACGTCCAAGGAGAAAGGTGGACCCCTGGGTAAATTGCTGGGGTCAGAGGCCCCTAGGTGGAGGGCAAGGGGGCACCCTGGGTCCTCTACTGCAAGTCCAGGGAGAGTTGTGTTCCCCTGGGTAGCTTGCTGGGGTCAGAGGCCCCTAGGTGGAGGGCCAAGAGGTTTCCTAGGGCCTCTACTGCAAGTCCAGGGAGAGAGGTGGACCCCTGGGTATCTTGCTGGGGTCTTAGGCCCCTAGGTGGAGGGCCAGGGGGCACCATGGGGCCTCTACTTCAAGTCCGGGAAGAGACGTGGACCCCTGGGTAGCTTGCTGGGGTCCTAGGCCCCTAGGTGGAGGGCCAGGGGGCACCCTGGGGCCTATACTTCAAGTCAAGGGAGAGAGGTGGACCCCTGGGTAGCTTGCTGGGGTCTTAGGCCCGTAGGTGGAGGGCCAGTGGGCAGCCAGGGGCCTATATTTCAAGTCCAGGGAGAAAGGTGGACCCCTGGGTAGCTTGCTGGGGTCAGAGGCCCCTAGGTGGAGAGAAAGGGGGCAGCCAGGGGCCTCTACTGCAAATCCAGGGAGAGTTGTGGACCCCTGGGTAACTTGCTGGGGTCAGAGGCCCCTAGATGGAGGGCCAAGAGGTACCCTAGGGCCTCTACTGCAAGTCCAGGGAGAGAGGTGGACCCCTGGGTAGCTAGCTGGGGTCAGAGGCAACTAGGTGGAGGGCAAGGGGGCACCCTGGGGCATATCCTGCAAGTCCAGGGAGAGAGGTGGACCCCTGGGAAGCTTTCTTGTGTCAGCCGCCCCTAGGTGGAGGGCCTGGGGGCACCCTGGGGCCTCTACTGCCAGTCCAGGGAGAGAGGTGGACCCCCTGGGTAGCTTGCTGAGGTCTTAGGCCCCTAGGTGGAGGGCCAGGGGGCACCCTGGGGCCTCTATTGCAAGTCCAGGGAGAGAGGTAGACCCCTGGGTAGCTTGCTGTGGTCCTAAGCCCCTAGGTGGAGGGCCAGGGGGCACCCTGGGGCCTATACTTCAAGTCAAGGGAGAGAGGTGGACCCCTGGGTAGCTTGCTTGGATCTTGGGCCACTAGGTGGAGGGCCAGGGGGCACCCTGCGGCCTCTACTGCAAGTCCAGGGAGAGTTGTGGACCCCTGTGTAGCTTGCTGGGGTCTTAGGCCCCTAGGTGGAGGGCCAGTGGGCACTCTGGGGCCTATACTTCAAGTCCAGGGAGAGAGGTGGACCCCTGGGTAGTTTGCTGGGGTCATAGGCCCCTAGGTGTAGGGCCAGGAGGTACTTTAGGGCCTCTACTGCAAGTCCAGGGAGAAAGGTGGACCCCTGGGTAGCTTGCTGGGGTCAGAGGCCCCTAGGTGGAGGGCCAGGGGGCACCCTGAGGCCTCTACTGCAAGACCAGGGAGAGAGGTGGACCTCTGGGTAGCTTGCTGTTGTCCTTGGCCCCTATATGGAGGGCCAGGGGGAACCCTGGGGCCTATTTTTCAAGTCAAGGGAGAGAGGTGGACCCCTGGGTAGTTTGCTGGGGTCATAGGCCCCTAGGTGTAGGGCCAGGAGGTACTTTAGGGCCTCTACTGCAAGTCCAGGGAGAAAAGTGGACCCCTGGGTAGCTTGCTGGGGTCAGAGGCCCCTAGGTGGAGGGCCAGGGGGCACCCTGAGGCCTCTACTGCAAGACCAGGGAGAGAGGTGGACCTCTGGGTAGCTTGCTGTTGTCCTTGGCCCCTATGTGGAGGGCCAGGGGGCACCCTGGGGCCTATACTGCAAGTCCAGGGAGAGAGGTGGACCCCTGGGTAGCTTGCTGGGGTCACAGGCCCCTAGGTGAAGGGCCAAGGGGCACCCTGGGGCCTCTACTGCAAGTTCAGGGAGAGTTGTGGACCCATGGGTAGCTTGCTGGGGTCTTAGGCCCCTAGGTGGTGGGCCAATAGGCACCCTGGGGCCTATACTATAAGTCCAGGAAGAAAGGTGGACCCCTGGGTAGCTTGCTGGGGTCAGAGGCCCTTAGGTGGAGGACCAAGAGGTTTCCTAGGGCCTCTACTGCAAGTCCAGGGAGAAAGGTGGACCCCTGGGTTGCTTGCTGGGGTCAGAGGCCCCTAGGTGGAGGGCCAAGAGGTTTCCTAGGGCCTCTACTGCAAGTCCAGGGAGAGAGGTGGACCCCTGGGTATCTTGCTGGGGTCTTAGGCCCCTAGGTGGAGGGCCAGGGGGCACCCTAGGCCCTATACTGCAAGTCCATGGAGAGATTTGGACCCCTGGGTAGCTTGCTGGGGTCAGAGGCCCCTAGGTGCAGGGCCAGGGGGCACCCTGGGGCCTCTACTGCAAGTCCGGGAAGAGACGTGGACCCCTGGGTAGCTTGCTGGGGTCCTAGGCCCCTAGGTGGAGGGCCAGGGGGCACCCTGGGGCCTATACTTCAAGTCAAGGGAGAGAGGTTGACCCCTGGGTAGCTTGCTGGGGTCTTAGGCCCCTAGGTGGAGGGCCAGAGGGCAGCCAGGGGCCTATAATTCAAGTCCAGGGAGAAAGGTGGACCCCTGGGTAGCTTGCTAGGGTCAGAGGCCCCTAGGTGGAGAGAAAGGGGGCAGCCAGGGGCCTCTACTGCAAATCCAGGGAGAGTTGTGGACCCCTGGGTAACTTGATGGGGTCAGAGGCCCCTAGATGGAGGGCCAAGAGGTACCCTAGGGCCTCTACTGCAAGTCCAGGGAGAGAGGTGGACCCCTGGGTAGCTAGCTGGGGTCAGAGGCAACTAGGTGGAGGGCAAGGGGGCACCCTGGGGCATATCCTGCAAGTCCAGGGAGAGAGGTGGACCCCTGGGGAGCTTTCTTGTGTCAGCCGCCCCTAGGTGGAGGGCCTGGGGGCACCCTGGGGCCTCTACTGCCAGTCCAGGGAGAGAGGTGGACCCCCTGGGTAGCTTGCTGAGGTCTTAGGCCCCTAGGTGGAGGGCCAGGGGGCACCCTAGGGCCTATACTGCAAGTCCATGGAGAGATTTGGACCCCTGGGTAGCTTGCTGGGGTCAGAGGCCCCTAGGTGCAGGGCCAGGGGGCACCCTGGGGCCTCTACTGCAAGTCCAGGGAGAGTTGTGGACCCCTGGGTAGCTTGCTGGGGTCAGAGTCCCCTGGGTGGAAGGCCAGCGGGCACCCTGGGGCCTCTACTGCAAGTCCAGGGAGAGAAGTGGGCCCCTGGGTAGCTTGCTGGGGTCAGAGGCCCCTAGGTGGAATGCCAGGTTGCACCCTGGGGCCTCTATTGCAAGTCCAGGGATAGTTGTGGACCCCTTGGTAGATTCCTAGGCTCTGAGGACCCTAGGTGGAGGGCCAGGGGGCACCCTTGGGCCTCTACTGCAAGTCTAGGGAGAGTTGTGGACCCCTGGGTAGCTTGCTGGGGTCAGAGGCCCCCTGGTGGAGGGCCAGCGGGCACCCTGGGGCCACTATTGCAAGTCCAGGGAGAGAGGTGGGCCCCTGGGTAGCTTGCTGGGGTCAGAGGCCCCTAGGTGGAGGGCAAGGGGACTTCCTGGGGCCTCTACTGCAAGTCCATTGAGAGAGGTGGACCCCTGGGTAGCTTGCTGGGGTCAGAGGCAACTAGGTGGAGGGCAAGGGGGCACCCTGGGGCATATCCTGCAAGTCCAGGGAGAGAGGTGGACCCCTGGGGAGCTTTCTTGTGTCAGCCGCCCCTAGGTGGAGGGCCTGGGGGCACCCTGGGGCCTCTACTGCCAGTCCAGGGAGAGAGGTGGACCCCCTGGGTAGCTTGCTGGGGTCAGAGGCCCCTAGGTGCAGGGCAAGGGGGCGCCCTGGGGCCTCTACTGCAAGTCCAGGGAGAGTTGTAGACCCCTGGGTAGCTTGCTGGGGTCAGAGGCCCCTGGGTGGAGGGCAAGGGGGCACCCTGATTCCTATAGTGCAAGTTCAGAGAGAGAGGTGGACCCCTGGGTAGCTTGCTGGGGAATAAAGCCCCTAGGTGGAGGGCCAGGGGGTACCCTAGGGCCTCTACTGCAAGTCCAGGGAGAGTGGTGGACCCCTGGGTAGCTATCTGGGGTCAGAGGCCCTTAGGTGGAGGGCCAGGGGGCACCCTGGGGCTTCTAGTGCAAGTCCAGGGACAGTTGTGGACCCCTTGGTAGATTCCTAGGACCCTAGGTGGAGGGCCAGTTGGCACCCTTGGGCCTCTACTGCAAGTCTAGGGAGAGTTGTGGACCCCTGGGTAGCTTGCTGCGGTCAGAGGCCCCTTGGTGGAGGGCCAGCGGGCACCCTGGGGCCTCTACTGCAAGTCCAGGGAGAGAAGTGGGCCCCTGGGAAGCTTGCTGGGGTCAGAGGCCCCTAGGTGGAGGGCAAGGGGGCACCCTGGGGCCTCTATTGCAAGTCCAGGGAAAGAGGTGGACCCCTGGGTAGCTTCCTGGGGTAAGAGGTCCCTAAGTGGAGGGCCAGGGGGCACCCTGGGGCCTATACTGCCAGTCCATGGAGATAATTGGACCCCTGGGTTGCTTGCTGGGGTCTTAGGCCCCTAGGTGGAGGGCCAGGGGGCACCCTGGGGCCTCTACTGCAAGTCCAGGGAGAGAGGTGGACCCCTGGGTAGCTTGCTGGCGTCAGAGGCTCCTTGGTGGAGTGCCAGGGGGCTTCCTGGGTTCTCTACTGCAAGTCCCGGGAGAGAGGTGGACCCCTGGGTAGCTTGCTGGGGTCAAAGGCCCCTAGCTGGAGGGCCAGGGGGCACCCTGGGGACTCTACTGCAAGTCCAGGGAGAGAGGTGGACCCCTGGGTAGCTTGCTGGGGACTAAAGCCCCTAGGTGGAGGGCCAGGGGCTACCCTAGGGCCTCTACTGCAATTCCAGGGAGAGTTGTGGTCCCCTTGGTAGATTGCTTGGGCCAGAGGCCCCTAGGTGGAGGGCCAGGGGGCACCCTTGGGCCTCTACTGCAAGTCTAGGGAAAGATGTGGACCCCTTTGTAGCTTGCTGCGGTCAGAGGACCCTAAGTGGAGGGCCAGCGGGCACCCTGGGGCCTCTTCTGCAAGTCCAGGGAGAGAGGTGGACCCCTGGGTGGCTTGCTGGGGTAAAAAGAACCTAGGTGGAGGGTCAGGGGGTACCCTGGGGCCTATACTGCCAGTCCAGGGAGAGAGGTGGACCCCTGTGTAGCTTGCTGGGGTCTTAGGCCCCTAGGATGAGTGCCAGGGGGCACCCTGGGGCCTATACTGCAAGTGCAGGGAGAGAGGTGGACCCCTGGGTAGTTTGTTTGGCTGAGAATGGCCTAGGTGGAGGGCCAGGGGGCACCCTGGGGCCTATACTGCAAGTCCAGGGAGAGTTGTGGACCCTTGGGTAACTTGCGGGGGTCAGAGGCCCCTGGGTGGATGGCAAGGGGGCACCCTGGGGCCTATACTTCAAGTCCAGGGAGAGAGGTGGACCCCTGGGTAGCTTGCTGGGGTCTTAGGCACTTAGGTGGAGGGCCTGGACGCACCCTGGGACCTATACTGCAAGTCCAGGGAGAGAGGTGGACACCTGGGGAGCTTTCTTGAGTCAGCAGCCCCTAGGTGGAGTGCCTGGGGGCACCCTGGGGCCTCTTCTGCCAGTCCAGGGAGAGAGGTGGACCCCCTGGGTAGCTTGCTGGGGTCTTAGGCCCTTAGGTGGAGGGCCAGGGGGCACCTTAGGGCCTATACTGCAAGTGCAAGGAGAGATGTGGACCCCTGGGTAGCTTGCTGGGGTCAGAGGCCCCTAGGTGCAGGGCAAGGGGGCACCCTGGGGCCATTACTGCAAGTCCAGGGAGAGTTGTGGACCCCTGGGTAGCTTGCTGGGGTCAGAGTCCCCTGGTTGGAGGGCAAGGGGGCACCCTGGTTCCTATACTGCAAGTTCAGGAAGAGAGGTGGACCCCTGGGTAGCTTTCTGGGGTCTTAGGCCCCTAGGTGGAGGGCCAGGGGGCACCCTGGGGCCTATACTGCAAGTCCAATGAGAGATGTGGACCCCTATGTAGCTTGCTGGGGTCAGAGGCCCCTAGGTGGAGGGCCAGGGGGCACCCTGGGGCCTCTACTGCAAGTACAGGGAAAGTTGTGGACCCCTGGGTAGCATGCTGGGGTTAGAGGCCCATGGGTGGAGGGCAAGGGGGCACGCTGGGGCCTCTAATGCAAGTCCAGGGAGAGAAGTACACCCCTGGGTAGCTTGCTGGGGAATAAAGCTCCTAGGTGGAGGGCCAGGGGGTACCCTAGGGCCTCTACTGCAAGTCCAGGGAGAGAGGTGGACCCCTGGGTAGCTAGCTGGGGTCAGAGGCCCTTAGGTGGAGGGCCAGGGGGCACTCTGGGGCTTCTAGTGCAAGTCCAGGGATAGTTGTGGACCCCTGGGTAGCTTGCTGGGGTCAGAGGCCCCTTGGTGGAGGGCCAGCGGGCACCCTGGGGCCTCTACTGCAAGTCCAGGGAGAGAAGTGGGCCCCTGGGTAGCTTGCTGGGGTCAGAGGCCCCTAGGTGGAGGGCAAGGGGGCTTCCTGGGGCCTCTAGTGCAAGTCCATTGAGAGAGGTGGACCCCTGGATAGCTAGCTGGGGTCAGAGGCCCCTAGGTGGAATGCCAGGGGGCACCCTGGGGCCTCTACTGCAAGTCCAGGGAGAGTTGTGGACCCCTTGGTAGCTTGCTGGGGTCAGAAGCCCCTGGGGGGAGGGCCAGGGGGCACCCTGGGGCATCTACTGCAAGTCCAGGGAGAGTTGTGGACCCCTTCGTAGCTTGCTGGGGTCAGAGGCCCCTAGGGGGAGGGCCAGGGGGCACCCTGGGGCCTCTATTGCAAGTCATGGGAGAGAGGTGGACCCCTGGGTAGCTTCCTGGGGTAAAAGGCCCCTAAGTATAGGGCCAGGGGGCACCCTGGGGCCTATACTGCAAGTCCAGGGAGAGGGGTGGATCCCTGGGTAGCTTGATGAGGTCTTAAGCCCATAGGTGGAGGGCAAGGGGGTACCCTAGGGCCTTTAACGCAAGTCCAGGAAGAGAGGTGGACCCCTGTGTAGCTTGCTGGGGTCAGAGGCCCTTGGGTGGAGGGCCAGGGGGCACCCTGGGGCCTCTACTGCAAGTCCAGGGAGAGTTGTGGACCCCTGGGTAGCTTGCTGGGGTCAGAAGCCCCTAGGTGGAAGGCCAGCGGGCACCCTGGGGCCTCTACTGCAAGTCCAGGGAGAGAAGTGGGCCCCTGGGTAGCTTGCTGGGGTCAGAGGCCCCTAGGTGGAGGGCCAGGGGGAACCCTGGGGCCTATACTTCATGTCCAGGGAAAAAATTGGATCCCTGGGTAGCTTTCTGGGGTCAGAGGCAACTAGGTGGAGGGCCAGGAAGCACCCTGGGGCCTATCCTGCAAGTCCAGGCAGAGAGGTGGACCCCTGGGTAGATTGCTTGGCTGAGAATGGCCTAGGTGGAGGGCCAAGGGGCACCCTGGGAACTCTACTGCAAGTCCAGGGAGAGTTGTGGACCCTTGGGTAACTTGTGGGGGTCAGAGGCCCCTGGGTGGAGGGCAAGGGGGCACCCTGGGGCCTCTACTGCAAGTCCAGGGAGAGATATGGACCCCTGGGTAGCTTGCTGGGGTCAGAAGCCCATAGGTGGTGGGCCAGGGGGCACCCTGGGGCCTATTCTGCAAGTCCAGGGAGAGAGGTTGACCCCTGAGTAGCTTCCTGGGGTCAGTGGCCCCTAGGTCGAGGGCCAGGTTGCCCCCTGCAGCCTATCCTGCAAGTCCAGGGAGAGAAGTGGACCCCTGGGTAGCTTCCTGGGATATGAGGCCCCTAGGTGGAGAGCCAGGGGGTACCCTGGGGTCTATACTTCAAGTCCAGGGAGAGCGGTGGATCCCTGGGTAGCTTGATGAGGTCTGAAGCCCATAGGTGGAGGGCAAGGGGGTACCCTAGGGCCTTTAACGCAAGTCCAGGAAGAGAGGTGGACCCCTGGGTAGCTTGCTAGTGTCAGAGGCACAAAGGTGGAGGGCCAGGGGGCACCCTGGGGCCTATATTCCCAGCCCGGGGAGAGAGATTGACCCCTGGGAAGCTTGCTGGCGTCAGAGGCTCCTTGGTGGAGTGCCAGGGGGCTTCCTGGGTTCTCTACTGCAAGTCCAGGGAGAGAGGTGGACCCCTGGGTAGCTTGCTGGGGTCAAAGGCCCCTAGCTGGAACGCCAGGGGGCACCCTGGGGACTCTACTGCAAGTCCAGGGAGAGAAGTGGACCCCTGGGTAGCTTGCTGGGGACTAAAGCCCCTAGGTGGAGGGCCAGGGGCTACCCTAGGGCCTCTACCTCAATTCCAGGGACAGTTGTGGTCCCCTTGGTAGATTGCTTGGGCCAGAGGCCCCTAGGTGGAGGGCCAGGGGGCACCCTTGGGCCTCTACTGCAAGTCTAGGGAGTGATGTGGACCCCTGGGTAGCTTGCTTGGGTCAGAGGCCCCTAAGTGGAGGGCCAGCGGACACCCTGGGGCCTCTTCTGCATGTCCAGGGAGAGAGGTGGACCCCTGGGTAGCTTTCTGGGGTAAGAAGAACCTAGGTGGAGGGTCAGGGGGTACCCTGGGGCCTATACTGCAAGTGCAGGGAGAGAGGTGGACCCCTGGGTAGTTTGTTTGGCTGAGAGTTGCCTAGGTGGAGGGCCAAGGGGCACCCGGGGGCCTCTACTGCAAGTCCAGGGAGAGTTGTGGACCCTTGGGTAACTTGCGGGGGTCAGAGGCCCCTGGGTGGATGGCAAGGGGGCACCCTGGGGCCTATACTTCGAGTCCAGATAGAGAGGTGGACCCCTGGGTAGCTTGCTGGGGTCTTAGACACTTAGGTGGAGGGCCTAGGGGCACCCTGGGGCCTATACTGCAAGTCCAGGGAGAGAGGTGGACACCTGGGGAGCTTTCTTGTGTCAGCAGCCACTAAGTGGAGGGCCTGGGGGCACCCTGGGGCCTATACTGCCAGTCCAGGGAGTGAGGTGGACCCCCTGGGTAGCTTGCTGGGGTCTTAGGCCCTTAGGTGGAGGGCCAGGGGGCACCTTAGGGCCTATACTTCAAGTCCAGGGAGAGATGTTGACCCCTGGGCAGCTTGCTGGGGTCAGAAGCCCCTGGGTGGAGGGCAAGGGGGCACCCTGGTTCCTATACTGCAAGTTCAGGAAGAGAGGTGGACCCCTGGGTAGTTTTTTGAGGTCTTAGGCCCCTAAGTGGAGGGCCAGGGGGCACCCTGGGGCCTATACTGCAAGTCCAAGGAGAGATGTGAACCCCTATGTAGCTTGCTGGGGTCAGAGGCCCCTAGGTGGAGGGCCAGGGGGCACCCTGGGGCCTCTACTGCAAGTCCAGGGAGAAAGGTGGACCCCTGGGTAGCTTGCTGGGGTCAGAGGCCCCTAGGTGGAGGGCCAGGGGGAACCCTAAGGCCTCTACTGCAAGACCAGGGAGAGAGGTGGACCTCTGGGTAGCTTGCTGGTGTCCTTGGCCCCTATGTGGAGGGCCAGGGGGAACCCTGGGGCCTATTTTTCAAGTCAAGGGAGAGAGGTGGACCCCTGGGTAGCTTGCTGGGATCTTAGGCCCCTAGGTGGAGGGCCAGGGGGCACCCTGGGGCCTATACTGCAAGTCCAGGGAGAGAGGTGGACCCCTGGGTAGCTTGCTGGGGTCACAGGCCCCTAGGTGAAGGGCCAAGGGGCACCCTGGGGCCTCTACTGCAAGTTCAGGGAGAGTTGTGGACCCATGGGTAGCTTGCTGGGGTCTTAGGCCCCTAGGTGGAGGGCCAATGGGCACCCTGGGGCCTATACTATAAGTCCAGGAAGAAAGGTGGACCCCTGGGTAGCTTGCTGGGGTCAGAGGCCCCTAGGTGGAGGGCCAAGAGGTTTCTTAGGGCCTCTACTGCAAGTCCAGGGAGAAAGGTGGACCCCTGGGTTGCTTGCTGGGGTCAGAGGCCCCTAGGTGGAGGGCCAAGAGGTTTCCTAGGGCCTCTACTGCAAGTCCAGGGAGAGAGGTGGACCCCTGGGTATCTTGCTGGGGTCTTAGGCCCCTAGGTGGAGGGCCAGGGGGCACACTAGGGCCTATACTGCAAGTCCATGGAGAGATTTGGACCCCTGGGTAGCTTGCTGGGGTCAGAGGCCCCTAGGTGCAGGGCCAGGGGGCACCCTGGGGCCTCTACTGCAAGTCCGGGAAGAGACGTGGACCCCTGGGTAGCTTGCTGGGGTCCTAGGCCCCTAGGTGGAGGGCCAGGGGGCACCCTGGGGCCTATACTTCAAGTCAAGGGAGAGAGGTGGACCCCTGGGTAGCTTGCTGGGGTCTTAGGCCCCTAGGTGGAGTTCCAGTGGGCAGCCAGGGGCCTATAATTCAAGTCCAGGGAGAAAGGTGGACCCCTGGGTAGCTTGCTGGGGTCAGAGGCCCCTAGGTGGAGAGAAAGGGGGCAACCAGGGGCCTCTACTGCAAATCCAGGGAGAGTTGTGGACCCCTGGGTAACTTGCTGGGGTCAGAGGCCCCTAGATGGAGGGCCAAGAGGTACCCTAGGGCCTCTACTGCAAGTCCAGGGAGAGAGGTGGACCCCTGGGTAGCTAGCTGGGGTCAGAGGCAACTAGGTGGAGGGCAAGGGGGCACCCTGGGGCATATCCTGCAAGTCCAGGGAGAGAGGTGGACCCCTGGGGAGCTTTCTTGTGTCAGCCGCCCCTAGGTGGAGGGCCTGGGGGCACCCTGGGGCCTCTACTGCCAGTCCAGGGAGAGAGGTGGACCCCCTGGGTAGCTTGCTGAGGTCATAGGCCCCTAGGTGGAGGGCCAGGGGGCACCCTAGGGCCTATACTGCAAGTCCATGGAGAGATTTGGACCCCTGGGTAGCTTGCTGGGTTCAGAGGCCCCTAGTTGCAGGGCCAGGGGGCACCCTGGGGCCTCTACTGCAAGTCCAGGGAGAGTTGTGGACCCCTGGGTAGCTTGCTGGGGTCAGAGGCCCATGGGTGGAGGGCAAGGGGGCACACTGGGGCCTATACTGCAAGCACAGGGAGAGAGGTGGACCCCTGGGTAGCTTGCTGGGGAATAAAGCCCCTAGGTGGAGGGCCAGGGGTTACCCTAGGGCCTCTACTGCAGGTCCAGGGAGAGAGGTGGACCCCTTGGTAGATTCCTAGGCTCTGAGGACCCTAGGTGGAGGGCCAGGGGGCACCATTGGGCCTCTACTGCAAGTCTAGGGAGAGTTGTGGACCCCTGGGTAGCTTGCTGGGGTCAGAGACCCCTAGGTGGAGGGCAAGGGGACTTCCTGGGGCCTTTACTGCAAGTCCATTGAGAGAGGTGGACCCCTGGGTAGCTTGCTGGGGTCAGAGGCACTTAGGTGGACTGCCAGGGGGCACCCTGGGGCCTCTATTGCAAGTCCAGGGAGAGAGGTGGGCCCCTGGGTAGCTTGCTGGGGTCAGAGACCCCTAGGTGGAGGGCAAGGGGACTTCCTGGGGCCTTTACTGCAAGTCCATAGAGAGGGTTGGACCCCTGGGTAGCTTGCTGGGGTCAGAGGCACTTAGGTGGACTGCCAGGGGGCACCCTGGGGCCTCTATTGCAAGTCCAGGTATAGTTGTGGACCCCTTGGTAGATTCCTAGGCTCTGAGGACCCTAGGTGGAGGGCAAGGGGACTTCCTGGGGCCTCTACTGCAAGTCCATTGAGAGAGGTGGAGCCCTGGGTAGCTAGCTGGGTTCAGAGGCACTTAGGTGGACTGCCAGGGGGCACCCTGGGGCCTCTATTGCAAGTCTAGGGAGAGTTGTGGACCCCTGGGTAGCTTGCTGGGATCAGAGGCCCCCTGGTGGAGGGCCAGCGGGAACCCTGGGGCCTCTATTGCAAGGCCAGGGAGAGAGGTGGGCCCCTGGGTAGCTTGCTGGGGTCAGAGGCCTCTAGGTGGAGGGCAAGGGGACTTCCTGGGGCCTCTACTGCAAGTCCATTGAGAGAGGTGGACCCCTGGGTAGCTTGCTGGGGTCAGATTCAACTAGGTGGAGGGCAAGGGGGCACCCTGGGGCATATCCTGCAAGTCCAGGGAGAGAGGTGGACCCCTGGGGAGCTTTCTTGTGTCAGCCGCCCCTAGGTGGAGGGCCTGGGGGCACCCTGGGGCCTCTACTGCCAGTCCAGGGAGAGAGGTGGACCCCCTGGGTAGCTTGCTGGGGTCAGAGGCCCCTAGGTGCAGGGCAAGGGGGCACCCTGGGGCCTCTACTGCAAGTCCAGGGAGAGTTGTGGACCCCTGGGTAGCTTGCTGGGGTCAGAGGCCCCTGGGTGGAGGGCAAGGGGGCACCCTGATTCCTATAGTGCAAGTTCAGAGAGAGAGGTGGACCCCTGGGTAGCTTGCTGGGGAATAAAGCCCCTAGGTGGAGGGCCAGGGGGTACCCTAGGGCCTCTACTGCAAGTCCAGGGAGAGAGGTGGACCCCTGGGTAGCTAGCTGGGGTCAGAGGCCCTTAGGTGGAGGTCCAGGGGGCACCCTGGGGCTTCGAGTGCAAGTCCAGGGATAGTTGTGGAACCCTTGGTAGATTCCTAGGGTCTGAGGACCCTAGGTGGAGGGCCAGGTGGCACCCTTGGGTACCCTAGGGCCTCTACTTCAAGTCCAGGAAGAGAGGTGGACCTCTGTGTAGCTTGCTGGGGTCAGAGGCCCTTGGGTGGAGGGCCAGGGGGCACCCTGGGGCCTCTATTGAAAGTCCAGGGAGAGTTGTGGACCCCTGGGTAGCTTGCTGGGGTCAGAAGCCCCTAGGTGGAAGGCCAGGGGGCACCCTGGGGCCTATACTGCCAGTCCAGGGAGATAATTGGACCCCTGGGTAGCTTGCTGGGGTCTTAGGCCCCTAGGTGGAGGGCCAGGGGGCACCCAGGGGCCTCTACTGCAAGTCCAGGGAGAGTTGTGGACCCTTGGGTAACTTGTGGGGGTCAGAGGCCCCTGGGTGGATGGCAAGGGGGCACCCTGGGGCCTATACTTCAAGTCCAGGGAGAGAGGTGGACCCCTGGGTAGCTTGCTGGAGTCAGAGGCTCCTTGGTGGAGTGCCAGGGGGCTTCCTGGGTTCTCTACTGCAAGTCCAGGGAGAGATGTGGACCCCTGGGTAGCTTGCTGGGGACTAAAGCCCCTAGGTGGAGGGCCAGGGGCTACCCTAGGGCCTCTACTGCAATTCCAGGGAGAGTTGTGGTCCCCTTGGTAGATTGCTTGGGCCAGAGGCCCCTAGGTGGAGGGCCAGGGGGCACCCTTGGGCCTCTACTGCAAGTCTAGGGAGAGATGTGGACCCCTGGGTAGCTTGCTGCGGTCAGAGGACCCTAAGTGGAGGGCCAGCGGGCACCCTGGGGCCTCTTCTGCAAGTCCAGGGAGAGAGGTGGACCCCTGGGTGGCTTGATGGGGTAAAAAGAACCTAGGTGGAGGGTCAGGGGGTACCCTGGGGCCTATACTGCCAGTCCAGGGAGAGAGGTGGACCCCTGTGTAGCTTGCTGGGGTCTTAGGCCCCTAGGATGAGTGCCAGTGGGCACCCTGGGGCCCATACTGCAAGTGCAGGGAGAGAGGTGGACCCCTGGGTAGTTTGTTTGGCTGAGATTGGCCTAGGTGGAGGGCCAAGGGGCACCCAGGGGCCTCTACTGCAAGTCCAGGGAGAGTTGTGGACCCTTGGGTAACTTGTGGGGGTCAGAGGCCCCTGGGTGGATGGCAAGGGGGCACCCTGGGGCCTATACTTCAAGTCCAGGGAGAGAGGTGGACCCCTGGGTAGCTTGCTGGGGTCATAGGCATTTAGGTGGAGGGCCTGGACGAACCCTGGGACCTATACTGCAAGTCCAGGGAGAGAGGTGGACACCTGGGGAGCTTTCTTGAGTCAGCAGCCCCTAGGTGGAGGGCCTGGGGGCACCCTGGGGCCTCTTCTGCCAGTCCAGGGAGAGAGGTGGACCCCCTGGGTAGCTTGCTGGGGTCTTAGGCCCCTAGGTGGAGGGCCAGGGGGCACCTTAGGGCCTATACTGCAAGTGCAAGGAGAGATGTGGACCCCTGGGTAGCTTGCTGGGGTCAGAGGCCCTTAGGTGCAGGGCAAGGGGGCACCCTGGGGCCTTTACTGCAAGTCCAGGGAGAGTTGTGGACCCCTGGGTAGCTTGCTGGGGTCAGAGTCCCCTGGGTGGAGGGCAAGGGGGCACCCTGGTTCCTATACTGCAAGTTCAGGAAGAAAGGTGGACCCCTGGGTAGCTTTCTGGGGTCTTAGGCCCCTAGGTGGAGGGCCAGGGGGCACCCTGGGGCCTATACTGCAAGTCCAATGAGAGATGTGGACCCCTATGTAGCTTGCTGGGGTCAGAGGCCCCTAGGTGGAGGGCCAGGGGGCACCCTGGGGCCTCTACTGCAAGTACAGGGAAAGTTGTGGACCCCTGGGTAGCTTGCTGGGGTTAGAGGCCCATGGGTGGAGGGCAAGGGGGCACGCTGGGGCCTCTAATGCAAGTCCAGGGAGAGAAGTACACCCCTGGGTAGCTTGCTGGGGAATAAAGCTCCTAGGTGGAGAGCCAGGGGGTACCCTAGGGCCTCTACTGCAAGTCCAGGGAGAGAGGTGGACCCCTGGGTAGCTAGCTGGGGTCAGAGGCCCTTAGGTGGAGGGCCAGGGGGCACTCTGGGGCTTCTAGTGCAAGTCCAGGGATAGTTGTGGACCCTTTGGTAGATTCCTAGGGTCTGAGGACCCTAGGTGGAGGGCCAGGTGGCACCCTTGGGCCTCTACTGCAAGTCTAGGGAGAGTTGTGGACCCCTGGGTAGCTTGCTGGGGTCAGAGGCCCCTTGGTGGAGGGCCAGCGGGCACCCTGGGGCCTCTACTGCAAGTCCAGGGAGAGAAGTGGGCCCCTGGGTAGCTTGCTGGGGTCAGAGGCCCCTAGGTGGAGGGCAAGGGGGCTTCCTGGGGCCTCTAGTGCAAGTCCATTGAGAGAGGTGGACCCCTGGATAGCTAGCTGGGGTCAGAGGCCCCTAGGTGGAATGCCAGGGGGCACCCTGGGGCCTCTACTGCAAGTCCAGGGAGAGTTGTGGTCCTTTGGTAGATTGCTTGGGCCAGAGGCCCCTAGGTGGAGGGCCAGGGGGCTTCCTGGGGCCTCTAGTGCAAGTCCAGGGAGAGTTGTGGACCCCTTCGTAGCTTGCTGGGGTCAGAGGCCCCTAGGTGGAGGGCAAGGGGGCTTCCTGGGGCCTCTAGTGCAAGTCCATTGAGAGAGGTGGACCCCTGGATAGCTTGCTGGGGTCAGAGGCCCTTGGGTGGAGGGCCAGGGGGCACCCTGGGGCCTCTACTGCAAGTCCAGGGAGAGTTGTGGACCCCTGGGTAGCTTGCTGGGGTCAGAAGCCCCTAGGTGGAAGGCCAGCGGGCACCCTGGGGCCTCTACTGCAAGTCCAAGGAGAGAAGTGGGCCCCTGGGTAGCTTGCTGGGGTCAGAGGCCCCTAGGTGGAGGGCCAGGGGGAACCCTGGGGCCTCTACTGCAAGTCTAGGGAGAGAGGTGGACCCCTGGGTAGCTTGCTGGGGTCAGAGGCCAGTAGGGGGAGGGCCAGGGGGAACCCTGGGGCCTCTACTGCAAGTCCAGGGAGAGACGTGGACCCCTGGAAAGCTTGCTGGGGCCCTAGGCCCCTAGGTGGAGATCCAGGGGGCACCTTGGGGCCTACACTTCAAGTCAAGGCAGAGAGGTGGACCCCTGGGTAGCTTGCTGGGGTCTTAGGCACTTAAGTGGAGGGCCTGGGGGCACCCTGGGGCCTATACTGCAAGTCCAGGGAGAGAAGTGGAACCCTGGGTAGCTTGCTAGGATCAGAGGCCCCTAGGTGGAGGGCCAGAGGGCACCCTGGGGCCTCTACTGCAAGTCCAGGGAGAGTTGTGGACCCCTGGGTAGCTTGCTGGGGTCTTAGGCCCCCAGGTGGAGGGCCAGTGGGCATCCTGGGGCCTATACTTCATGTCCAGGGAAAAAATTGGATCCCTGGGTAACTTTCTGGGGTCAGAGGCAACTAGGTGGAGGGCCAGGAGGCACCCTGGGGCCTATCCTGCAAGTCCAGGCAGAGAGGTGGACCCCTGGGTAGATTGCTTGGCTGAGAATGGCCTAGGTGGAGGGCCAAGGGGCACCCTGGGAACTCTACTGCAAGTCCAGGGAGAGTTGTGGACCCTTGGGTAACTTGTGGGGGTCAGAGGCCCCTGGGTGGAGGGCAAGGGGGCACCCTGGGGCCTCTACTGCAAGTCCAGGGAGAGATATGGACCCCTGGGTAGCTTGCTGGGGTCAGAAGCCCATAGGTGGTGGGCCAGGGGGCACCCTGGGGCCTATTCTGCAAGTCCAGGGAGAGAGGTTGACCCCTGAGTAGCTTCCTGGGGTCAGTGGCCCCTAGGTCGAGGGCCAGGTTGCCCCCTGTAGCCTATCCTGCAAGTCCAGGGAGAGAAGTGGACCCCTGGGTAGCTTCCTGGGATATGAGGCCCCTAGGTGGAGAGCCAGGGTGTACCCTGGGGCCTATACTTCAAGTCCAGGGAGAGGGGTGGATCCCTGGGTAGCTTGATGAGGTCTGAAGCACATAGGTGGAGGGCAAGGGGGTACCCTAGGGCCTTTAACACAAGTCCAGGAAGAGAGGTGGACCCCTGGGTAGCTTGCTGGTGTCAGAGGCACAAAGGTGGAGGGCCAGGGGGCACCCTGGGGCCTATATTCCCAGCCCGGGGAGAGAGATTGACCCCTGGGAAGCTTGCTGGCGTCAGAGGCTCCTTAGTGGAGTGCCAGGGGGCTTCCTGGGTTCTCTACTGCAAGTCCAGGGAGAGAGGTGGACCCCTGGGTAGCTTGCTGGGGTCAAAGGCCCCTAGCTGGAACGCCAGGGGGCACCCTGGGGACTCTACTGCAAGTCCAGGGAGAGAAGTGGACCCCTGGGTAGCTTGCTGGGGACTAAAGCCCCTAGGTGGAGGGCCAGGGGCTACCCTAGGGCCTCTACCTCAATTCCAGGGAGATTTGTGGTCCTTTGGTAGATTGCTTGGGCCAGAGGCCCCTAGGTGGAGGGCCAGGGGGCACCCTGGGGCCTCTTCTGCATGTCCAGGGAGAGAGGTGGACCCCTGGGTAGCTTGCTGGGGTAAGAAGAACCTAGGTGGAGGGTCAAGGGGTACCCTGGGGCCTATACTGCAAGTGCAGGGAGAGAGGTGGACCCCTGGGTAGTTTGTTTGGCTGAGAGTTGCCTAGGTGGAGGGCCAAGGGGCACCCGGGGGCCTCTACTGCAAGTGCAGGGAGAGTTGTGGACCCTTGGGTAACTTGCGGGGGTCAGAGGCCCCTGGGTGGATGGCAAGGGGGCACCCTGGGGCCTATACTTCGAGTCCAGGGAGAGAGGTGGACCCCTGGGTAGCTTGCTGGGGTCTTAGACACTTAGGTGGAGGGCCTGGGGGCACCCTGGGGCCTATACTGCAAGTCCAGGGAGAGAGGTGGACACCTGGGGAGCTTTCTTGTGTCAGCAGCCCCTAAGTGGAGGGCCTGGGGGCACCCTGGGGCCTATACTGCAAGTCCAGGGAGAGAGGTGGACCCCCTGGGTAGCTTGCTGGGGTCTTCGGCCCTTAGGTGGAGGGCCAGGGGGCACCTTAGGGCCTATACTGCAAGTCCAGGGAGAGATGTTGACCCCTGGGTAGCTTGCTGGGGTCAGAGGCCCCTGGGTGGAGGGCAAGGGGGCACCCTGGTTCCTATACTGCAAGTTCAGGAAGAGAGGTGGACCCCTGGGTAGTTTTTTGAGGTCTTAGGCCCCTAGGTGGAGGGCCAGGGGGCACCCTGGGGCCTATACTGCAAGTCCAAGGAGAGATATGAACCCCTATGTAGCTTGCTGGGGTCTTCGGCCCTTAGGTGGAGGGCCAGGGGGCACCTTAGGGCCTATACTGCAAGTCCAGGGAGAGATGTTGACCCCTGGGTAGCTTGCTGGGGTCAGAGGCCCATGGGTGGAGGGCAAGGGGGCACACTGGGGCCTATACTGCAAGCACAGGGAGAGAGGTGGACCCCTGGGTAGCTTGCTGGGGAATAAAGCCCCTAGGTGGAGGGCCAGGGGTTACCCTAGGGCCTCTACTGCAGGTCCAGGGAGAGAGGTGGACCCCTTGGTAGATTCCTAGGCTCTGAGGACCCTAGGTGGAGGGCCAGGGGGCACCATTGGGCCTCTACTGCAAGTCTAGGGAGAGTTGTGGACCCCTGGGTAGCTTGCTGGGGTCAGAGGCCCCCTGGTGGAGGGCCAGCGGGCACCCTGGGGCCTCTATTGCAAGTCCAGGGAGAGAGGTGGCCCCTGGGTAGCTTGCTGGGGTCAGAGGCCCCTAGGTGGAGGGCAAGGGGACTTCCTGGGACCTCTACTGCAAGTCCATTGAGTGAGGTGGACCCCTGGGTAGCTTGCTGGGGTCAGAGGCACTTAGGTGGACTGCCAGGGGGCACCCTGGGGCCTCTATTGCAAGTCCAGGGATAGTTGTGGACCCCTTGGTAGATTCCTAGGCTCTGAGGACCCTAGGTGGAGGGCAAGGGGACTTCCTGGGGCCTCTACTGCAAGTCCATTGAGAGAGGTGGAGCCCTGGGTAGCTAGCTGGGTTCAGAGGCACTTAGGTGGACTGCCAGGGGGCACCCTGGGGCCTCTATTGCAAGTCCAGGGATAGTTGTGGACCCCTTGGTAGATTCCTAGGTTCTGAGGACCCTAGGTGGAGGGCCAGGGGGCACACTTGGGCCTCTACTGCAAGTCTAGGGAGAGTTGTGGACCCCTGGGTAGCTTGCTGGGGTCAGAGGCCCCCTGGTGGAGGGCCAGCGGGCACCCTGGGGCCTCTATTGCAAGGCCAGGGAGAGAGGTGGGAACCTGGGTAGCTTGCTGGGGTCAGAGGCCCCTAGGTGGAGGGCAAGGGGACTTCCTGGGGCCTCTACTGCAAGTCCATTGAGAGAGGTGGACCCCTGGGTAGCTTGCTGGGGTCAGATTCAACTAGGTGGAGGGCAAGGGGGCACCCTGGGGCATATCCTGCAAGTCCAGGGAGAGAGGTGGACCCCTGGGGAGCTTTCTTGTGTCAGCCGCCCCTAGGTTGAGGGCCTGGGGGCACCCTGGGGCCTCTACTGCCAGTCCAGGGAGCGAGGTGGACCCCCTGGGTAGCTTGCTGGGGTCAGAGGCCCCTAGGTGCAGGGCAAGGGGGCACCCTGGGGCCTCTACTGCAAGTCCAGGGAGAGTTGTGGACCCCTGGGTAGCTTGCTGGGGTCAGAGGCCCCTGGGTGGAGGGCAAGGGGGCACCCTGATTCCTATAGTGCAAGTTCAGAGAGAGAGGTGGACCCCTGGGTAGCTTGCTGGGGAATAAAGCCCCTAGGTGGAGGGCCAGGGGGTACCCTAGGGCCTCTACTGCAAGTCCAGGGAGAGAGGTGGACCCCTGGGTAGCTAGCTGGGGTCAGAGGCCCTTAGGTGGAGGTCCAGGGGGCACCCTGGGGCTTCTAGTGCAAGTCCAGGGATAGTTGTGGACCCCTTGGTAGATTCCTAGGGTCTGAGGACCCTAGGTGGAGGGCCAGGTGGCACCCTTGGGTACCCTAGGGCCTCTACTGCAAGTCCAGGAAGAGAGGTGGACCTCTGTGTAGCTTGCTGGGGTCAGAGGCCCTTGGGTGGAGAGCCAGGGGGCACCCTGGGGCCTCTACTGAAAGTCCAGGGAGAGTTGTGGACCCCTGGGTAGCTTGCTGGGGTCAGAAGCCCCTAGGTGGAAGGCCAGGGGGCACCCTGGGGCCTATACTGCCAGTCCAGGGAGATAATTGGACCCCTGGGTAGCTTGCTGGGGTCTTAGGCCCCTAGGTGGAGGGCCAGGGGGCACCCTGGGGCCTCTACTGCAAGTCCAGGGAGAGAGGTGGACCCCTGGGTAGCTTGCTGGCGTCAGAGGCTCCTTGGTGGAGTGCCAGGGGGCTTCCTGGGTTCTCTACTGCAAGTCCAGGGAGAGAGGTGGACCCCTGGGTAGCTTGCTGGGGTCAAAGGCCCCTAGCTGGAGGGCCAGGGGGCACCCTGGGGACTCTACTGCAAGTCCAGGGAGAGAGGTGGACCCCTGGGTAGCTTGCTGGGGACTAAAGCCCCTAGGTGGAGGGCCAGGGGCTACCCTAGGGCCTCTACTGCAGTTCCAGGGAGAGTTGTGGTCCCCTTGGTAGATTGCTTGGGCCAGAGGCCCCTAGGTGGAGGGCCAGGGGGCACCCTTGGGCCTCTACTGCAAGTCTAGGGAGAGATGTGGACCCCTGGGTAGCTTGCTGCGGTCAGAGGACCCTAAGTGGAGGGCCAGCGGGCACCCTGGGGCCTCTTCTGCAAGTCCAGGGAGAGAGGTGGACCCCTGGGTGGCTTGATGGGGTAAAAAGAACCTAGGTGGAGGGTCAGGGGGTACCCTGGGGCCTATACTGCCAGTCCAGGGAGAGAGGTGGACCCCTGTGTAGCTTGCTGGGGTCTTAGGCCCCTAGGATGAGTGCCAGTGGGCACCCTGGGGCCCATACTGCAAGTGCAGGGAGAGAGGTGGACCCCTGGGTAGTTTGTTTGGCTGAGAATGGCCTAGGTGGAGGGCCAAGGGGCACCCAGGGGCCTCTACTGCAAGTCCAGGGAGAGTTGTGGACCCTTGGGTAACTTGTGGGGGTCAGAGGCCCCTGGGTGGATGGCAAGGGGGCACCCTGGGGCCTATACTTCAAGTCCAGGGAGAGAGGTGGACCCCTGGGTAGCTTGCTGGGGTATTAGGCATTTAGGTGGAGGGCCTGGACGCACCCTGGGACCTATACTGCAAGTCCAGGGAGAGAGGTGGACACCAGGGGAGCTTTCTTGAGTCAGCAGCCCCTAGGTGGAGGGCCTGGGGGCACCCTGGGGCCTCTTCTGCCAGTCCAGGGAGAGAGGTGGACCCCCTGGGTAGCTTGCTGGGGTCTTAGGCCCCTAGGTGGAGGGCCAGGGGGCACCTTAGGGCCTATACTGCAAGTGCAAGGAGAGATGTGGACCCCTGGATAGCTTGCTGGGGTCAGAGGCCCTTAGGTGCAGGGCAAGGGGGCACCCTGGGGCCTTTACTGCAAGTCCAGGGAGAGTTGTGGACCCCTGGGTAGCTTGCTGGGGTCAGAGTCCCCTGGGTGGAGGGCAAGGGGGCACCCTGGTTCCTATACTGCAAGTTCAGGAAGAAAGGTGGACCCCTGGGTAGCTTTCTGGGGTCGTAGGCCCCTAGGTGGAGGGCCAGGGGGCACCCTGGGGCCTATACTGCAAGTCCAATGAGAGATGTGGACCCCTATGTAGCTTGCTGGGGTCAGAGGCCCTTAGGTGGAGGGCCAGGGGGCACCCTGGGGCCTCTACTGCAAGTACAGGGAAAGTTGTGGACCCCTGGGTAGCTTGCTGGGGTCAGAGGCCCATGGGTGGAGGGCAAGGGGGCACGCTGGGGCCTCTAATGCAAGTCCAGGGAGAGAAGTACACCCCTGGGTAGCTTGCTGGGGAATAAAGCTCCTAGGTGGAGAGCCAGGGGGTACCCTAGGGCCTCTACTGCAAGTCCAGGGAGAGAGGTGGACCCCTGGGTAGCTAGCTGGGGTCAGAGGCCCTTAGGTGGAGGGCCAGGGGGCACTCTGGGGCTTCTAGTGCAAGTCCAGGGATAGTTGTGGACCCTTTGGTAGATTCCTAGGGTCTGAGGACCCTAGGTGGAGGGCCAGGTGGCACCCTTGGGCCTCTACTGCAAGTCTAGGGAGAGTTGTGGACCCCTGGGTAGCTTGCTGGGGTCAGAGGCCCCTTGGTGGAGGGCCAGCGGGCACCCTGGGGCCTCTACTGCAAGTCCAGGGAGAGAAGTGGGCCCCTGGGTAGCTTGCTGGGGTCAGAGGCCCCTAGGTGGAGGGCAAGGGGGCTTCCTGGGGCCTCTAGTGCAAGTCCATTGAGAGAGGTGGACCCCTGGATAGCTAGCTGGGGTCAGAGGCCCCTAGGTGGAATGCCAGGGGGCACCCTGGGGCCTCTACTGCAAGTCCAGGGAGAGTTGTGGACCCCTTGGTAGCCTGCTGGGATCAGAAGCCCCTAGGGGGAGGGCCAGGGGGCACCCTGGGGCATCTACTGCAAGTCCAGGGAGAGTTGTGGACCCCTTCGTAGCTTGCTGGGGTCAGAGGCCCCTATGGGGAGGGCCAGGGGGCACCCTGGGGCCTCTTCTTTAAGTCATGGGAGAGAGGTGGACCCCTGGGTAGCTTCCTGGGGTAAGAGGCCCCTAAGTATAGGGCCAGGGGGCACCCTGGGGCCTATACTGCAAGTCCAGGGAGAGGGGTGGATCCCTGGGTAGCTTGATGAGGTCTTAAGCCCATAGGTGGAGGGCAAGGGGGTACCCTAGGGCCTTTAACGCAAGTCCAGGAAGAGAGGTGGACCCCTGTGTAGCTTGCTGGGGTCAGAGGCCCTTGGGTGGAGGGCCAGGGGGCACCCTGGGGCCTGTACTGCAAGTCCAGGGAGAGTTGTGGACCCCTGGGTAGCTTGCTGGGGTCAGAAGCCCCTAGGTGGAAGGCCAGCGGGCACCCTGGGGCCTCTACTGCAAGTCCAAGGAGAGAAGTGGGCCCCTGGGTAGCTTGCTGGGGTCAGAGGCCCCTAGGTGGAGGGCCAGGGGGAACCCTGGGGCCTCTACTGCAAGTCTAGGGAGAGAGGTGGACCCCTGGGTAGCTTGCTGGGGTCAGAGGCCAGTAGGGGGAGGGCCAGGGGGAACCCTGGGGCCTCTACTGCAAGTCCAGGGAGAGACGTGGACCCCTGGAAAGCTTGCTGGGGCCCTAGGCCCCTAGGTGGAGATCCAGGGGGCACCCTGGGGCCTACACTTCAAGTCAAGGCAGAGAGGTGGACCCCTGGGTAGCTTGCTGGGGTCTTAGGCACTTAATTGGAGGGCCTGGGGGCACCCTGGGGCCTATACTGCAAGTCCAGGGAGAGAAGTGGAACCCTGGGTAGCTTGCTAGGATCAGAGGCCCCTAGGTGGAGGGCCAGAGGGCACCCTGGGGCCTCTACTGCAAGTCCAGGGAGAGTTGTGGACCCCTGGGTAGCTTGCTGGGGTCTTAGGCCCCCAGGTGGAGGGCCAGTGGGCATCCTGGGGCCTATACTTCATGTCCAGGGAAAAAATTGGATCCCTGGGTAACTTTCTGGGGTCAGAGGCAACTAGGTGGAGGGCCAGGAGGCACCCTGGGGCCTATCCTGCAAGTCCAGGCAGAGAGGTGGACCCCTGGGTAGATTGCTTGGCTGAGAATGGCCTAGGTGGAGGGCCAAGGGGCACCCTGGGAACTCTACTGCAAGTCCAGGGAGAGTTGTGGACCCTTGGGTAACTTGTGGGGGTCAGAGGCCCCTGGGTGGAGGGCAAGGGGGCACCCTGGGGCCTCTACTGCAAGTCCAGGGAGAGATATGGACCCCTGGGTAGCTTGCTGGGGTCAGAAGCCCATAGGTGGTGGGCCAGGGGGCACCCTGGGGCCTATTCTGCAATTCCAGGGAGAGAGGTTGACCCCTGAGTAGCTTCCTGGGGTCAGTGGCCCCTAGGTCGAGGGCCAGGTTGCCCCCTGCAGCCTATCCTGCAAGTCCAGGGAGAGAAGTGGACCCCTGGGTAGCTTCCAGGGATATGAGGCCCCTAGGTGGAGAGCCAGGGGGTACCCTGGGGCCTATACTTCAAGTCCAGGGAGAGGGGTGGATCCCTGGGTAGCTTGATGAGGTCTGAAGCACAAAGGTGGAGGGCAAGGGGGTACCCTAGGGCCTTTAACGCAAGTCCAGGAAGAGAGGTGGACCCCTGGGTAGCTTGCTGGTGTCAGAGGCACAAAGGTGGAGGGCCAGGGGGCACCCTAGGGCCTATATTCCCAGCCCGGGGAGAGAGATTGACCCCTGGGAAGCTTGCTGGCGTCAGAGGCTCCTTAGTGGAGTGCCAGGGGGCTTCCTGGGTTCTCTACTGCAAGTCCAGGGAGAGAGGTGGACCCCTGGGTAGCTTGCTGGGGTCAAAGGCCCCTAGCTGGAACGCCAGGGGGCACCCTGGGGACTCTACTGCAAGTCCAGGGAGAGAAGTGGACCCCTGGGTAGCTTGCTGGGGACTAAAGCCCCTAGGTGGAGGGCCAGGGGCTACCCTAGGGCCTCTACCTCAATTCCAGGGAGATTTGTGGTCCTTTGGTAGATTGCTTGGGCCAGAGGCCCCTAGGTGGAGGGCCAGGGGGCACCCTTGGGCCTCTACTGCAAGTCTAGGGAGAGATGTGGACCCCTGGGTAGCTTGCTTGGGTCAGAGGCCCCTAAGTGGAGGGCCAGCGGACACCCTGGGGCCTCTTCTGCATGTCCAGGGAGAGAGGTGGACCCCTGGGTAGCTTGCTGGGGTAAGAAGAACCTAGGTGGAGGGTCAAGGGGTACCCTGGGGCCTATACTGCAAGTGCAGGGAGAGAGGTGGACCCCTGGGTAGTTTGTTTGGCTGAGAGTTGCCTAGGTGGAGGGCCAAGGGGCACCCGGGGGCCTCCACTGCAAGTCCAGGGAGAGTTGTGGACCCTTGGGTAACTTGCGGGGGTCAGAGGCCCCTGGGTGGATGGCAAGGGGGCACCCTGGGGCCTATACTTCGAGTCCAGGGAGAGAGGTGGACCCCTGGGTAGCTTGCTGGGGTCTTAGACACTTAGGTGGAGGGCCTGGGGGCACCCTGGGGCCTATACTGCAAGTCCAGGGAGAGAGGTGGACACCTGGGGAGCTTTCTTGTGTCAGCAGCCCCTAAGTGGAGGGCCTGGGGGCACCCTGGGGCCTATACTGCAAGTCCAGGGAGAGAGGTGGACCCCCTGGGTAGCTTGCTGGGGTCTTAGGCCCTTAGGTGGAGGGCCAGGGGGCACCTTAGGGCCTATACTGCAAGTCCAGGGAGAGATGTTGACCCCTGGGTAGCTTGCTGGGGTCAGAGGCCCCTGGGTGGAGGGCAAGGGGGCACCCTGGTTCCTATACTGCAAGTTCAGGAAGAGAGGTGGACCCCTGGGTAGTTTTTTGAGGTCTTAGGCCCCTAGGTGGAGGGCCAGGGGGCACCCTGGGGCCTATACTGCAAGTCCAAGGAGAGATATGAACCCCTATGTAGCTTGCTGGGGTCAGAGGCCCCTAGGTTGAGGGCAAGGGGGCACCCTGGGGCCTCTACTGCAAGTCCAGGGAGAAAGGTGGACCCCTGGGTAGCTTGCTGGGGTCAGAGGCCCCTAGGTGGAGAGAAAGGGGGCAACCAGGGGCCTCTACTGCAAATCCAGGGAGAGTTGTGGACCCCTGGGTAACTTGCTGGGGTCAGAGGCCCCTAGATGGAGGGCCAAGAGGTACCCTAGGGCCTCTACTGCAAGTCCAGGGAGAGAGGTGGACCCCTGGGTAGCTAGCTGGGGTCAGAGGCAACTAGGTGGAGGGCAAGGGGGCACCCTGGGGCATATCCTGCAAGTCCAGGGAGAGAGGTGGACCCCTGGGGAGCTTTCTTGTGTCAGCCGCCCCTAGGTGGAGGGCCTGGGGGCACCCTGGGGCCTCTACTGCCAGTCCAGGGAGAGAGGTGGACCCCCTGGGTAGCTTGCTGAGGTCTTAGGCCCCTAGGTGGAGGGCCAGGGGGCACCGTAGGGCCTATACTGCAAGTCCATGGAGAGATTTGGACCCCTGGGTAGCTTGCTGGGTTCAGAGGCCCCTAGTTGCAGGGCCAGGGGGCACCCTGGGGCCTCTACTGCAAGTCCAGGGAGAGTTGTGGACCCCTGGGTAGCTTGCTGGGGTCAGAGGCCCATGGGTGGAGGGCAAGGGGGCACACTGGGGCCTATACTGCAAGCACAGGGAGAGAGGTGGACCCCTGGGTAGCTTGCTGGGGAATAAAGCCCCTAGGTGGAGGGCCAGGGGTTACCCTAGGGCCTCTACTGCAGGTCCAGGGAGAGAGGTGGACCCCTGTGTAGATTCCTAGGCTCTGAGGACCCTAGGTGGAGGGCCAGGGGGCACCATTGGGCCTCTACTGCAAGTCTAGGGAGAGTTGTGGACCCCTGGGTAGCTTGCTGGGGTCAGAGGCCCCCTGGTGGAGGGCCAGCGGGCACCCTGGGGCCTCTATTGCAAGTCCAGGGAGAGAGGTGGCCCCTGGGTAGCTTGCTGGGGTCAGAGGCCCCTAGGTGGAGGGCAAGGGGACTTCCTGGGGCCTCTACTGCAAGTCCATTGAGTGAGGTGGACCCCTGGGTAGCTTGCTGGGGTCAGAGGCACTTAGGTGGACTGCCAGGGGGCACCCTGGGGCCTCTATTGCAAGTCCAGGGATAGTTGTGGACCCCTTGGTAGATTCCTAGGCTCTGAGGACCCTAGATGGAGGGCAAGGGGACTTCCTGGGGCCTCTACTGCAAGTCCATTGAGAGAGGTGGAGCCCTGGGTAGCTAGCTGGGTTCAGAGGCACTTAGGTGGACTGCCAGGGGGCACCCTGGGGCCTCTATTGCAAGTCCAGGGATAGTTGTGGACCCCTTGGTAGATTCCTAGGTTCTGAGGACCCTAGGTGGAGGGCCAGGGGGCACACTTGGGCCTCTACTGCAAGTCTAGGGAGAGTTGTGGACCCCTGGGTAGCTTGCTGGGGTCAGAGGCCCCCTGGTGGAGGGCCAGCGGGCACCCTGGGGCCTCTATTGCAAGGCCAGGGAGAGAGGTGGGCCCCTGGGTAGCTTGCTGGGGTCAGAGGCCCCTAGGTGGAGGGCAAGGGGACTTCCTGGGGCCTCTACTGCAAGTCCATTGAGAGAGGTGGACCCCTGGGTAGCTTGCTGGGGTCAGATTCAACTAGGTGGAGGGCAAGGGGGCACCCTGGGGCATATCCTGCAAGTCCAGGGAGAGAGGTGGACCCCTGGGGAGCTTTCTTGTGTCAGCCGCCCCTAGGTGGAGGGCCTGGGGGCACCCTGGGGCCTCTACTGCCAGTCCAGGGAGCGAGGTGGACCCCCTGGGTAGCTTGCTGGGGTCAGAGGCCCCTAGGTGCAGGGCAAGGGGGCACCCTGGGGCCTCTACTGCAAGTCCAGGGAGAGTTGTGGACCCCTGGGTAGCTTGCTGGGGTCAGAGGCCCTTAGGTGGAGGTCCAGGGGGCACCCTGGGGCTTCTAGTGCAAGTCCAGGGATAGTTGTGGACCCCTTGGTAGATTCCTAGGGTCTGAGGACCCTAGGTGGAGGGCCAGGTGGCACCCTTGGGTACCCTAGGGCCTCTACTGCAAGTCCAGGAAGAGAGGTGGACCTCTGTGTAGCTTGCTGGGGTCAGAGGCCCTTGGGTGGAGGGCCAGGGGGCACCCTGGGGCCTCTACTGAAAGTCCAGGGAGAGTTGTGGACCCCTGGGTAGCTTGCTGGGGTCAGAAGCCCCTAGGTGGAAGGCCAGGGGGCACCCTGGGGCCTATACTGCCAGTCCAGGGAGATAATTGGACCCCTGGGTAGCTTGCTGGGGTCTTAGGCCCCTAGGTGGAGGGCCAGGGGGCACCCTGGGGCCTCTACTGCAAGTCCAGGGAGAGAGGTGGACCCCTGGGTAGCTTGCTGGCGTCAGAGGCTCCTTGGTGGAGTGCCAGGGGGCTTCCTGGGTTCTCTACTGCAAGTCCAGGGAGAGAGGTGGACCCCTGGGTAGCTTGCTGGGGTCAAAGGCCCCTAGCTGGAGGGCCAGGGGGCACCCTGGGGACTCTACTGCAAGTCCAGGGAGAGAGGTGGACCCCTGGGTAGCTTGCTGGGGACTAAAGCCCCTAGGTGGAGGGCCAGGGGCTACCCTAGGGCCTCTACTGCAGTTCCAGGGAGAGTTGTGGTCCCCTTGGTAGATTGCTTGGGCCAGAGGCCCCTAGGTGGAGGGCCAGGGGGCACCCTTGGGCCTCTACTGCAAGTCTAGGGAGAGATGTGGACCCCTGGGTAGCTTGCTGCGGTCAGAGGACCCTAAGTGGAGGGCCAGCGGGCACCCTGGGGCCTCTTCTGCAAGTCCAGGGAGAGAGGTGGACCCCTGGGTGGCTTGATGGGGTAAAAAGAACCTAGGTGGAGGGTCAGGGGGTACCCTGGGGCCTATACTGCCAGTCCAGGGAGAGAGGTGGACCCCTGTGTAGCTTGCTGGGGTCTTAGGCCCCTAGGATGAGTGCCAGTGGGCACCCTGGGGCCCATACTGCAAGTGCAGGGAGAGAGGTGGACCCCTGGGTAGTTTGTTTGGCTGAGAATGGCCTAGGTGGAGGGCCAAGGGGCACCCAGGGGCCTCTACTGCAAGTCCAGGGAGAGTTGTGGACCCTTGGGTAACTTGTGGGGGTCAGAGGCCCCTGGGTGGATGGCAAGGGGGCACCCTGGGGCCTATACTTCAAGTCCAGGGAGAGAGGTGGACCCCTGGGTAGCTTGCTGGGGTCTTAGGCATTTAGGTGGAGGGCCTGGACGCACCCTGGGACCTATACTGCAAGTCCAGGGAGAGAGGTGGACACCTGGGGAGCTTTCTTGAGTCAGCAGCCCCTAGGTGGAGGGCCTGGGGGCACCCTGGGGCCTCTTCTGCCAGTCCAGGGAGAGAGGTGGACCCCCTGGGTAGCTTGCTGGGGTCTTAGGCCCCTAAGTGGAGGGCCAGGGGGCACCTTAGGGCCTATACTGCAAGTGCAAGGAGAGATGTGGACCCCTGGGTAGCTTGCTGGGGTCAGAGGCCCTTAGGTGCAGGGCAAGGGGGCACCCTGGGGCCTTTACTGCAAGTCCAGGGAGAGTTGTGGACCCCTGGGTAGCTTGCTGGGGTCAGAGTCCCCTGGGTGGAGGGCAAGGGGGCACCCTGGTTCCTATACTGCAAGTTCAGGAAGAAAGGTGGACCCCTGGGTAGCTTTCTGGGGTCTTAGGCCCCTAGGTGGAGGGCCAGGGGGCACCCTGGGGCCTATACTGCAAGTCCAATGAGAGATGTGGACCCCTATGTAGCTTGCTGGGGTCAGAGGCCCTTAGGTGGAGGGCCAGGGGGCACCCTGGGGCCTCTACTGCAAGTACAGGGAAAGTTGTGGACCCCTGGGTAGCTTGCTGGGGTCAGAGGCCCATGGGTGGAGGGCAAGGGGGCACGCTGGGGCCTCTAATGCAAGTCCAGGGAGAGAAGTACACCCCTGGGTAGCTTGCTGGGGAATAAAGCTCCTAGGTGGAGAGCCAGGGGGTACCCTAGGGCCTCTACTGCAAGTCCAGGGAGAGAGGTGGACCCCTGGGTAGCTAGCTGGGGTCAGAGGCCCTTAGGTGGAGGGCCAGGGGGCACTCTGGGGCTTCTAGTGCAAGTCCAGGGATAGTTGTGGACCCTTTGGTAGATTCCTAGGGTCTGAGGACCCTAGGTGGAGGGCCAGGTGGCACCCTTGGGCCTCTACTGCAAGTCTAGGGAGAGTTGTGGACCCCTGGGTAGCTTGCTGGGGTCAGAGGCCCCTTGGTGGAGGGCCAGCGGGCACCCTGGGGCCTCTACTGCAAGTCCAGGGAGAGAAGTGGGCCCCTGGGTAGCTTGCTGGGGTCAGAGGCCCCTAGGTGGAGGGCAAGGGGGCTTCCTGGGGCCTCTAGTGCAAGTCCATTGAGAGAGGTGGACCCCTGGATAGCTAGCTGGGGTCAGAGGCCCCTAGGTGGAATGCCAGGGGGCACCCTGGGGCCTCTACTGCAAGTCCAGGGAGAGTTGTGGACCCCTTGGTAGCCTGCTGGGATCAGAAGCCCCTAGGGGGAGGGCCAGGGGGCACCCTGGGGCATCTACTGCAAGTCCAGGGAGAGTTGTGGACCCCTTCGTAGCTTGCTGGGGTCAGAGGCCCCTAGGGGGAGGGCCAGGGGGCACCCTGGGGCCTCTTCTTTAAGTCATGGGAGAGAGGTGGACCCCTGGGTAGCTTCCTGGGGTAAGAGGCCCCTAAGTATAGGGCCAGGGGGCACCCTGGGGCCTATACTGCAAGTCCAGGGAGAGGGGTGGATCCCTGGGTAGCTTGATGAGGTCTTAAGCCCATAGGTGGAGGGCAAGGGGGTACCCTAGGGCCTTTAACGCAAGTCCAGGAAGAGAGGTGGACCCCTGTGTAGCTTGCTGGGGTCAGAGGCCCTTGGGTGGAGGGCCAGGGGGCACCCTGTGGCCTGTACTGCAAGTCCAGGGAGAGTTGTGGACCCCTGGGTAGCTTGCTGGGGTCAGAAGCCCCTAGGTGGAAGGCCAGCGGGCACCCTGGGGCCTCTACTGCAAGTCCAAGGAGAGAAGTGGGCCCCTGGGTAGCTTGCTGGGGTCAGAGGCCCCTAGGTGGAGGGCCAGGGGGAACCCTGGGGCCTCTACTGCAAGTCTAGGGAGAGAGGTGGACCCCTGGGTAGCTTGCTGGGGTCAGAGGCCAGTAGGGGGAGGGCCAGGGGGAACCCTGGGGCCTCTACTGCAAGTCCAGGGAGAGACGTGGACCCCTGGAAAGCTTGCTGGGGCCCTAGGCCCCTAGGTGGAGATCCAGGGGGCACCCTGGGGCCTACACTTCAAGTCAAGGCAGAGAGGTGGACCCCTGGGTAGCTTGCTGGGGTCTTAGGCACTTAATTGGAGGGCCTGGGGGCACCCTGGGGCCTATACTGCAAGTCCAGGGAGAGAAGTGGAACCCTGGGTAGCTTGCTAGGATCAGAGGCCCCTAGGTGGAGGGCCAGAGGGCACCCTGGGGCCTCTACTGCAAGTCCAGGGAGAGTTGTGGACCCCTGGGTAGCTTGCTGGGGTCTTAGGCCCCCAGGTGGAGGGCCAGTGGGCATCCTGGGGCCTATACTTCATGTCCAGGGAAAAAATTGGATCCCTGGGTAACTTTCTGGGGTCAGAGGCAACTAGGTGGAGGGCCAGGAGGCAACCTGGGGCCTATCCTGCAAGTCCAGGCAGAGAGGTGGACCCCTGGGTAGATTGCTTGGCTGAGAATGGCCTAGGTGGAGGGCCAAGGGGCACCCTGGGAACTCTACTGCAAGTCCAGGGAGAGTTGTGGACCCTTGGGTAACTTGTGGGGGTCAGAGGCCCCTGGGTGGAGGGCAAGGGGGCACCCTGGGGCCTCTACTGCAAGTCCAGGGAGAGATATGGACCCCTGGGTAGCTTGCTGGGGTCAGAAGCCCATAGGTGGTGGGCCAGGGGGCACCCTGGGGCCTATTCTGCAATTCCAGGGAGAGAGGTTGACCCCTGAGTAGCTTCCTGGGGTCAGTGGCCCCTAGGTCGAGGGCCAGGTTGCCCCCTGCAGCCTATCCTGCAAGTCCAGGGAGAGAAGTGGACCCCTGGGTAGCTTCCAGGGATATGAGGCCCCTAGGTGGAGAGCCAGGGGGTACCCTGGGGCCTATACTTCAAGTCCAGGGAGAGGGGTGGATCCCTGGGTAGCTTGATGAGGTCTGAAGCACAAAGGTGGAGGGCAAGGGGGTACCCTAGGGCCTTTAACGCAAGTCCAGGAAGAGAGGTGGACCCCTGGGTAGCTTGCTGGTGTCAGAGGCACAAAAGTGGAGGGCCAGGGGGCACCCTGGGGCCTATATTCCCAGCCCGGGGAGAGAGATTGACCCCTGGGAAGCTTGCTGGCGTCAGAGGCTCCTTAGTGGAGTGCCAGGGGGCTTCCTGGGTTCTCTACTGCAAGTCCAGGGAGAGAGGTGGACCCCTGGGTAGCTTGCTGGGGTCAAAGGCCCCTAGCTGGAACGCCAGGGGGCACCCTGGGGACTCTACTGCAAGTCCAGGGAGAGAAGTGGACCCCTGGGTAGCTTGCTGGGGACTAAAGCCCCTAGGTGGAGGGCCAGGGGCTACCCTAGGGCCTCTACCTCAATTCCAGGGAGATTTGTGGTCCTTTGGTAGATTGCTTGGGCCAGAGGCCCCTAGGTGGAGGGCCAGGGGGCACCCTTGGGCCTCTACTGCAAGTCTAGGGAGAGATGTGGACCCCTGGGTAGCTTGCTTGGGTCAGAGGCCCCTAAGTGGAGGGCCAGCGGACACCCTGGGGCCTCTTCTGCATGTCCAGGGAGAGAGGTGGACCCCTGGGTAGCTTGCTGGGGTAAGAAGAACCTAGGTGGAGGGTCAAGGGGTACCCTGGGGCCTATACTGCAAGTGCAGGGAGAGAGGTGGACCCCTGGGTAGTTTGTTTGGCTGAGAGTTGCCTAGGTGGAGGGCCAAGGGGCACCCGGGGGCCTCCACTGCAAGTCCAGGGAGAGTTGTGGACCCTTGGGTAACTTGCGGGGGTCAGAGGCGCCTGGGTGGATGGCAAGGGGGCACCCTGGGGCCTATACTTCGAGTCCAGGGAGAGAGGTGGACCCCTGGGTAGCTTGCTGGGGTCTTAGACACTTAGGTGGAGGGCCTGGGGGCACCCTGGGGCCTATACTGCAAGTCCAGGGAGAGAGGTGGACACCTGGGGAGCTTTCTTGTGTCAGCAGCCCCTAAGTGGAGGGCCTGGGGGCACCCTGGGGCCTATACTGCAAGTCCAGGGAGAGAGGTGGACCCCCTGGGTAGCTTGCTGGGGTCTTAGGCCCTTAGGTGGAGGGCCAGGGGGCACCTTAGGGCCTATACTGCAAGTCCAGGGAGAGATGTTGACCCCTGGGTAGCTTGCTGGGGTCAGAGGCCCCTGGGTGGAGGGCAAGGGGGCACCCTGGTTCCTATACTGCAAGTTCAGGAAGAGAGGTGGACCCCTGGGTAGTTTTTTGAGGTCTTAGGCCCCTAGGTGGAGGGCCAGGGGGCACCCTGGGGCCTATACTGCAAGTCCAAGGAGAGATATGAACCCCTATGTAGCTTGCTGGGGTCAGAGGCCCCTAGGTTGAGGGCCAGGGGGCACCCTGGGGCCTCTACTGCAAGTCCAGGGAGAAAGGTGGACCCCTGGGTAGCTTGCTGGGGTCAGAGGCCCCTAGGTGGAGAGAAAGGGGGCAACCAGGGGCCTCTACTGCAAATCCAGGGAGAGTTGTGGACCCCTGGGTAACTTGCTGGGGTCAGAGGCCCCTAGATGGAGGGCCAAGAGGTACCCTAGGGCCTCTACTGCAAGTCCAGGGAGAGAGGTGGACCCCTGGGTAGCTAGCTGGGGTCAGAGGCAACTAGGTGGAGGGCAAGGGGGCACCCTGGGGCATATCCTGCAAGTCCAGGGAGAGAGGTGGACCCCTGGGGAGCTTTCTTGTGTCAGCCGCCCCTAGGTGGAGGGCCTGGGGGCACCCTGGGGCCTCTACTGCCAGTCCAGGGAGAGAGGTGGACCCCCTGGGTAGCTTGCTGAGGTCTTAGGCCCCTAGGTGGAGGGCCAGGGGGCACCCTAGGGCCTATACTGCAAGTCCATGGAGAGATTTGGACCCCTGGGTAGCTTGCTGGGTTCAGAGGCCCCTAGTTGCAGGGCCAGGGGGCACCCTGGGGCCTCTACTGCAAGTCCAGGGAGAGTTGTGGACCCCTGGGTAGCTTGCTGGGGTCAGAGGCCCATGGGTGGAGGGCAAGGGGGCACACTGGGGCCTATACTGCAAGCACAGGGAGAGAGGTGGACCCCTGGGTAGCTTGCTGGGGAATAAAGCCCCTAGGTGGAGGGCCAGGGGTTACCCTAGGGCCTCTACTGCAGGTCCAGGGAGAGAGGTGGACCCCTGTGTAGATTCCTAGGCTCTGAGGACCCTAGGTGGAGGGCCAGGGGGCACCATTGGGCCTCTACTGCAAGTCTAGGGAGAGTTGTGGACCCCTGGGTAGCTTGCTGGGGTCAGAGGCCCCCTGGTGGAGGGCCAGCGGGCACCCTGGGGCCTCTATTGCAAGTCCAGGGAGAGAGGTGGCCCCTGGGTAGCTTGCTGGGGTCAGAGGCCCCTAGGTGGAGGGCAAGGGGACTTCCTGGGGCCTCTACTGCAAGTCCATTGAGTGAGGTGGACCCCTGGGTAGCTTGCTGGGGTCAGAGGCACTTAGGTGGACTGCCAGGGGGCACCCTGGGGCCTCTATTGCAAGTCCAGGGATAGTTGTGGACCCCTTGGTAGATTCCTAGGCTCTGAGGACCCTAGATGGAGGGCAAGGGGACTTCCTGGGGCCTCTACTGCAAGTCCATTGAGAGAGGTGGAGCCCTGGGTAGCTAGCTGGGTTCAGAGGCACTTAGGTGGACTGCCAGGGGGCACCCTGGGGCCTCTATTGCAAGTCCAGGGATAGTTGTGGACCCCTTGGTAGATTCCTAGGTTCTGAGGACCCTAGGTGGAGGGCCAGGGGGCACACTTGGGCCTCTACTGCAAGTCTAGGGAGAGTTGTGGACCCCTGGGTAGCTTGCTGGGGTCAGAGGCCCCCTGGTGGAGGGCCAGCGGGCACCCTGGGGCCTCTATTGCAAGGCCAGGGAGAGAGGTGGGCCCCTGGGTAGCTTGCTGGGGTCAAAGGCCCCTAGGTGGAGGGCAAGGGGACTTCCTGGGGCCTCTACTGCAAGTCCATTGAGAGAGGTGGACCCCTGGGTAGCTTGCTGGGGTCAGATTCAACTAGGTGGAGGGCAAGGGGGCACCCTGGGGCATATCCTGCAAGTCCAGGGAGAGAGGTGGACCCCTGGGGAGCTTTCTTGTGTCAGCCGCCCCTAGGTGGAGGGCCTGGGGGCACCCTGGGGCCTCTACTGCCAGTCCAGGGAGCGAGGTGGACCCCCTGGGTAGCTTGCTGGGGTCAGAGGCCCCTAGGTGCAGGGCAAGGGGGCACCCTGGGGCCTCTACTGCAAGTCCAGGGAGAGTTGTGGACCCCTGGGTAGCTTGCTGGGGTCAGAGGCCCTTAGGTGGAGGTCCAGGGGGCACCCTGGGGCTTCTAGTGCAAGTCCAGGGATAGTTGTGGACCCCTTGGTAGATTCCTAGGGTCTGAGGACCCTAGGTGGAGGGCCAGGTGGCACCCTTGGGTACCCTAGGGCCTCTACTGCAAGTCCAGGAAGAGAGGTGGACCTCTGTGTAGCTTGCTGGGGTCAGAGGCCCTTGGGTGGAGGGCCAGGGGGCACCCTGGGGCCTCTACTGAAAGTCCAGGGAGAGTTGTGGACCCCTGGGTAGCTTGCTGGGGTCAGAAGCCCCTAGGTGGAAGGCCAGGGGGCACCCTGGGGCCTATACTGCCAGTCCAGGGAGATAATTGGACCCCTGGGTAGCTTGCTGGGGTCTTAGGCCCCTAGGTGGAGGGCCAGGGGGCACCCTGGGGCCTCTACTGCAAGTCCAGGGAGAGAGGTGGACCCCTGGGTAGCTTGCTGGCGTCAGAGGCTCCTTGGTGGAGTGCCAGGGGGCTTCCTGGGTTCTCTACTGCAAGTCCAGGGAGAGAGGTGGACCCCTGGGTAGCTTGCTGGGGTCAAAGGCCCCTAGCTGGAGGGCCAGGGGGCACCCTGGGGACTCTACTGCAAGTCCAGGGAGAGAGGTGGACCCCTGGGTAGCTTGCTGGGGACTAAAGCCCCTAGGTGGAGGGCCAGGGGCTACCCTAGGGCCTCTACTGCAGTTCCAGGGAGAGTTGTGGTCCCCTTGGTAGATTGCTTGGGCCAGAGGCCCCTAGGTGGAGGGCCAGGGGGCACCCTTGGGCCTCTACTGCAAGTCTAGGGAGAGATGTGGACCCCTGGGTAGCTTGCTGCGGTCAGAGGACCCTAAGTGGAGGGCCAGCGGGCACCCTGGGGCCTCTTCTGCAAGTCCAGGGAGAGAGGTGGACCCCTGGGTGGCTTGATGGGGTAAAAAGAACCTAGGTGGAGGGTCAGGGGGTACCCTGGGGCCTATACTGCCAGTCCAGGGAGAGAGGTGGACCCCTGGGTAGCTTGCTGGGGTCTTAGGCATTTAGGTGGAGGGCCTGGACGCACCCTGGGACCTATACTGCAAGTCCAGGGAGAGAGGTGGACACCTGGGGAGCTTTCTTGAGTCAGCAGCCCCTAGGTGGAGGGCCTGGGGGCACCCTGGGGCCTCTTCTGCCAGTCCAGGGAGAGAGGTGGACCCCCTGGGTAGCTTGCTGGGGTCTTAGGCCCCTAGGTGGAGGGCCAGGGGGCACCTTAGGGCCTATACTGCAAGTGCAAGGAGAGATGTGGACCCCTGGGTAGCTTGCTGGGGTCAGAGGCCCTTAGGTGCAGGGCAAGGGGGCACCCTGGGGCCTTTACTGCAAGTCCAGGGAGAGTTGTGGACCCCTGGGTAGCTTGCTGGGGTCAGAGTCCCCTGGGTGGAGGGCAAGGGGGCACCCTGGTTCCTATACTGCAAGTTCAGGAAGAAAGGTGGACCCCTGGGTAGCTTTCTGGGGTCTTAGGCCCCTAGGTGGAGGGCCAGGGGGCACCCTGGGGCCTATACTGCAAGTCCAATGAGAGATGTGGACCCCTATGTAGCTTGCTGGGGTCAGAGGCCCCTAGGTGGAGGGCCAGGGGGCACCCTGGGGCCTCTACTGCAAGTACAGGGAAAGTTGTGGACCCCTGGGTAGCTTGCTGGGGTTAGAGGCCCATGGGTGGAGGGCAAGGGGGCACGCTGGGGCCTCTAATGCAAGTCCAGGGAGAGAAGTACACCCCTGGGTAGCTTGCTGGGGAATAAAGCTCCTAGGTGGAGAGCCAGGGGGTACCCTAGGGCCTCTACTGCAAGTCCAGGGAGAGAGGTGGACCCCTGGGTAGCTAGCTGGGGTCAGAGGCCCTTAGGTGGAGGGCCAGGGGGCACTCTGGGGCTTCTAGTGCAAGTCCAGGGATAGTTGTGGACCCTTTGGTAGATTCCTAGGGTCTGAGGACCCTAGGTGGAGGGCCAGGTGGCACCCTTGGGCCTCTACTGCAAGTCTAGGGAGAGTTGTGGACCCCTGGGTAGCTTGCTGGGGTCAGAGGCCCCTTGGTGGAGGGCCAGCGGGCACCCTGGGGCCTCTACTGCAAGTCCAGGGAGAGAAGTGGGCCCCTGGGTAGCTTGCTGGGGTCAGAGGCCCCTAGGTGGAGGGCAAGGGGGCTTCCCGGGGCCTCTAGTGCAAGTCCATTGAGAGAGGTGGACCCCTGGATAGCTAGCTGGGGTCAGAGGCCCCTAGGTGGAATGCCAGGGGGCACCCTGGGGCCTCTACTGCAAGTCCAGGGAGAGTTGTGGACCCCTTGGTAGCCTGCTGGGATCAGAAGCCCCTAGGGGGAGGGCCAGGGGGCACCCTGGGGCATCTACTGCAAGTCCAGGGAGAGTTGTGGACCCCTTCGTAGCTTGCTGGGGTCAGAGGCCCCTAGGGGGAGGGCCAGGGGGCACCCTGGGGCCTCTTCTTTAAGTCATGGGAGAGAGGTGGACCCCTGGGTAGCTTCCTGGGGTAAGAGGCCCCTAAGTATAGGGCCAGGGGGCACCCTGGGGCCTATACTGCAAGTCCAGGGAGAGGGGTGGATCCCTGGGTAGCTTGATGAGGTCTTAAGCCCATAGGTGGAGGGCAAGGGGGTACCCTAGGGCCTTTAACGCAAGTCCAGGAAGAGAGGTGGACCCCTGTGTAGCTTGCTGGGGTCAGAGGCCCTTGGGTGGAGGGCCAGGGGGCACCCTGGGGCCTCTACCGCAAGTCCAGGGAGAGTTGTGGACCCCTGGGTAGCTTGCTGGGGTCAGAAGCCCCTAGGTGGAAGGCCAGCGGGCACCCTGGGGCCTCTACTGCAAGTCCAAGGAGAGAAGTGGGCCCCTGGGTAGCTTGCTGGGGTCAGAGGCCCCTAGGTGGAGGGCCAGGGGGAACCCTGGGGCCTCTACTGCAAGTCTAGGGAGAGAGGTGGACCCCTGGGTAGCTTGCTGGGGTCAGAGGCCAGTAGGGGGAGGGCCAGGGGGAACCCTGGGGCCTCTACTGCAAGTCCAGGGAGAGACGTGGACCCCTGGAAAGCTTGCTGGGGCCCTAGGCCCCTAGGTGGAGATCCAGGGGGCACCCTGGGGCCTACACTTCAAGTCAAGGCAGAGAGGTGGACCCCTGGGTAGCTTGCTGGGGTCTTAGGCACTTAAGTGGAGGGCCTGGGGGCACCCTGGGGCCTATACTGCAAGTCCAGGGAGAGAAGTGGAACCCTGGGTAGCTTGCTAGGATCAGAGGCCCCTAGGTGGAGGGCCAGAGGGCACCCTGGGGCCTCTACTGCAAGTCCAGGGAGAGTTGTGGACCCCTGGGTAGCTTGCTGGGGTCTTAGGCCCCCAGGTGGAGGGCCAGTGGGCATCCTGGGGCCTATACTTCATGTCCAGGGAAAAAATTGGATCCCTGGGTAACTTTCTGGGGTCAGAGGCAACTAGGTGGAGGGCCAGGAGGCACCCTGGGGCCTATCCTGCAAGTCCAGGCAGAGAGGTGGACCCCTGGGTAGATTGCTTGGCTGAGAATGGCCTAGGTGGAGGGCCAAGGGGCACCCTGGGAACTCTACTGCAAGTCCAGGGAGAGTTGTGGACCCTTGGGTAACTTGTGGGGGTCAGAGGCCCCTGGGTGGAGGGCAAGGGGGCACCCTGGGGCCTCTACTGCAAGTCCAGGGAGAGATATGGACCCCTGGGTAGCTTGCTGGGGTCAGAAGCCCATAGGTGGTGGGCCAGGGGGCACCCTGGGGCCTATTCTGCAAGTCCAGGGAGAGAGGTTGACCCCTGAGTAGCTTCCTGGGGTCAGTGGCCCCTAGGTCGAGGGCCAGGTTGCCCCCTGCAGCCTATCCTGCAAGTCCAGGGAGAGAAGTGGACCCCTGGGTAGCTTCCTGGGAAATGAGGCCCCTAGGTGGAGAGCCAGGGGGTACCCTGGGGCCTATACTTCAAGTCCAGGGAGAGGGGTGGATCCCTGGGTAGCTTGATGAGGTCTGAAGCACATAGGTGGAGGGCAAGGGGGTACCCTAGGGCCTTTAACGCAAGTCCAGGAAGAGAGGTGGACCCCTGGGTAGCTTGCTGGTGTCAGAGGCACAAAGGTGGAGGGCCAGGGGGCACCCTGGGGCCTATATTCCCAGCCCGGGGAGAGAGATTGACCCCTGGGAAGCTTGCTGGCGTCAGAGGCTCCTTAGTGGAGTGCCAGGGGGCTTCCTGGGTTCTCTACTGCAAGTCCAGGGAGAGAGGTGGACCCCTGGGTAGCTTGCTGGGGTCAAAGGCCCCTAGCTGGAACGCCAGGGGGCACCCTGGGGACTCTACTGCAAGTCCAGGGAGAGAAGTGGACCCCTGGGTAGCTTGCTGGGGACTAAAACCCCTAGGTGGAGGGCCAGGGGCTACCCTAGGGCCTCTACCTCAATTCCAGGGAGATTTGTGGTCCTTTGGTAGATTGCTTGGGCCAGAGGCCCCTAGGTGGAGGGCCAGGGGGCACCCTTGGGCCTCTACTGCAAGTCTAGGGAGAGATGTGGACCCCTGGGTAGCTTGCTTGGGTCAGAGGCCCCTAAGTGGAGGGCCAGCGGACACCCTGGGGCCTCTTCTGCATGTCCAGGGAGAGAGGTGGACCCCTGGGTAGCTTGCTGGGGTAAGAAGAACCTAGGTGGAGGGTCAAGGGGTACCCTGGGGCCTATACTGCAAGTGCAGGGAGAGAGGTGGACCCCTGGGTAGTTTGTTTGGCTGAGAGTTGCCTAGGTGGAGGGCCAAGGGGCACCCGAGGGCCTCTACTGCAAGTCCAGGGAGAGTTGTGGACCCTTGGGTAACTTGCGGAGGTCAGAGGCCCCTGGGTGGATGGCAAGGGGGCACCCTGGGGCCTATACTTCGAGTCCAGGGAGAGAGGTGGACCCCTGGGTAGCTTGCTGGGGTCTTAGACACTTAGGTGGAGGGCCTGGGGGCACCCTGGGGCCTATACTGCAAGTCCAGGGAGAGAGGTGGACACCTGGGGAGCTTTCTTGTGTCAGCAGCCCCTAAGTGGAGGGCCTGGGGGCACCCTGGGGCCTATACTGCAAGTCCAGGGAGAGAGGTGGACCCCCTGGGTAGCTTGCTGGGGTCTTAGGCCCTTAGGTGGAGGGCCAGGGGGCACCTTAGGGCCTATACTGCAAGTCCAGGGAGAGATGTTGACCCCTGGGTAGCTTGCTGGGGTCAGAGGCCCCTGGGTGGAGGGCAAGGGGGCACCCTGGTTCCTATACTGCAAGTTCAGGAAGAGAGGTGGACCCCTGGGTAGTTTTTTGAGGTCTTAGGCACCTAGGTGGAGGGCCAGGGGGCACCCTGGGGCCTATACTGCAAGTCCAAGGAGAGATATGAACCCCTATGTAGCTTGCTGGGGTCAGAGGCCCCTAGGTTGAGGGCCAGGGGGCACCCTGGGGCCTCTACTGCAAGTCCAGGGAGAAAGGTGGACCCCTGGGTAGCTTGCTGGGGTCAGAGGCCCCTAGGTGGAGGGCCAGGGGGCACCCTGAGGCCTCTACTGCAAGACCAGGGAGAGAGGTGGACCTCTGGGTAGCTTGCTGGTGTCCTTGGCCCCTATGTGGAGGGCCAGGGGGAACCCTGGGGCCTATTTTTCAAGTCAAGGGAGAGAGGTGGACCCCTGGGTAGCTTGCTGGGGTCTTAGGCCCCTAGGTGGAGGGCCAGGGGGCACCCTGGGGCCTATACTGCAAGTCCAGGGAGAGAGGTGGACCCCTGGGTAGCTTGCTGGGGTCACAGGCCCCTAGGTGAAGGGCCAAGGGGCACCCTGGGGCCTCTACTGCAAGTTCAGGGAGAGTTGTGGACCCCTGGGTAGCTTGCTGGGGTCAGAGGCCCCTAGGTGGAGGGCCAAGAGGTTTCTTAGGGCTTCTACTGCAAGTCCAGGGTGAAAGGTGGACCCCTGAGTTGCTTGCTGGGGTCAGAGGCCCCTAGGTGGAGGGCCAAGAGGTTTCCTAGGGCCTCTACTGCAAGTCCAGGAAGAGAGGTGGACCCCTGGGTATCTTGCTGGGGACTTAGGCCCCTAGGTGGAGGGCCAGGGGGCACCCTATGGCCTATACTGCAAGTCCATGGAGAGATTTGGACCCCTGGGTAGCTTGCTGGGGTCAGAGGCCCCTAGGTGCAGGGCCAGCGGGCACCCTGGGGCCTCTACTGCAAGTCCGGGAAGAGACGTGGATCCCTGGGTAGCTTGCTGGGGTCCTAGGCCCCTAGGTGGAGGGCCAGGGGCCACCCTGGGGCCTATACTTCAAGTCAAGGGAGAGAGGTGGACCCCTGGGTAGCATGCTGGGGTCTTAGGCCCCTAGGTGGAGGGCCAGTGGGCAGCAAGGGGCCTATAATTCAAGTCCAGGGAGAAAGGTGGACCCCTGGGTAGCTTGCTGGGGTCAGAGGCCCCTAGGTGGAGAGAAAGGGGGCAGCCAGGGGCCTCTACTGCAAATCCAGGGAGAGTTGTGGACCCCTGGGTAACTTGCTGGGGTCAGAGGCCCCTAGATGGAGGGCCAAGAGGTACCCTAGGGCCTCTACTGCAAGTCCAGGGAGAGAGGTGGACCCCTGGGTAGCTAGCTGGGGTCAGAGGCAACTAGGTGGAGGACAAGGGGGCACCCTGGGGCATATCCTGCAAGTCCAGGGAGAGAGGTGGACCCCTGGGGAGCTTTCTTGTGTCAGCCGCCCCTAGGTGGAGGGCCTGGGGGCACCCTGGGGCCTCTACTGCCAGTCCAGGGAGAGAGGTGGACCCCCTGGGTAGCTTGCTGAGGTCTTAGGCCCCTAGGTGGAGGGCCAGGGGGCACCCTAGGGCCTATACTGCAAGTCCATGGAGAGATTTGGACCCCTGGGTAGCTTGCTGGGATCAGAGGCCCCTAGGTGCAGGGCCAGGGGGCACCCTGGGGCCTCTACTGCAAGTCCAGGGAGAGTTGTGGACCCCTGGGTAGCTTGCTGGGGTCAGAGGCCCATGGGTGGAGGGCAAGGGGGCACACTGGGGCCTATACTGCAAGTACAGGGAGAGAGGTGGACCCCTGGGTAGCTTGCTGGGGAATAAAGCCCCTAGGTGGAGGGCCAGGGGTTACCCTAGGGCCTCTACTGCAGGTCCAGGGAGAGAGGTGGACCCCTGGGTAGCTAGCTGGGGTCAGAGGCACTTAGGTGGACTGCCAGGGGGCACCCTGGGGCCTCTATTGCAAGTCCAGGGATAGTTGTGGACCCCTTGGTAGATTCCTAGGCTCTGAGGACCCTAGGGGGAGGGCCAGGGGGCACCCTTGGGCCTCTACTGCAAGTCTAGAGAGAGTTGTGGACCCCTGGGTAGCTTGCTGGGGTCAGAGGCTCCCTGGTGGAGGGCCAGCGGGCACCCTGGGGCCTCTATTGCAAGTCCAGGGAGAGAGGTGGGCCCCTGGGTAGCTTGCTGGGGTCAGAGGCCCCTAGGTGCAGGGCCAGGGGGCACCCTGGGGCCTCTACTGCAAGTCCAGGGAGAGTTGTGGACCCCTGGGTAGCTTGCTGGGGTCAGAGGCCCATGGGTGGAGGGCAATGGGGCACACTGGGGCCTATACTGCAAGTACAGGGAGAGAGGTGGACCTCTGGGTAGCTTGCTGGGGAATAAAGCCCCTAGGTGGAGGGCCAGGGGTTACCCTAGGGCCTCTACTGCAGGTCCAGGGAGAGAGGTGGACCCCTGGGTAGCTAGCTGGGGTCAGAGGCACTTAGGTGGACTGCCAGGGGGCACCCTTGGGCCTCTATTGCAAGTCCAGGGATAGTTGTGGACCCCTTGGTAGAGTCCTAGGCTCTGAGGACCCTAGGTGGAGGGCCAGGGGGCACCCTTGGGCCTCTACTGCAAGTCTAGGGAGAGTTGTGGACCCCTGGGTAGCTTGCTGGGGTCAGAGGCCCCCTGGTGGAGGGCCAGCGGGCACCCTGGGGCCTCTACTGCAAGTCCATTGAGAGAGGTGGACCCTTGGGTAGCTTGCTGGGGTCAGAGGCAACTAGGTGGAGGGCAAGGGGGCACCCTGGGGCATATCCTGCAAGTCCAGGGAGAGAGGTGGACCCTTGGGGAGCTTTCTTGTGTCAGCCGCCTCTAGGTGGAGGGCCTGGGGGCACCCTGGGGCCTCTACTGCCAGTCCAGGGAGAGAGGTGGACCCCCTGGGTAGCTTGCTGGGGTCAGAGGCCCCTAGGTGCAGGGCAAGTGGGCGCCCTGGGGCCTCTACTGCAAGTCCAGGGAGAGTTGTGGACCCCTGGGTAGCTTGCTGGGGTCAGAGGCCCCTGGGTGGAGGGCAAGAGGGCACCCTGGGGCCTCTACTGCAAGTCCAGGGAGAGAAGTGGGCCCCTGGGTAGCTTGCTGGGGTCAGAGGCCCCTAGGTGGAGGGCAAGGGGGCTTCCTGGGGCCTCTAGTGCAAGTCCATTGAGAGAGGTGGATCCCTGGGTAGCTAGCTGGGGTCGTAGGCCCCTAGGTGGAATGCCAGGGGGCACCCTGGGGCCTCTACTGCAAGTCCAGGGAGAGTTGTGGACCCCTTGGTAGCTTGCTGGGTTCAGAGGCCCCTAGGGGGAGGGCCAGGGGGCACCCTGGGGCCTATACTGCCAGTCCAGGGAGAGAGGTGGACCCCTGGGTAGTCTGCTGGGGTCAAAGGCCCCTAGGTGGAGTGCCAGGGGGCACCCTGGGGCCTCTATTGCAAGTCCAGGGAGAGAGGTGGACCCCTGGGTAGCTTCCTGGGGTAAGAGGCCCCTAAGTGGAGGGCCAGGGGGCACCCTGGGGCCTATACTGCAAGTCCAGGGAGAGGGGTGGATCCCTGGGTAGCTTGATGAGGTCTTAAGCCCATAGGTGGAGGGCAAGGGGGTACCCTAGGGCCTTTAACGCAAGTCCAGGAAGAGAGGTGGACCCCTGTGTAGCTTGCTGGGGTCAGAGGCCCTTGGGTGGAGGGCCAGGGGGCACCCTGGGGCCTCTACTGAAAGTCCAGGGAGAGTTGTGGACCCCTGGGTAGCTTGCTGGGGTCAGAAGCCCCTAGGTGAAAGGCCAGGGGGCACCCTGGGGCCTATACTGCCAGTCCAGGGAGATAATTGGACCCCTGGGTAGCTTGCTGGGGTCTTAGGCCCCTAGGTGGAGGGCCAGGGGGCACCCTGGGGCCTCTACTGCAAGTCCAGGGAGAGAGGTGGACCCCTGGGTAGCTTGCTGGGGTCATAGGCCCCTAGGTGGAGGGCCAGGGGGTAGCTTGCTGGGGTCCTAGGCCCCTAGGTGGAGGGCCAGGGGGCACCTTGGGGCCTCTACTACAAGTCCAGGAAGAGAGGTGGATCCCTGGGTAGCTTCCTGGGGTAAGAGCCCCCTAGGTGGAGAGCCAGGGGGTACCCTGGGGCCTATACTGCAAGTCCAGGGAGAGGGGTGGATCCCTGGGTAGCTTGATGAGGTCTGAAGCCCATAGGTGGAGGGCAAGGGGGTACCCTAGGGCCTTTAACGCAAGTCCAGGAAAAGAGTTGGACCCCTTGGTAGCTTGCTGGTGTCAGAGGCACAAAGGTGGAGGGCCAGGGGGCACCCTGGGGCCTATATTCCCAGTCCAGGGAGAGAGGTTGACCCCTGGGAAGCTTGCTGGCGTCAGAGGCTCCTTGGTGGAGTGCCAGGGGGCTTCCTGGGTTCTCTACTGCAAGTCCAGGGAGAGAGGTGGACCCCTGGGTAGCTTGCTGGGGTCAAAGGCCCCTAGCTGGAGGGCCAGGCGGCACCCTGGGGACTCTACTGCAAGTCCAGGGAGAGAGGTGGACCCCTGGGTAGCTTGCTGGGGACTAAAGCCCCTAGGTGGAGGGCCAGGGGCTACCCTAGGGCCTCTACTGCAATTCCAGGGAGAGTTGTGGTCCCCTTGGTAGATTGCTTGGGCCAGAGGCCCCTAGGTGGAGGGCCAGGGGGCACCCTTGGGCCTCTACTGCAAGTCTAGGGAGAGATGTGGACCCCTGGGTAGCTTGCTGCGGTCAGAGGCCCCTAAGTGGAGGGCCAGCGGGCACCCTGGGGCCTCTTTTGCAAGTCCAGGGAGAGAGGTGGACCCCTGGGTAGCTTGCTGGGGTAAGAAGAACCTAAGTGGAGGGTCAGGGGGTACCCTGGGGCCTATACTGCCAGTCCAGGGAGAGAGGTGGACCCCTGTGTAGCTTGCTGGTGTCTTAGGCCCCTAGGATGAGTGCCAGGGGGCACCCTGGGGCCTATACTGCAAGTGCAGGGAGAGAGGTGGACCCCTGGGTAGTTTGTTTGGCTGAGAGTGGCCTAGGTGGAGGGCCTGGGGGCACCCTGGGGCCTCTACTGCCAGTCCAGGGAGAGAGCTTGACCCCCTGGGTAGCTTGCTGGGGTCAGAGGCCCCTAGGTGCAGGGCAAGGGGGCACCCTGGGGCCTCTACTGCAAGTCCAGGGAGATTTGTGGACCCCTGGGTAGCTTGCTGGGGTCAGAGGCCCCTGGGTGGAGGGCAAGGGGGCACCCTGGTTCCTATAGTGCAAGTTCAGGGAGAGAGGTGGACCCCTGGGTGGCTTTCTGGGGTCTTAGGCCCCTAGGTGGAGGGCCAGGGGGCACCCTGGGGCCTATACTGCATGTCCAAGGAGAGATGTGGACCCCTATGCAGCTTGCTGGGGTCAGAGGCCCCTAGGTGGAAGGCGAGGGGGCACATTGTGGCCTCTACTGCAAGTCCAGGGAAAGTTGTTGACCCCTGGGTAGCTTGCTGGGGTCAGAGGCCCATGGGTTGAGTGCAAGGAGGCATGCTGGGGCCTATACTGCAAGTCCAGGGAGAGAGGTGGACCCCTGGGTAGCTTGCTGGGGAATAAAGTCCCTAGGTGGAGGGCCAGGGGGTACCCTAGGGCCTCTACTGCAAGTCCAGGGAGAGAGGTGGACCCCTGGGTAGCTAGCTGGGGTCAGAGGCCCCTAGGTGGAGATCCAGGGGGCACCCTGGGGCCTATACTTCAAGTCAAGATAGAGAGGTGGACCCTTGGGTAGCTTGCTTGGATCTTGGGCCCCTAGGTGGAGGGCCAGGGGGCACCCTGGAGCCTATACTGCCAGTCCAGGGAAAGAGGTGGACCCCTGGATAGCTTGCTGGGGTCATAGACCCCTAGGTGGAGTGCCAGGGGGCACCCTGGGGCCTCTAATGCAAGTGAAGGGAGAGAGAAGGACCCCTGGGTAGCATACTGGGGGAAAGTGGCCCCTAGGTGGAGGGCCAGGGGGCACCCTGGGGCCTATACTGCAAGTCCAGGGAGAGAGGTGGATCCCTGGGTAGCTTGATGAGGTCTGTAGCCCATAGGTGGAGGGAAAGGGGGTACCCTAGGGCCTTTAACGCAAGTCCAGGGAGAGAGGTGGACCACTGTGTAGCTTGCTGTGGTCAGAGGCCCTTAGGTGGAGGGCCAGGGGGCACCCTGGGGCCTCTACTGAAAGTCCAGGGAGAGTTGTAGACCCCTGGGTAGCTTGCTGGGGTCAGAAGCCCCTATGTGGAGGGCCAGGGGGCACCCTGGGGCCTATACTGCAAGTCCAGGGAGAGAGGTGGACCCCTGTGTAGCTTGCTGTGGTCCTAGGCCCCTAGGTGGAGGGCCAGGGGGCACCCTGGGGCCTATACTTCAAGTCAAGGGAGAGAGGTGGACCCCTGGGTAGCTTGCTTGGATCTTGGGCCCCTAGGTGGAGGGCCAGGGGGCACCCTGCGGCCTCTACTGCAAGTCCAGGGAGAGTTGTGGACCCCTGTGTAGCTTGCTGGGGTCTTAGGCCCATAGGTGGAGGGCCAGTGGCCACCCTGGGGCCTATACTTCAAGTCCAGGGAGAAAGGTGGACCCCTGGGTAGCTTTCTGGGGTCAGAGGCCCCTAGGTGGAGGGCAAGGGGGCACCCTGGGGCCTATACTGCAAGTCCAGGGAGATAATTGGACCCCTGGGTAGTTTGCTGGGGTCTTAGGCCCCTAGGTGGAGGGCCAGGGGGCACCCTGGGACCTCTATTGCAAGTCCAGGGAGAGAGGTGGACCCCTGGGTAGCTTGCTGTGGTCCTAGACCCCTAGGTGGAGGGCCAGGGGGTACCCTGGGGCCTATACTTCAAGTCAAGGGAGAGAGGTGGACCCCTGGGTAGCTTGCTTGGATCTTGGGCCCCTAGGTGGAGGGCCAGGGGGCACCCTGCGGCCTCTACTGCAAGTCCAGGGAGAGTTGTGGACCCCTGTGTAGCTTGCTGGGGTCTTAGGCCCATAGGTGGAGGGCCAGTGGGCACCCTGGGGCCTATACTTCAAGTCCAGGGAGAAAGGTGGACCCCTGGGAAGCTTTCTGGGGTCAGAGGCCCCTAGGTGGAGGGAAAGGGGGCACCCTGGGGCCTCTACTGCAAGTCCAGGGAGAGTTGTGGACCCCTGGGTAGCTTGCTGGGGTCAGAGGCCCCTAGGTGTAGGGCCAGGAGGTACCCTAGGGCCTCTACTGCAAGTCCAGGGAGAGAGGTGGACCCCTGGGTAGCTTGCTGGGGTCAGAGGCCCCTAGGTGTAGGGCCAGGAGGTACTCTAGGGCCTCTACTGCAAGTCCAGGGAGAAAGGTGGACCCCTGGGTAGCTTGCTGGGGTCAGAGGCCCCTAGGTGGAGGGCCAGGGGGCACCCTGAGGCCTCTACTGCAAGACCAGGGAGAGAGGTGGACCTCTGGGTAGCTTGCTGGTGTCCTTGGCCCCTATGTGGAGGGCCAGGGGGAACCCTGGGGCCTATTTTTCAAGTCAAGGGAGAGAGGTGGACCCCTGGGTAGCTTGCTGGGATCTTAGGCCCCTAGGTGGAGGGCCAGGGGGCACCCTAGGGCCTCTACTGCAAGTCCAGGGAGAGAGGTGGACCCCTGGGTATCTTGCTGGGGTCTCAGGCCCCTAGGTGGAGGGCAAGGGGGCACCCAGGGTCCGCTACTGCAAGTCCAGGGAGAGTTGTGTTCCCCTGGGTAGCTTGCTGGGGTCAGAGGCCCCTAGGTCGAGGGCCAAGAGGTTTCCTAGGGCCTCTACTGCAAGTCCAGGGAGAGAGGTGGACCCCTGGGTATCTTGCTGGGGTCTTAGGCCCCTAGGTGGAGGGCCAGGGGGCACCCTGGGGCGTCTATTGCAAGTCCGGGAAGAGACGTGGACCCCTGGGTAGCTTGCTGGGGTCCTAGGCCCCTAGGTGGAGGGCCAGGGGGCACCCTGGGGCCTATACCTCAAGTCAAGGGAGAGAGGTGGACCCCTGGGTAGCTTGCTGGGGTCTTAGGCCCCTAGGTGGAGGGCCAGTGGGCAGCCAGGGGCCTATAATTCAAGTCCAGAGAGAAAGGTGGACCCCTGGGTAGCTTGCTGGGGTCAGAGGCCCCTAGGTGGAGAGAAAGGGGGCAGCCAGGGGCCTCTACTGCAAATCCAGGGAGAGTTGTGGACCCCTGGGTAACTTGCTGGGGTCAGAGGCCCCTAGATGGAGGGCCAAGAGGTACCCTAGGGCCTCTACTGCAAGTCCAGGGAGAAAGGTGGACCCCTGGGTAGCTAGCTGGGGTCAGAGGCAACTAGGTGGAGGGCACCCTGGGGCATATCCTGCAAGTCCAGGGAGAGAGGTGGACTCCTTGTGAGCTTTCTTGTGTCAGCCGCCCCTAGGTGGAGGGCCTGGGGGCACCCTGGGTTCTCTACTCCCAGTCCAGGGAGAGATATGGACCCCCTGGGTAGCTTGCTGAGGTCTTAGGCCCCTAGGTGGAGGGCCAGGGGGCACCCTATGGCCTATACTGCAAGTCCATGGAGAGATTTGGACCCCTGGGTAGCTTGCTGGGGTCAGAGGCCCCTAGGTGCAGGGCCAGGGGGCACCCTGGGGCCTCTACTGCAAGTCCAGGGAGAGTTGTGGACCCCTGGGTAGCTTGCTGGGGTCAGAGGCCCATGGGTGGAGGGAAAGGGGGCACACTGGGGCCTATACTGCAAGTACAGGGAGAGAGGTGGACTCCTGGGTAGCTTGCTGGGGAATAAAGCCCCTAGGTGGAGGGCCAGGGGTTACCCTAGGGCCTCTACTGCAGGTCCAGGGAGAGAGGTGGACCCCTGGGTAGCTAGCTGGGGTCAAAGGCACTTAGGTGGACTGCCAGGGGGCACCCTGGGGCCTCTATTGCAAGTCCAGGGATAGTTGTGGACCCTTTGGTAGATTCCTAGGCTCTGAGGACCCTAGGTGGAGGGCCAGGGGGCACCCTTGGGCCTCTACTGCAAGTCTAGGGAGAGTTGTGGACCCCTGGGTAGCTTGCTGGGGTCAGAGGCCCCCTGGTGGAGGGCCAGCGGGCACCCTGGGGCCTCTATTGCAAGTCCAGGGAGAGAGGTGGGCCCCTGGGTAGCTTGCTGGGGTCGTAGGCCCCTAGGTGGAGGGCAAGGGGGCTTTCTGGGGCCTCTACTGCAAGTCCATTGAGAGAGGTGGACCCCTGGGTAGCTTGCTGGGGTCAGAGGCAACTAGGTGGAGGGCAAGGGGGCACCCTTGGGCATATCCTGCAAGTCCAGGGAGAGACGTGGACCCCTGGGGAGCTTTCTTGTGTCAGCCGCCCCTAGGTGGAGGGCCTGGGGGCATCCTGGGGCCTCTACTGCCAGTCCAGGGAGAGAGGTGGACCCCCTGGGTAGCTTGCTGGGGTCAGAGGCCCCTAAGTGCAGGGCAAGGGGGCGCCCTGGGGCCTCTACTGCAAGTCCAGGGAGAGTTGTGGACCCCTGGGTAGCTTGCTGGGGTCAAAGGCCCCTGGGTGGAGGGCAAGGGGGCACCCTGATTCCTATAGTGCAAGTTCAGGGAGAGAGGTGGACCCCTGGGTGGCTTGCTGGGGTCTTAGGCCCCTAGGTGGAGGGCCAGGGGGCACCCTGGGGTATATACTGCAAGTCCAAGGAGAGAAGTGGACCCCTATGTAGCTTGCTGGGGTCAGAGGCCCCTAGGTGGAGGGCCAGGGGGCACCCTGTGGCCTCTACTGCAAGTCCAGGGAAAGTTGTGGACCCCTGGGTAGCTTGCTGGGGTCAGAGGCCCATGGGTGGAGGGCAAGGGGGCACGCTGGGGCCTATACTGCAAGTCCAGGGAGAGAGGTGGACCCCTGGGTAGCTTGCTGGGGAATAAAGCCCCTAGGTGGAGGGCCAGGGGGTACCCTAGGGCCTCTACTGCAAGTCCAGGGAGAGAGGTGGACCCCTGGGTATCTAGCTGGGGTCAGAGGCCCTTAGGTGGAGGGCCAGGGGGCACCCTGTGGCCTCTACTGCAAGTCCAGGGAAAGTTGTGGACCCCTGGGTAGCTTGCTGGGGTCAGAGGCCCATGGGTGGAGGGCAAGGGGGCACGCTGGGGCCTATACTGCAAGTCCAGGGAGAGAGGTGGACCCCTGGGTAGCTTGCTGGGGAATAAAGCCCCTAGGTGGAGGGCCAGGGGGTACCCTAGGGCCTCTACTGCAAGTCCAGGGAGAGAGGTGGACCCCTGGGTATCTAGCTGGGGTCAGAGGCCCTTAGGTGGAGGGCCAGGTGGCACCCTTGGGCCTCTACTGCAAGTCTAGGGAGAGTTGTGGACCCCTGGGTAGCTTGCTGCGGTCAGAGGCCCCTTGGTGGAGGGCCAGCGGGCACCCTGGGGCCTCTACTGCAAGTCCAGGGAGAGAAGTGGGCCCCTGGGAAGCTTGCTGGGGTCAAAGGCCCCTAGGTGGAGGGCAAGGGGGCTTCCTGGGGCCTCTAGTGCAAGTCCATTGAGAGAGGTGGACCCCTTGGTAGCTAGCTGGGGTCGTAGGCCCCTAGGTGGAATGGCAGGGGGCACCCTGGGGCCTCTACTGCAAGTCCAGGGAGAGTTGTGGACCCCTTGGTAGCTTGCTGGGTTCAGAGGCCCCTAGGAGGAGGGCCAGGGGGCACCCTGGGGCCTATACTGCCAGTCCAGGGAGAGAGGTGGACCCCTGGGTAGCTTGCTGGGGTCAAAGGCCCCTAGGTGGAGTGCCGGGGGGCACCCTGGGGCCTCTATTGCAAGTCCAGGGAGAGAGGTGGACCCCTGGGTAGCTTCCTGGGGTAAGAGGCCCCTAAGTGGAGGGCCAGGGGGCACCCTGGGGCCTATACTGCAAGTCCAGGGAGAGGGGTGTATCCCTGGGTAGCTTGATGAGGTCTTAAGCCCATAGGTGGAGGGCAAGGGGGTACCCTAGGGCCTTTAACGCAAGTCCAGGAAGAGAGGTGGACCCCTCTGTAGCTTGCTGGGGTCAGAGGCCCTTGGGTGGAGGGCCAAGAGGTTTCCTAGGGCCTCTACTGCAAGTCCAGGGAGAGAGATGGACCCCTGGGTATCTTGCTGGGGTCTTAGGCCCCTAGGTGGAGGGCCAGGGGGCACCCTGGGGCGTCTATTGCAAGTCCGGGAAGAGACGTGGACCCCTGGGTAGCTTGCTGGGGTCCTAGGCCCCTAGGTGGAGGGCCAGGGGGCACCCTGGGGCCTATACTTCAAGTCAAGGGAGAGAGGTGTACCCCTGGGTAGCTTGCTGGGGTCTTAGGCCCCTAGGTGGAGGGCCAGTGGGCAGCCAGGGGCCTATAATTCAAGTCCAGGGAGAAAGGTGGACCCCTGGGTAGCTTGCTGGGGTCAGAGGCCCCTACGTGGAGAGAAAGGGGGCAGCCAGGGGCCTCTACTGCAAATCCAGGGAGAGTTGTGGACCCCTGGGTAACTTGCTGGGGTCAGAGGCCCCTAGATGGAGGGCCAAGAGGTACCCTAGGGCCTCTACTGCAAGTCCGGGGAGAAAGGTGGACCCCTGGGTAGCTAGCTGGGGTCAGAGGCAACTAGGTGGAGGGCACCCTGGGGCATATCCTGCAAGTCCAGGGAGAGAGGTGGACCCCTTGGGAGCTTTCTTGTGTCAGCCGCCCCTAGGTGGAGGGCCTGGGGGCACCCTGGGTTCTCTACTGCCAGTCCAGGGAGAGATATGGACCCCCTGGGTAGCTTGCTGAGGTCTTAGGCCCCTAGGTGGAGGGCCAGGGGGCACCCTAGGGCCTATACTGCAAGTCCATGGAGAGATTTGGACCCCTGGGTAGCTTGCTGGGGTCAGAGGCCCCTAGGTGCAGGGCCAGGGGGCACCCTGGGGACTCTACTGCAAGTCCAGGGAGAGTTGTGGACCCCTGGGTAGCTTGCTGGGGTCAGAGGCCCATGGGTGGAGGGCAAGGGGGCACACTGGGGCCTATATTGCAAGTACAGGGAGAGAGGTGGACCCCTGGGTAGCTTGCTGGGGAATAAAGCCCCTAGGTGGAGGGCCAGGGGTTACCCTAGGGCCTCTACTGCAGGTCCAGGGAGAGAGGTGGACCCCTGGGTAGCTAGCTGGGGTCAAAGGCACTTAGGTGGACTGATAGGGGGCACCCTGGGGCCTCTATTGCAAGTCCAGGGATAGTTGTGGACCCTTTGGTAGATTCCTAGGCTCTGAGGACCCTAGGTGGAGGGCCAGGGGGCACCCTTGGGCCTCTACTGCAAGTCTAGGGAGAGTTGTGGACCCCTGGGTAGCTTGCTGGGGTCAGAGGTCCCCTGGTGGAGGGCCAGCGGGCACCCTGGGGCCTCTATTGCAAGTCCAGGGAGAGAGGTGGGCCCCTGGGTAGCTTGCTGGGGTCGTAGGCCCCTAGGTGGAGGGCAAGGGGGCTTCCTGGGGCCTCTACTGCAAGTCCATTGAGAGAGGTGGACCCCTGGGTAGCTTGCTGGGGTCAGAGGCAACTAGGTGGAGGGCAAGGGGGCACCCTTGGGCATATCCTGCAAGTCCAGGGAGAGAGGTGGACCCCTGGGGAGCTTTCTTGTGTCAGCCGCCCCTAGGTGGAGGGCCTGGGGGCATCCTGGGGCCTCTACTGCCAGTCCAGGGAGAGAGGTGGACCCCCTGGGTAGCTTGCTGGGGTCAGAGGCCCCTAGGTGCAGGGCAAGGGGGCGCCCTGGGGCCTCTACTGCAAGTCCAGGGAGAGTTGTGGACCCCTGGGTAGCTTGCTGGGGTCAGAGGCCCCTGGGTGGAGGGCAAGGGGGCACCCTGATTCCTATAGTGCAAGTTCAGGGAGAGAGGTGGACCCCTGGGTGGCTTGCTGGGGTCTTAGGCCCTTAGGTGGAGGGCCAGGGGGCACCCTGGGGTATATACTGCAAGTCCAAGGAGAGAAGTGGACCCCTATGTAGCTTGCTGGGGTCAGAGGCCCCTAGGTGGAGGGCCAGGGGGCACCCTGTAGCCTCTACTGCAAGTCCAGGGAAAGTTGTGGACCCCTGGGTAGCTTGCTGGGGTCAGAGGCCCATGGGTGGAGGGCAAGGGGGCACGCTGGGGCCTATACTGCAAGTCCAGGGAGAGGGGTGGATCCCTGGGTAGCTTGATGAGGTCTGAAGCCCATAGGTGGAGGGCAAGGGGGTACCCTAGGGCCTTTAACGCAAGTCAAGGAAGAGAGGTGGACCCCTGGGTAGCTTGCTGGTGTCAGAGGCACAAAGGTGGAGGGCCAGGGGGCACCCTGGGGCCTATATTCCCAGCCAAGGGAGAGAGGTTGACCCCTGGGAAGCTTGCTGGCGTCAGAGGCTCATTGGTGGAGTGCCAGGGGGCTTCCTGGGTTCTCTACTGCAAGTCCAGGGAGAGAGGTGGACCCCTGGGTAGCTTGCTTGGGTCAAAGGCCCCTAGCTGGAACGCCAGGGGGCACCCTGGGGACTCTACTGCAAGTCCAGGGAGAGAAGTGGGCCCCTGGGTAGCTTGTTGGGGTCAGAGGCCCATATTTGGAGGGCAAGGGGGCTTCCTGGGGCCTCTAGTGCAAGTCCATTGAGAGGTGGACCCCTGGGTAGCTAGCTGGGGTCAGAGGCCCCTAGGTGGAATGCCAGGGGGCACCCTGGGGCCTCTACTGCAAGTCCAGGGAGAGTTGTGGACCCCTTGGTAGCTTGCTGGGGTCAGAGGCCCCTGGGTGGAGGGCAAGGGGGCACCCTGGGGCCTCTACTGCAAGTCCAGGGAGAGATATGGACCCCTGAGTAGCTTCCTGGGGTCAGTGGCCCCTAGGTGGAGGGCCAGGTTGCCCCCTGCAGCCTATCCTGCAAGTCCAGGGAGAGAAGCGGACCCCTGGGTAGCTTTCTGGGATATGAGGCCCCTAGGTGGAGAGCCAGGGGGTACCCTGGGGCCTATACTGCAAGTCCAGGGAGAGGGGTGGATCCCTGGGTAGCTTGATGAGGTCTGAAGCCCATAGGTGGAGGGCAAGGGGGTACCCTAGGGCCTTTAACGCAAGTCCAGGAAGAGAGGTGGACCCCTGGGTAGCTTGCTGGTGTCAGAGGCACAAAGGTGGAGGGCCAGGGGGCACCCTGGGGCCTATATTCCCAGCCAAGGGAGAGAGGTTGACCCCTGGGAAGCTTGCTGGCGTCAGAGGCTCATTGGTGGAGTGCCAGGGGGCTTTCTGGGTTCTCTACTGCAAGTCCAGGGAGAGAGGTGGACCCCTGGGTAGCTTGCTGGGGTCAAAGGCCCCTAGCTGGAACGCCAGGGGGCACCCTGGGGACTCTACTGCAAGTCCAGGGAGAGAAGTGGGCCCCTGGGTAGCTTGTTGGGGTCAGAGGCCCCTAGGTGGAGGGCAAGGGGGCTTCCTGGGGCCTCTAGTGCAAGTCCATTGAGAGAGGTGGACCCCTGGGTAGCTAGCTGGGGTCAGAGGCCCCTAGGTGGAATGCCAGGGGGCACCCTGGGGCCTCTACTGCAAGTCCAGGGAGAGTTGTGGACCCCTTGGTAGCTTGCTGGGGTCAGAAGCCCCTAGGGGGAGGGCCAGGGGGCACCCTGGGGCATCTACTGCAAGTCCAGGGAGAGTTGTGGACCCCTTCGTAGCTTGCTGGGGTCAGAGGCCCCTAGGGGGAGGGCCAGGGGGCACCCTGGGGCCTCTACTGCCAGTCCAGGGAGAGAGGTGGACGCCTGGGTAGGTTGCTGGGGTCTTAAGCCCCTAGGTGGAGGGCCAGGGGGCACCCTGGGGCCTCTACTGCAAGTCCAGGGAGAGAGGTAAACCCCTGGGGAGTTTTTTTGTGTCAGCCGCCCCTAGGTGGAGGGCCTGGGGGCACCCTGAGGCCTCTACTGCCAGTCCAGAGAGAGAGGTGGACCCCCTGGGTAGCTTGCTGCGGTCAGAGGCCCCTGGGTGGAGTGCAAGGGGGCACCCTGGTTCCTATAGTGCAAGTTCAGGGAGAGAGGTGGACCCCTGGGTGGGTTTCTGGGGTCTTAGGCCCCTAGGTGGAGGGCCAGGGGGCACCCTGGGGCCTATACTGCAAGTCCAAGGAGAGATGTGGACCCCTATGTAGCTTGCTGGGGTCAGAGGCCCCTAGGTGGAGGGCCAGGGGGCACCCTGGGGCCTCTACTGCAAGTCCAGGGAGAGTTGTGGACCCCTGGGTAGCTTGCTGGGGTCAGAGGCCCCTGGGTGGAGGGCAAGGGGGCACCCTGGTTCCTATAGTGCAAGTTCAGGGAGAGAGGTGGACCCCTGGGTGGGTTTCTGGGGTCTTAGGCCCCTAGGTGGAGGGCCAGGGGGCACCCTGGGGCCTATACTGCAAGTCCAAGGAGAGATGTGGACCCCTATGTAGCTTGCTGGGGTCAGAGGCCCCTAGGTGGAGGGCCAGGGGGCACCCTGTGGCCTCTACTGCAAGTCCAGGGAAAGTTGTGGACCCCTGGGTAGCTTGCTGGGGTCAGAGGCCCATGGCTGGAGGGCAAGGGGGCACGCTGGGGCCTATAATGCAAGTCCAGGGAGAGTTGTGGACCCCTTGGTAGCTTGCTGGGTTCAGAGGCCCCTAGGGGGAGGGCCAGGGGGCACCCTGGGGCCTATACTGCCAGTCCAGGGAGAGAGGTGGACCCCTGGGTAGCTTGCTGGGGTCAAAGGGCCCTAGGTGGAGTGCCAGGGGGCACCCTGGGGCCTCTATTGCAAGTCATGGGAGAGAGGTGGACCCCTGGGTAGCTTCCTGGGGTAAGAGGCCCCTAAGTGGAGGGCCAGGGGGCACCCTGGGGCCTATACTGCAAGTCCAGGGAGAGGGGTGGATCCCTGGGTAGCTTGATGAGGTCTTAAGCCCATAGGTGGAGGGCAAGGGGGTACCCTAGGGCCTTTAACGCAAGTCCAGGAAGAGAGGTGGACCCCTGTGTAGCTTGCTGGGGTCAGAGGCCCTTGGGTGGAGGGCCAGGGGGCACCCTGGGGCCTCTACTGCAAGTCCAGGGAGAGTTGTGGACCCCTGGGTAGCTTGCTGGGGTCAGAAGCCCCAAGGTGGAAGGCCAGCGGGCACCCTGGGGCCTCTACTGCAAGTCCAGGGAGAGAAGTGGGCCCCTGGGTAGCTTGCTGGGGTCAGAGGCCCCTAGGTGGAGGGCCAGGGGGCACCCTGGGGCCTCTACTGCAAGTCTAGGGAGAGAGGTGGACCCCTGGGTAGCTTGCTGGGGTCAGAGGCCAGTAGGGGGAGGGCCAGGGGGCACCCTGGGGCCTCTACTGCAAGTCCAGGGAGAGACTTGGACCCCTGGAAAGCTTGCTGGGGCCCTATGCCCCTAGGTGGAGATCCAGGGGGCACCCTGGGGCCTACACTTCAAGTCAAGGCAGAGAGGTGGACCCCTGGGTAGCTTGCTGGGGTCTTAGGCACTTAGGTGGAGGGCCTGGGGGCACCCTGGGGCCTATACTGCAAGTCCAGGGAGAGAAGTGGAACCCTGGGTAGCATGCTAGGATCAGAGGCCCCTAGTTGGAGGGCCAGGGGGCACCCTGGGGCCTCTACTGCAAGTCCAGGGAGAGTTGTGGACCCCTGGGTAGCTTGCTGGGGTCTTAGGCCCCCAGGTGGAGGGCCAGTGGGCATACTGGGGCCTATACTTCATGTCCAGGGAAAAAATTGGATCCAAGGGTAGCTTTCTGGGGTCAGAGGCAACTAGGTGGAGGGCCAGAAGGCACCCTGGGGCCTATCCTGCAAGTCCAGGCAGAGAGGTGGACCCCTGGGTAGATTGCTTGTCTGAGAGTGGCCTAGGTGGAGGGCCAAGGGGCACCCTGGGAACTCCACTGCAAATCCAGGGAGAGTTATGGACCCTTGGGTAACTTGTGGGGGTCAGAGGCCCCTGGGTGGAGGGCAAGGGGGCACCCTGGGGCCTCTACTGCAAGTCCAGGGAGAGATATGGACCCCTGAGTAGCTTCCTGGGGTCAGTGGCCCCTAGGTGGAGGGCCAGGTTGCCCCCTGCAGCCTATCCTGCAAGTCCAGGGAGAGAAGTGGACCCCTGGGTAGCTTCCTGGGATATGAGGCCCCTAGGTGGAGAGCCAGGGGGTACCCTAGGGCCTCTACCTCATTTCCAGGGAGAGTTGTGGTCCCCTTGGTAGATTGCTTGGGCCAGAGGCCCCTAGGTGGAGGGCCAGGGGGCACCCTTGGGCCTCTACTGCAAGTCTAGGGAGAGATGTGGACCCCCTGGGTAGCTTGCTGAGGTCTTAGGCCCCTAGGTGGAGGGCCAGGGGGCACCCTAGGGCCTATACTGCAAGTCCATGGAGAGATTTGGACCCCTGGGTAGCTTGCTGGGGTCAGAGGCCCCTAGGTGCAGGGCCAGGGGGCACCCTGGGGCCTCTACTGCAAGTCCAGGGAGAGTTGTGGACCCCTGGGTAGCATGCTAGGATCAGAGGCCCCTAGTTGGAGGGCCAGGGGGCACCCTGGGGCCTCTACTGCAAGTCCAGGGAGAGTTGTGGACCCCTGGGTAGCTTGCTGGGGTCTTAGGCCCCCAGGTGGAGGGCCAGTGGGCATACTGGGGCCTATACTTCATGTCCAGGGAAAAAATTGGATCCAAGGGTAGCTTTCTGGGGTCAGAGGCAACTAGGTGGAGGGCCAGAAGGCACCCTGGGGCCTATCCTGCAAGTCCAGGCAGAGAGGTGGACCCCTGGGTAGATTGCTTGTCTGAGAGTGGCCTAGGTGGAGGGCCAAGGGGCACCCTGGGAACTCCACTGCAAATCCAGGGAGAGTTATGGACCCTTGGGTAACTTGTGGGGGTCAGAGGCCCCTGGGTGGAGGGCAAGGGGGCACCCTGGGGCCTCTACTGCAAGTCCAGGGAGAGATATGGACCCCTGAGTAGCTTCCTGGGGTCAGTGGCCCCTAGGTGGAGGGCCAGGTTGCCCCCTGCAGCCTATCCTGCAAGTCCAGGGAGAGAAGTGGACCCCTGGGTAGCTTCCTGGGATATGAGGCCCCTAGGTGGAGAGCCAGGGGGTACCCTAGGGCCTCTACCTCATTTCCAGGGAGAGTTGTGGTCCCCTTGGTAGATTGCTTGGGCCAGAGGCCCCTAGGTGGAGGGCCAGGGGGCACCCTTGGGCCTCTACTGCAAGTCTAGGGAGAGATGTGGACCCCCTGGGTAGCTTGCTGAGGTCTTAGGCCCCTAGGTGGAGGGCCAGGGGGCACCCTAGGGCCTATACTGCAAGTCCATGGAGAGATTTGGACCCCTGGGTAGCTTGCTGGGGTCAGAGGCCCCTAGGTGCAGGGCCAGGGGGCACCCTGGGGCCTCTACTGCAAGTCCAGGGAGAGTTGTGGACCCCTGGGTAGCTTGCTGGGGTCAGAGGATCATGGGTGGAGGGCAAGGGGGCACCCTTGGGCCTCTACTGCAAGTCTAGGGAGAGTTGTGGACCCCTGGGTAGCTTGCTGGGGTCAGAGGCCCCCTGGTGGAGGGCCAGTGGGCACCCTGGGGCCTCTACTGCAAGTCCATTGAGAGAGGTGGACCCTTGGGTAGCTAGCTGGGGTCAGAGGCACTTAAGTGGACTGCCAGGGGGCACCCTGGGGCCTCTACTGCAAGTCCATTGAGAGAGGTGGACCCTTGGGTAGCTTGCTGGGGTCAGAGGCAACTAGGTGGAGGGCAAGGGGGCACCCTGGGGCATATCCTGCAAGTCCAGGGAGAGAGGTGGACCCCTGGGTAGCTTGCTGGGGTCAGAGGCCCCTAGGTGCAGGGCCAGGGGGCACCCTGGGGCCTCTACTGCAAGTCCAGGGAGAGTTGTGGACCCCTGGGTAGCTTGCTGGGGTCAGAGGATCATGGGTGGAGGGCAAGGGGGCACACTGGGGCCTCTACTGCAAGTACAGGGAGAGAGGTGGACCCCTGGGTAGCTTGCTGGGGAATAAAGCCCCTAGGTGGAGGGCCAGGGGTTACCCTAGGGCCTCTACTGCAGGTCCAGGGAGAGAGGTGGACCCCTGGGTAGCTAGCTGGGGTCAGAGGCACTTAGGTGGACTGCCAGGGGGCACCCTGGGGCCTCTATTGCAAGTCCAGGGATAGTTGTGGACCCCTTGGTAGAGTCCTAGGCTCTGAGGACCCTAGGTGGAGGGCCAGGGGGCACCCTTGGGCCTCTACTGCAAGTCTAGGGAGAGTTGTGGACCCCTGGGTAGCTTGCTGGGGTCAGAGGCCCCCTGGTGGAGGGCCAGCGGGCACCCTGGGGCCTCTACTGCAAGTCCATTGAGAGAGGTGGACCCTTGGGTAGCTTGCTGGGGTCAGAGGCAACTAGGTGGAGGGCAAGGGGGCACCCTGGGGCATATCCTGCAAGTCCAGGGAGAGAGGTGGACCCCTGGGGAGCTTTCTTGTGTCAGCCGCCTCTAGGTGGATGGCCTGGGGGCACCCTGGGGCCTCTACTGCCAGTCCAGGGAGAGAGGTGGACCCCTGGGTAGCTTGCTGGGGTCTTAGGCCCTTAGGTGGAGGGCCAGGGGGCACCTTAGGGCCTATACTGCAAGTCCAGGGAGAGATGTTGACCCCTGGGTAGCTTGCTGGGGTCAGAGGCCCCTGGGTGGGGGGCAAGGGGGCACCCTGGTTCCTATACTGCAAGTTCAGGAAGAGAGGTGGACCCCTGGGTAGCTTTCTGAGGTCTTAGGCCCCTAGGTGGAGGGCCAGGGGGCACCCTGGGGCCTATATTCCCAGCCCAGGGAGAGAGGTTGACCCCTGGGAAGCTTGCTGGCGTCAGAGGCTCCTTGGTGGAGTGCCAGGGGGCTTCCTGGGTTCTCTACTGCAAGTCCAGGGAGAGAGGTGGACCCCTGGGTAGCTTGCTGGGGTCAAATGCCCCTAGCTGGAACGCCAGGGAGCACCCTGGGGACTCTACTGCAAGTCCAGGGAGAGAAGTGGACCCCTGGGTAGCTTGCTGGGGACTAAAGCCCCTAGGTGGAGGGCCAGGGGCTACCCTAGGGCCTCTACCTCCATTCCAGGGAGAGTTGTGGTCCCCTTGGTAGATTGCTTGGGCCAGAGGCCCCTAGGTGGAGGGCCAGGGGGCACCCTTGGGCCTCTACTGCAAGTCTAGGGAGAGATGTGGACCCCTGGGTAGCTTGCTGGGGTCAAAGGCCCCTAAGTGGAGGGCCAGCGGACACCCTGGGGCCTCTTCTGCAAGTCCAGGGAGAGAGGTGGACCCCTGGGTAGCTTGCTGGGGTAAGAAGAACCTAGGTGGAGGGTCAGGGGGTACCCTGGGGCCTATACTGCAAGTGCAGGGAGAGAGGTGGACCCCTGGGTAGTTTGTTTGGCTGAGAGTTGCCTAGGTGGAGGGCCAAGGGGCACCCAGGGGCCTCTACTGCAAGTCCAGGGAGAGTTGTGGACCCTTGGGTAACTTGCGGGGGTCAGAGGCCCCTGGGTGGATGGCAAGGGGGCACCCTGGGGCCTATACTTCGAGTCCAGGGAGAGAGGTGGACCCCTGGGTAGCTTGCTGGGGTCTTAGACACTTAGGTGGAGGGCCTGGGGGCACCCTGGGGCCTATACTGCAAGTCCAGGGAGAGAGGTGGACACCTGGGGAGCTTTCTTGTGTCAGCAGCCCCTAAGTGGAGGGCCTGGGGGCACCCTGGGGCCTCTGCTGCCAGTCCAGGGAGAGAGGTGGACCCCCTGGGTAGCTTGCTGGGGTCTTAGGCCCTTAGGTGGAGGGCCAGGGGGCACCTTAGGGCCTATACTGCAAGTCCAGGGAGAGATGTTGACCCCTGGGTAGCTTGCTGGGGTCAGAGGCCCCTGGGTGGAGGGCAAGGGGGCACCCTGGTTCCTATACTGCAAGTTCAGGAAGAGAGGTGGACCCCTGGGTAGCTTTCTGAGGTCTTAGGCCCCTAGGTGGAGGGCCAGGGGGCACCCTGGGGCCTATACTGCAAGTCCAAGGAGAGATGTGAACCCCTATGTAGCTTGCTGGGGTCAAAGGCCCCTAGGTGGAGGGCCAGGGGGCACCCTGGGGCCTCTACTGCAAGTACAGGGAAAGTTGTGGACCCCTGAGTAGCTTGCTGGGGTTAGTGGCCCATGGGTGGAGGGCAAGGGGGCACGCTGGGGCCTCTACTGCAAGTCCAGGGAGAGAAGTAGAACCCTGGGTAGCTTGCTGGGGAATAAAGCCCCTAGGTAGAGGGCCAGGGGTACCCTGGGGCCTCTACTGCAAGTCCAGGGAGAGAGTTGGACCCCTGGGTAGCTAGCTGGGGTCAGAGGCCCTTAGGTGGAGGGCCAGGGGGCACCCTGGGGCCTCTAGTGCAAGTCCAGGGATAGTTGTGGACCCCTTGGTAGATTCCTAGGGTCTGAGGACCCTAGGTGGAGGGCCAGGGGGCACCCTGGGGCATCTAGTGTAAGTCCAGGGATAGTTGTGGACCCCTTGGTAGATTCCTAGGGTCTGAGGACCCTAGGTGGAGGGCCAAGGGGCACCCTGGGGCCTCTACTGCAAGTCCATTGAGAGAGGTGGACCCCTGGGTAGCTTGCTGGGGTCGGAGGCCCCTAGGTGGAATGCCAGGGGGCACCCTGGGGCCTCTACTGCAAGTCCAGGGAGAGTTGTGGACCCCTTGGTAGCTTGCTGGGGTCAGAGGCCCCTAGGTGGAGGGCCAGGGGGCACCCTGGAGCCTATACTGCCAGTCCAGGGAAAGAGGTGGACCCCTGGGTAGCTTGCTGGGGTCATAGACCCCTAGGTGGAGTGCCAGGGGGCACCCTGGGGCCTCTATTGCAAGTGAAGGGAGAGAGAGAAGGACCCTTGGGTAGCATACTGAGGGAAAGTGGCCCCTAGGTGGAGGGCCAGGGGGCACCCTGGGGCCTATACTGCAAGTCCAGGGAGAGAGGTGGATCCCTGGGTAGCTTGATGAGGTCTGTAGCCCATAGGTGGAGGGCAAGGGGGTACCCTAGGGCCTCTAACGCAAGTCCAGGGAGAGAGGTGGACCACTGTGTAGCTTGCTGGGGTCAGAGGCCCTTAGGTGGAGGGCCAGGGGGCACCCTGGGGCCTCTACTGAAAGTCCAGGGAGAGTTGTAGACCCCTGGGTAGCTTGCTGGGGTCAGAAGCCCCTATGTGGAGGGCCAGGGGGCACCCTGGGGCCTATACTGCAAGTCCAGGGAGATAATTGGACCCCTGGGTAGTTTGCTGGGGTCTTAGGCCCCTAGGTGGAGGGCCAGTGGGCACTCTGGGGCCTTTACTTCAAGTCCAGGGAGAAAGGTGGACCCCTGGAAAGCTTTCTGGGGTCAGAGGCCCCTAGGTGGAGGGCAAGGGGGCACCCTGGGGCCTCTACTGCAAGTCCAGGGAGAGTTGTGGACCCCTGGGTAGCTTGCTGGGGTCAGAGGCCCCTAGGTGGAGGGCCAGGAGGTACCCTAGGGCCTCTACTGCAAGTCCAGGGAGAGAGGTGGACCCCTGGGTAGCTTGCTGGGGTCACAGGCCCCTAGGTGAAGGGCCAAGGGGCACCCTGGGGCCTCTACTGGAAGTTCAGGGAGAGTTGTGGACCCCTGGGTAGCTTGCTGGGGCCTTAGGCCCCAAGGTGGAGGGCCAATGGGCACCCTGGGGCCTATACTATAAGTCCAGGGAGAAAGGTGGACCCCTGGGTAGCTTGCTGGGGTCAGATGCCCATAGGTGGAGGGCCAAGAGGTTTCCTAGGGCCTCTACTGCAAGTCCAGGGAGAGAGGTGGACCCCCGGTATCTTGCTGGGGTCCTAGGCCCTTAGGTGGAGGGCCAGGGGGCACCCTGGGGCCTATACTTCAAGTCAAGGGAGAGAGGTGGAACCCTGGGTAGCTTGCTGGGGTCTTAGGCCCCTAGGTGGAGGGCCAGTGGGCAGCCAGGGGCCTATAATTCAAGTCCAGGGAGAAAGGTGGACCCCTGGGTAGCTTGCTGGGGTCTGAGGCCCCTAGGAGGAGAGAAAGGGGGCAGCCAGGGGCCTCTACTGCAAGTCCAGGGAGAGTTGTGAACCCTGGGTAACTTGCTGGGGTCAGAGGCCCCTAGGTGGAGGGCCAGGAGGTACCCTAGGGCCTCTACTGCAAGTCCAGGTAGAGAGGTGGACCCCTGGGTTGCTTGCTGGGGTCAGAGGCAACTAGATGGAGGGCAAGGGGGCACCCTGGGGCATATCCTGCAAGTCCAGGGAGAGAGGTGGACCCCTGGGCAGCTTTCTTGTGTCAGCCGCCCCTAGGTGGAGGGCCTGGGGGCACCCTAGGGCCTCTACTGCAAGTCCAGGGAGAGAGGTGGACCCCTGGGTAGCTTGCTGGGGTCAGAGGCCCCTAGGTGGAGGGCCAGGGGGCACCTTGAGGCCTCTACTGCAAGACCAGGGAGAGAGGTGGACCTCTGGGTAGCTTGCTGGGGTCCTTGGCCTCTATGTGGAGGGCCAGGGGGCACCCTGGGGCCTATTTTTCAAGTCAAGGGAGAGAGGTGGACCCCTGGGTAGCTTGCTGGGATCTTAGGCCCCTGGGTGGAGGGCCAGGGGGCACACTGGGGCCTATACTGCAAGTCCAGGGAGAGAGGTGGACCCCTGGGTAGCTTGCTGGGGTCACAGGCCCCTAGGTGGAGGGCCAAGAGGCACCCTGGGGCCTCTACTGCAAGTTCAGGGAGAGTTGTGGACCCCTGGGTAGCTTGCTGGGGTCTTAGGCCCCTAGGTGGAGGGCCAATGGGCACCCTGGGGCCTATACTATAAGTCCAGGGAGAAAGGTGGACCCCTGGGTAGCTTGCTGGGGTCAGAGGCCCCTAGGTGGAGGGCAAGGGGGCAACCTGGGTCCTCTACTGCAAGTCCAGGGAGAGTTGCGTTCCCCTGGGTAGTTTGCTGGGGTCAGAGGCCCCTAGGTGGAGGGCCAAGAGGTTTCCTAGGGCCTCTACTGCAAGTCCAGGGAGAGAGGTGGACCCCTGGGTATCTTGCTTGGGTCTTAGGCCCCTAGGTGGAGGGCCAGGGGGCACCCTGGGGCCTCTACTGCAAGTCCGGGAAGAGACGTGGACCCCTGGGTAGCTTGCTGGGGTCCTAGGCCCCTAGGTGGAGGGCCAGGGGGCACCCTGGGGACTCTACTGCAAGTCAAGGGAGAGAGGTGGACCCCTGGGTAGCTTGCTGGGGTCTTAGGCCCCTAGGTGGAGTGCCAGTGGGCAGCCAGGGGCCTATAATTCAGGTCCAGGGAGAAAGGTGGACCCCTGGGTAGCTTGCTGGGATCAGAGGCCCCTAGGTGGAGAGAGAGGGGGCAGCCAGGGGCCTCTACTGCAAATCCAGGGAGAGTTGTGGAACCCTGGGTAACTTGCTGGGGTCAGAGGCCCCTAAGTGGAGGGCCAAGAGGTACCCTAGGGCCTCTACTGCAAGTCCAGGGAGAGAGGTGGACCCCTGGGTAGCTAGCTGGGGTCAGAGGCAACTAGGTGGAGGGCAAGGGGGCACCCTGGGGCATATCCTGCAAGTCCAGGTAGAGAGGTGGACCCCTGGGGAGCTTTCTTGTGTCAGCCGCCCCTAGGTTGAGGGCCTGGGGGCACCCTGGGGCCTCTACTGCCAGTCCAGGGAGAGAGGTGGACCCCCTGGGTAGCTTGCTGAGGTCTTAGGCCCCTAGGTGGAGGGCCAGGGGGCACCCTAGGGCCTATACTGCAAGTCCATGGAGAGATTTGGACCCCTGGGTAGCTTGCTGGGGTCAGAGGCCCCTAGGTGCAGGGCCAGGGGGCACCCTGGGGCCTCTACTGCAAGTCCAGGGAGAGTTGTGGACCCCTGGGTAGCTTGCTGGGGTCAGAGGCTCATAGGTGGAGGGCAAGGGGGCACACTGGGGCCTATACTGCAAGTACAGGGAGAGAGGTGGACCCCTGGGTAGCTTGCTGGGGAATAAAGCCCCTAGGTGGAGGGCCAGGGGTTACCCTAGGGCCTCTACTGCAGGTCCAGGGAGAGAGGTGGACCCCTGGGTAGCTAGCTGGGGTCAGAGGCACTTAGGTGGACTGCCAGGGGGCACCCTGGGGCCTCTATTGCAAGTCCAGGGATAGTTGTGGACCCCTTGGTAGAGTCCTAGGCTCTGAGGACCCTAGGTGGAGGGCCAGGGGGCACCCTTGGGCCTCTACTGCAAGTCTAGGGAGAGTTGTGGACCCCTGGGTAGCTTGCTGGGGTCAGAGGCCCCCTGGTGGAGGGCCAGCGGGCACCCTGGGGCCTCTACTGCAAGTCCATTGAGAGAGGTGGACCCTTGGGTAGCTTGCTGGGGTCAGAGGCAACTAGGTGGAGGGCAAGGGGGCACCCTGGGGCATATCCTGCAAGTCCAGGGAGAGAGGTGGACCCCTGGGGAGCTTTCTTGTGTCAGCCGCCTCTAGGTGGAGGGCCTGGGGGCACCCTGGGGCCTCTACTGCCAGTCCAGGGGGAGAGGTGGACCCCCTGGGTAGCTTGCTGGGGTCAGAGGCCCCTAGGTGCAGGGCAAGGGGGCGCCCTGGGGCCTCTACTGCAAGTCCAGGGAGAGTTGTGGACCCCTGGGTAGCTTGCTGGGGTCAGAGGCCCCTGGGTGGAGGGCAAGGGGGCACCCTGATTTCTATAGTGCAAGTTCAGGGAGAGAGGTGGACCCCTGGGTGGCTTGCTGGGGTCTTAGGCCCCTAGGTAGAGGGCCAGGGGGCACCTGGGGGCCTACACTGCAAGTCCAAGGAGAGATGTGGACCCCTATGTAGCTTGCTGGGGTCAGAGGCCCCTAGGTGGAGGGCCAGGGGGCACCCTGTGGCCTCTACTGCAAGTCCAGGGAAAGTTGTGGACCCCTGGGTAGCTTGCTGGGGTCAGAGGCCCATGGGTGGAGGGCAAGGGGGCACGCTGGGGCCTATACTGCAAGTCCAGGGAGAGAGGTGGACCCCTGGGTAGCTTGCTGGGGAATAAAGCCCCTAGGTGGAGGGCCAGGGGGTACCCTAGGGCCTCTACTGCAAGTCCAGGGAGAGAGGTGGACCCCTGGGTAGCTAGCTGGGGTCAGAGGCCCTTAAGTGGAGGGCCAGGGGGCACCCTGGGGCTTCTAGTGCAAGTCCAGGGATAGTTGTGGAACCCTTGGTAGATTCTTAGGGTCTGAGGACCCTAGGTGGAGGGCCAGCGGGCACCCTGGGGCCTCTACTGCTAGTCCAGGGAGAGAAGTGGGCCCCTGGGTAGCTTGCTGGGGTCAGAGGCCCCTAGGTGGAGGGCAAGGGGGCTTCCTGGGGCCTCTAGTGCAAATCCATTGAGAGAGGTGGACCATTGGGTAGCTAGCTGGGGTCAAAGGCCCCTAGGTGGAATGCCAGGGGGCACCCTGGGGCCTCTACTGCAAGTCCAGGGAGAGTTGTGGACCCCTTGGTAGCTTGCTGGGTTCAGAGGCCCCTAGGGGGAGGGCCTGGGGGCACCCTGGGGCCTCTACTGCAAGTCCAGGGAGAGTTGTGGACCCATAGGTAGCTTGCTGGGATCAGAGGCCAAAAGGTGGAGGCTCATGGGGCACCCTGGGGCCTCTACTGCAAGTCCAGGGAGAGAGGTGGACCTCTGGGTAGCTTGCTGGAGTCCTTGGCTCCTAGGTGGAGGGCCAGGGGGCACACTGGGGGCTATTCTTCAAGTCAAGGGAGAGAGGTGGACCCCTGGGTAACTTGCTTGGGTGAGAGGCCCCTAGGTTGAGGGCGAAGGGGCACCCTGGGGCCTCTACTGCAAGTCCAGGGAGAGTTGTGGACCCCTGGGTAGCTTGCTGGGGTCTTAGGCCCCTAGGTGGAGGGCCAGTGGGCAGCCTGGGGCCTATACTTCAAGTCCAGGGAGAAAGGTGGACCCCTGGGTAGCTTGCTGGGGTCAAAGGCCCCTAGGTGGAGGGCCAGGGGGCACCTTGGGGCCTATACTGCAAGTCCAGGGAGAGAGGTGGACCCCTGGGTAGCTTGCTAGGGTCAGAGGTCCCTAGGTGGAGGGCCAGGGGGCACCTTGGGGCCTCTACTGCAAGTCTAGGGAGAGAGGTGGACCCCTGGGTAGCTTGCTGGGGTCAGAGGCCAGTAGGTGGAGGGCCAGGGGGCACCCTGGGGCCTCTACTGCAAGTCTAGGGAGAGACGTGGACCCCTGGGTAGCTTGCTGGGGTCCTAGGCCCCTAGGTTGAGGGCAAGGGGGCATCCTGGGGCCTCTACTGCAAGTCCAGGGAGAGTTGTGGACCCCTGGGTAGCTTGCTGGGGTCAGAAGCCTTATAGGTGGTGGGCCAGGAGGCACCCTAGGGCCTATTCTGCAAGTCCAGAGAGAGAGGTGGACCCCTGTGTAGCTTGCTGGGGTCTTAGGCCCCTAGGTGGAAGGCCAATTGGTACCCTGGGTCCTCTACTGCAAGTCCAGGGAGTGTTGTGTACACCTGGGTAGCTTGCTGGGGTCAGAGGCCCCTAGGAGGAGGGCCAAGAGTTACGCTAGAGAGGTGGACCCCTGGGTAGCTTGATGAGGTCTGAAGCCCATAGGTGGAGGGCAAGGGGGTACCCTAGGGCCTTTAACGCAAGTCCAGGAAGAGAGGTGGACCCCTGTGTAGCTTGCTGGGGTCAGAGGCACTTGGGAGGAGGGCCAGGGGGCACCCTTGGGGCCTCTACTGAAAGTCCAGGGAGAGTTGTGGACCCCTGGGTAGCTTGCTGGGGTCAGAAGCCCCTAGGTGGAGGGCCAGGGGGCACCCTGGGGCCTCTACTGCAAGTCCAGGGAGAGAGGTGGACCCCTGGATAGCTAGCTGGGGTCAGAGGCCCTTAGGTGCAGGGCCAGGGGGCACCCTGGGGCCTCTAGTGCAAGTCCAGGGATAGTTGTGGACCCCGTGGTAGATTCCTAGGGTCTGAGGACCCTAGGTGGAGGGCCAGGGGGCACCCTTGGGCCTATACTGCAAGTCCATTGAGAGAGGTGGACCCCTGGGTAGCTTGCTGGGGTCAGAGGCCCCTAGGTGGAGGGCCAGGGGGGCACCCTGGGGCCTCTACTGCAAGTCAAGGGAGAGTTGTGGACCCCTGGGTAGCTTGTTGGGGTCTAAGGCCCCTAGGTGGAGGGCCAGGGGGCACCTTGGGGCCTATACTGCAAGTCCAGGGAGAGAGGTGGACCCCTGGGTAGCTTGCTAGGGTCAGAGGTCCCTAGTTGGAGGGTCAGGGGGAACACTGGGGCCTCTACTGCAAGTCTAGGGAGAGAGGTGGACCCCTGGGTAGCTTGCTGGGGTCAGAGGCCAGTAGGTGGAGGGCCAGGGGGCACCCTGGGGCCTCTACTGCAAGTCCAGGGTGAGACGTGGACCCCTGGGTAGCTTGCTGGGGTCCTAGGCCCCTAGGTTGAGGGCAAGGGGGCATCCTGGGGCCTCTACTGCAAGTCCAGGGAGAGTTGTGGACCCCTGGGTAGCTTGCAGGGGTCAGAGACCCATAGGTGGAGGGTCAGGGGGCACCCTGGGGCCTCTACTGCAAGTCCAGGGAGAGAGGAGGACCCATGGGTAGCTTGCTGGGGTCAAAAGCCATATAGGTAGTGGGCCAGGAAGCACCCTAGGGTCTATTCTGCAAGTCCAGAGAGAGAGGTGGACCCCTGGGTAGCTTACTGGGGTCAGTGGCCCCTAGGTGGAGGGCCAGGGTGCCCCCTGGAGCCTATCCTGCAAGACCAGGGAGAGAGGTGGACCCCTGGGTAGCTTCCTGGGGTAAGAGGCCCCTAGGTGGAGGGTAAGGGGGCACCTTGGGGCCTATACTGCAAGTCCAGGGAGAGAGGTGGACCCCTGGGTAGCTTGCTAGGGTCAGAGGCCCCTAGTTGGAGGGCCAGGGGGAACCCTGGGGCCTCTACTGCAAGTCTAGGGAGAGAGGTGGACCCCTGGGTAGCTTGCTGGGGTCAGAAATCCCTAGGGGGAGAGCCAGGGGGCACCCTGGGGCCTATACTGCCAGTCCAGGGAGAGAGGTGGACCCCTGGGTAGCTTGCTGGGGTGATAGGCCCCTAGGTGGAGTGCCAGGGGGCACCCTGGGGCCTCTATTGCAGGTCCAGGGAGAGAGGTGGACCCCTGGGTAGCTTCCTGGGGTAAGAGGCCCCTAAGTGGAGGGCCAGGGGGCACCCTGGGGCTTATACTGCAAGTCCAGGGAGAGGGGTGGATCCCTGGGTAGCTTGATGAGGTCTGAAGCCCATAGGTGGAGGGCAAGGGGGTACCCTAGGGCCTTTAACGCAAGTCCAGGAAGAGAGGTGGACCCCTGTGTAGCTTGCTGGGGTCAGAGGCCCTTGGGTGGAGGGCCAGGGGGCACCCTTGGGGCCTCTACTGAAAGTCCAGGGAGAGTTGTGGACCCCTGGGTAGCTTGCTGGGGTCAGAAGCCCCTAGGTGGAGGGCCAGGGGGCACCCTGGGGCCTCTACTGCAAGTCCAGGGAGAGAGGTGGACCCCTGGATAGCTAGCTGGGGTCAGAGGCCCTTAGGTGCAGGGCCAGGGGGCACCCTGGGGCCTCTAGTGCAAGTCCAGGGATAGTTGTGGACCCCGTGGTAGATTCCTAGGGTCTGAGGACCCTAGGTGGAGAGCCAGGGGGCACCCTTGGGCCTATACTGCAAGTCCATTGAGAGAGGTGGACCCCTGGGTAGCTTGCTGGGGTCAGAGGCCCCTAGGTGCAGGGCCAGGGGGCACCCTGGGGCCTCTACTGCAAGTCAAGGGAGAGTTGTGGACCCCTGCGTAGCTTGTTGGGGTCTAAGGCCCCTAGGTGGAGGGCCAGTGGGCAACCTGGGGCCTATACTTCAAGTCCAGGGAGAGTTGTGGACCCCTGGGTAGCTTGCTGGGGTCCTAGGCCCCTAGGTGGAGGGCCAGTGGGCACCCTAGCGCCTATTCTTCAAGTCAAGGGAGAGAGGTGGACCCCTGGGTAGCTTGCTGGGATCTTAGGCCCCTAGGTTGAGGGCCAGGGGGCACCCTGGGGCCTATACTGCAAGTCCAGGGAGAGAGGTAGACCCCTGGGTAGCTTGCTGGGGTCAGATGCCCTTAGGTGGAGGGCCAAGGGGCACCCTGGGGCCTCTACTGCAAGTCCAGGGAGAGTTGTGGACCCCTGGGTAGCTTGTTGGGGTCTAAGGCCCCTAGGTGGAGGGCCAGTGGGCAACCTGGGGCCTATACTTCAAGTCCAGGGAAAGTTGTGGACCCCTGGGTAGCTTGCTGGGGTCCTAGGCCCCTAGGTGGAGGGCCAGTGGGCACCCTAGCGCCTATTCTTCAAGTCAAGGGAGAGAGGTGGACCCCTGGGTAGCTTGCTGGGATCTTAGGCCCCTAGGTTGAGGGCCAGGGGGCACCCTGGGGCCTATACTGCAAGTCCAGGGAGAGAGGTGGACCCCTGGGTAGCTTGCTGGGGTCAGATGCCCTTAGGTGGAGGGCCAAGGGGCACCCTGGGGCCTCTACTGCAAGTCCAGGGAGAGTTGTGGACCCCTGTGTAGCTTGCTGGGGTCTTAGGCCCCTAGGTGGAAGGCCAATTGGTACCCTGGGTCCTCTACTGCAAGTCCAGGGAGTGTTGTGTACACCTGGGTAGCTTGCTGGGGTCAGAGGCCCCTAGGAGGAGGGCCAAGAGTTACGCTATAGAGGTGGACCCCTGGGTAGCTTGCTGGGGTCAGAGGCAACAAGGTGGAGGGCCAGGGGTCCCCCTGGGGCCTATCCTGCAAGTCTAGGGAGAAAGGTGGACCCCTGGGGAGCTTTCTTTTGTCAGAGGCCCCTTGGTGGAGGGACTGGGGGCACCCTGGGGCCTCTGCTGCCAGTGCAGGGAGAGAGGTGGACCCCCTGGGTAGCTTGCTGGGGTTTTAGGCCCCTAGGTTGAGGGCCAGGGGGCACCCTAGGGCCTATACTTCAAGGCAAGGGAGAGAGGTGGCCCCTGGGGAGCTTTCTTGTGTCAGAGGCCCCTAAGTGGAGGGACAGGGGGCACCCTGGGGCCTATACTGCAAGTCCATGGAGAGATGTGAACCCCTGATTAGCTTGCTGGCGTCAGAGGCCCCTAGGTGCAGGGCAAGGGGGCACCCTGGGGCCTCTACTGCAAGTCCAGGAAGAGTTGTGGACCCCTGGGTAGCTTCCTGGGGTAAGAGGCCCCTAGGTGGAGGGTAAGGGGGCACCTTGGGGCCTATGCTGCAAGTCCAGGGAGAGATGTGGACCCCTGGGTAGCTTTGTGGGGTCAGCGCCCCTAGCTGGAGGGCCAGGGGGTACCCCAGGTCCACTACTGCAAGTCCAGGGAGAGAGGTGGACCCCTGGGTAGATTGCTGGGGTCAGAGGACCCTAGGTGGAGGGCCAGGGGGCAACCTTGGGCCTCTACTGCAAGTCTAGGGAGAGATGTGTACCCCCGGGTAGCTTGCTGGGGTCAGAGGCCCCTAGGTGGAGGGCAAGCGGGCACCCTGGGGCCTCTATTGCAAGTCCAGGAAGAGAGATGGACCCCTGGGTAGCTTGCTGGCGTCAGAGGCTCCTTGGTGGAGGGCAAGGGGGCTTCCTTGGTTCTCTACTGCAAGTCCAGGGACAGAGGTGGACCCCTGGGTAGCTTGCTGGGGTCAGAGGCCCCTAGCTGGAGGGCCAGGGGGCACCCTGGGGACTCTACTGCAAGTCCAGGGAGAGAGGTGGACCCCTGGGTAGCTTGCTGGGGACTAAAGCCCCTAGGTGGAGGGCCAGGGGCTACCCTAGGGCCTCTACTGCAATTCCAGGGAGAGTTGTGGACCCCTTGGTAGATTGCTGTTGTCAGAGGACCCTAGGTGGAGGGCCAGGGGGCACCCTTGGGCCTCTACTGCAAGTCTAGGGAGAGATGTGGACCCCTGGGTGGCTTGCTGGGATCAGAGGCCCCTAAGTGGAGGGCCAGAGGGCACCCTGGGGCCTCTTCTGCAAGTCCAGGGAGAGAGGTGGACCCCTGGGAAGCTTGCTGGGGTAAGAAGAACCTAGGTGGAGGGTCAGGGGGCACCCTGGGGCCTATACTGCCAGTCAAGGGAGAGAGGTGGACCCCTGGGTAGCTTGCTGGGGTAAGAAGCCCATAGGTGGTGGGCCAGGGGGCACCCTGGGGCTTATTCTGGAAGTCCAGGGAGAGAGATGGACCCCTGGGTAGCTTTCTGGGGTCAGTGGCCCCTAGGTGGAGGGCAAGGGTGCCCCCTGGAGCCTATCCTGCAAGTCCAGGGAGAGAGGTGGACCCCTGGGTAGCTTCCTGGGGGTAAGAGGCCCCTAGGTGGAGGGTAAGGGGGCACCTTGGGGCCTCTACTGCAACTCCAGGGAGAGAGGAGGACCCATGGGTAGCTTGCTGGGGTCAAAGGCCCCTAGGTGGAGGGCCAGGGGGCACCCTTTTGCCTCTACTGCAAGTCTAGGGAGAGTTGTGGACCCCTGGGTAGCTTGCTGGGGTCAGAAGCATCTAGGTGGAGGGCCAGGAGGCATCCTGGGGCCTATACTGCAAGTCCAGGGAGAGTTGTGGACCCCTTGCTAGCTTTCTGGGGTCAGAAACCTCTAGCGGGAGGGCCAGGGGGCACCCTGGGGCCTATACTGCCAGTCCAGGGAGAGAGGTTGACCCCTGGGTAGCTTGCTGGGGTCATAGGCCCCTAGGTGGAGTGCCAGGGGGCAACCTGGGGCCTCTATTGCAAGTCCAGGGAGAGAGGTGGACCCCTGGGTAGCGTCCTGGGGTAAGAGGCCCCTAGGTGGATGGCCAGGGGCACCCTGGGGCCTATACTGCAAGTCCAGGGAGAGGGGTGGATCCCTGGGTAGCTTGATGGGGTCTGAAGCCCATAGGTGGAGGGCAAGGGGGTACCCTAGGGCCTTTAACGCAAGTCCAGGAAGAGAGGTGGACCCCTGTGTAGCTTGCTGGGGTCAGAGGCCCTTGGGTGGAGGGCCAGGGGGCACACTGGGGCCTCTACTGAAAGTCCAGGGAAGGTTGTGAACCTCTGGGTAGCTTGCTGGGGTCAGAAGCCCCTAGATGGAAGGCCAGGGGGCACCCTGGGGCCTATTCTGCCAGTCCAGGGAGATAATTAGACCCCTGGGTAGCTTGCTGGGGTCTTAGGCCCCTAGGTGGAGGGCCAGGGGGCACCCAGGGGCCTCTACTGCAAGTCCAGGGAGAGAGGTGGATCGCTGGGTAGCTTGCTGGGGTCCTAGGCCCCTAGGTGGAGGGCCAGGGGGCACCTTGGGGCCTCTACTACAAGTCCAGGAAGAGAGGTGGACTCCTGGGTAGCTTGCTGGGGTCAGAGGCCCCTAGAAGGAGGGCCAAGGGGCTTCCTAGTGCCTCTACTGCAAGTCCAGGGAGAGTTGTGGACCCCTTGGTAGCTTGCTGGGGTCAGAGGCCCCTAGATGGAGGGCCAAGGAGCAACTTGGGGCCTCTACTGCAAGTCCAGGGAGAGAGGTGGACCCCTGGGTAGCTTGCTGGGGTCAGAAGCCCATAGTCGGTGGGCCAGGGGGCTTCCTGGGGCCTATACTGCAAGTTCAGGGCGAGAGTTGGACCCCTGGGTAGCTTTCTGGGGTCAGAAGAACCTAGGTGGAGGGCCAGGGGGCATCCTGGGGCCTATACTGCAAGTCCAGGGAGAGTTGTGGACCCATTGGAAGCTTGCTTAGGTTAGAAGGCCAAAAGGTGGAGGGCCAGAGGGCACCCTGGGGCCTCTACTGCAAGTCCAGGAAGAGAGGTGGACCCCTGGGTAGCTTGCTGGGGTCAAAGGCCCCCAGGTGGAGGGCCAGGAGGCACCCTGGGGCCTCTACTGTAAGTCCAGGGAGAGTTGTGGATCCATTGGTAGCTTGCTGGGGTCAGAGGCCAAAATGTGGAGGGCCAGCGGGCACCCTGGGGCCTCTACTGCAAGTCCAGGAAGAGAGGTGGACTCCTGGATAGCTTTCAGGGGTTTAGAGGCCCCTAGGTGGAGGGCCAGGGTGCACCCTGGGGCCTATACTGCAAGTCCAGGGAGAGAGGTGGACTCCTGGGTAGCTTCCTGAGGTCAGAGGCCCCTAGGTGGAGGGCCACGGGGCACCCTGGGGCCTATCCTGCAGATCCAGGGAGAGAGGTGTAGCCCTGGGTAGCTTGCTGGGGTCAGAGGCCCCTAGGTGGAGGGCCAGGGTGCACCCTGGGGCCTCTACTGCAAGTCCAGGGAGAGAGATAGACCCTTGGGTAGCTTGTTGGGGTTAGAGGCCCCTAGGTGGAGGGCCAAAGGGAAACCAGGGGCCTCTACTGCAAGTCCAGGGAGAAAGGTGGACCCCTAAGTAACTTACTGTTATCAGAGTTCCCTAGGTGGAGGGCCAGGAGGTACCCTAGGGCCCCTACTGCAAGTCCAGGTAGATAGTTGGACCCCTGGGTAGTTTGCTTGGCTGAGAGTGGCCTAGGTGGAGGGCCAAGTGGCACCCTGGGGCCTCTACTGCAAGTCCAGGGAGAGTTGTGGACCCTTGGGTAACTTGCGGGGGTCAAAGGCCCCTGGGTGGAGGGCAAGGGGGCACCCTGGGGCCTCTACTGCAAGTCTAGGGAGAGATATGGACGCCTGGGTAGCTTGCTGGGGTCAGAAGTCCATAGGTGGTGGGCCAGGGGGCACCCTGGGGCCTATTCTGCAAGTCCAGGGAGAGAGGTGGACCCCTGGGTAGCTTCCTGGGGTCAGTGACTCCTAGGTGGAGGGCAAGGTTGCCCCTTGCAGCCTATACTGCAAGTCCAGGGAGAGAGGTGGACCCCTGGGTAGCTTGCTGGGGTCAGAGGCCAGTAGGTGGAGGGCCAGTGGGCACCCTAGGGCCTCTACTGCAAGTCCAGGGAGAGACGTGGACCCCTGGATAGCTTGCTGGGGCCCTAGGCCCCTAGGTGTAGGGCCAGGGGGCACCCTGGGGCCTATATGTCAAATCAAGGGAGAGAGGTGGACCCCTGGGTAGCTTGCTGGGGTTTTTGGCACTTAGGTGGAGGGCCTGGGGGCACCCTGGGGCCTATACTGCAAGTCCAGGGAGAGAGGTGGAACCCTGGGTAGCTTGCTAGGGTCAGAGGCCCCTAGGTGGAGGGCAAGGGGGTACCCTGGGGCCTCTACTGCAAGTCCAGGGAGAGTTGTGGACCCCTGGGTAACTTGCTGGGGTCAGAGGCCTCTATGTGGAGGGCCAGGAGGTACCCGAGGGCCTCTACTGCAAGTCCAGGGAGAGAGGTGGACCCCTGGGGAGCTTTCTTGTGTCAGCCGCCCCTAGGTGGAGGGCCTGGGGGCACCCTGGGGCCTCTACTGCAAGTCCAGGGAGAGAGGTGGACCCCTGGATAGCTAGCTGGAGTCAGAGGCCCTTAGGTGGAGGGCCAGGGGGCACCCTAGGGCCTATACTGCAAGTCCATGGAGAGAAGTGGACCCCTGGGTAGCTTGCTGGGGTCAGAGGCCGCTAGGTGCAGGGCAAGGGGGCACCCTGCGGCCTCTACTGCAAGTCCAGGGAGAGTTGTGGACCTCTGGGTAGCTTGCTGGGGTCAGAGGCCCCTGGGTGGAGGGCAAGGGGGCACCCTGGGGCCTATACTGCAAGTCCAGGGAGAGAGGTGGACCCCTGGGTAGCTTGCTGGGGTCAGAGGCCCCTAGGTGGAGGGCCAGGGGGCACCCTCGGGCCTATACTGCAAGTCCAAGGAGAGATGTGGACCCCTATGTAGCTTGCTGGGGTGATAGGCCCCTAGGTGGAGGGCCAGGGGGCACCCTGGGCCCTCTACTGCAAGTCCAGGGAGAGTTGTGGACCCCTGGGTAGCTTGCTGGGGTCAGAGGCCCATGGGTGGAGGGCAAGGCGGCACGCTGGGGCCTATACTGCAAGTCCAGGAAGAGAGGTGGACCCCTGGGTAGCTTGATAGGGAATAAAGCCCCTAGGTGGAAGGCCAGGGGGTACCCTGGGGCCTCTACTGCAAGTCCAGGGAGAGAGGTGGACCCCTGGATAGCTAGCTGGAGTCAGAGGCCCTTAGGTGGAGGGCCAGGGGGCACCCTGGGGCTTCTAGTGCAAGTCCAGGGATAGTTGTGGACCCCGTGGTAGATTCCTTGGGTCTGAGGACCCCAGGTGGAGGGCCAGGGGGCACCCTTGGGCCTATACTGCAAGTCCATTGAGAGAAGTGGACCCCTGGGTAGCTTGCTGAGGTCAGAGGCCCCTAGGTGGAGGGCCAGGGGGCACCCTGGGGCCTCTACTGCAAGTCCAATGAGAGTTGTGGACCCCTGGGTAGCTTGTTGGGGTCTTAGGCCCCTAGGTGGAGGGCTAGTGGGCAACCTGGGGCCTATACTTCAAGTCCAGGGTGAGTTGTGGACCCCTGGGTAGCTTGCTGGGGTCCTAGGCCCCTAGGTGGAGGGCCAGTGGGCACCCTGGGGCCTATTCTTCAAGTCAAGGGAGAGAGGTGGACCGCTGGGTAGCTTGCTGGGATCTTAGGCCCCCAGGTTGAGGGCCAGGGGGCACCCTGGGGCCTATACTGCAAGTCCAGGGAGAGAGGTGGACCCCTGAGTAGCTTGCTGGGGTCTTAGGCCCCTATGTGGAAGGCCAATGGGCACCCTGGGTCCTCTACTGCAAGTCCAGGGAGTGTTGTGTACACCTGGGTAGCTTGCTGGGGTCAGAGGCAACAAGGTGGAGGGCCAGGGTTCACCCTGGGGCCTATCCTGCAAGTCCAGGGAGAAAGGTGGACCCCTGGGGAGCTTTCTTTTGTCAGAGGCCCCTAGGTGGAGGGACTGGGGGCACCCTGGGGCCTCTGCTGCCAGTGCAGGGAGAGAGGTGGACCCCCTGGGTAGCTTGCTGGGGTTTTAGGCCCCTAGGTTGAGGGCCAGGGGGCACCCTAGGGCCTATACTGCAAGTCCAGGGAGAGAGGTGGAACCCTGGGTAGCTTGCTAGGGTCAGAGGCCCCTAGGTGGAGGGCCAGGGGGATCCCTGGGGCCTCTACTGCAAGTCCAGGGAGAGTTGTGGACCCCTGGGTAGCTTACTGGGGTCTTAGGCCCTTAGGTGGAGGGCCATTGGGCAGCCTGGGGCCTATAACTCAAGTCCAGGGAGAAAGGTGGACCCCTGGGTAGCCTGCTGGAGTCAGAGGCCCCTAGGTGGAGGGCAAGGAGGCACCCTGGGGCCTCCACTGCAAGTTCAGGGAGAGAGGTGGACCCCTGGGTAGCTTGCTGGGGTCAGAGGCAACTAGGTGGAGGGCCAGGGGCACCCTGGGGAAAATCCTGAAAGTCCAGGGAGAGAGGTGGACCCCTGGGTAGCTTGCTGGGGTCAGAGGCAACTAGGTGGAGGGCCAGGGGGCACCCTCGGGCCTATACTGCAAGTCCAAGGAGAGATGTGGACCCCTATGTAGCTTGCTGGGGTGATAGGCCCCTAGGTGGAGGGCCAGGGGGCACCCTGGGCCCTCTACTGCAAGTCCAGGGAGAGTTGTGGACCCCTGGGTAGCTTGCTGGGGTCAGAGGCCCATGGGTGGAGGGCAAGGCGGCACGCTGGGGCCTATACTGCAAGTCCAGGAAGAGAGGTGGACCCCTGGGTAGCTTGATAGGGAATAAAGCCCCTAGGTGGAAGGCCAGGGGGTACCCTGGGGCCTCTACTGCAAGTCCAGGGAGAGAGGTGGACCCCTGGATAGCTAGCTGGAGTCAGAGGCCCTTAGGTGGAGGGCCAGGGGGCACCCTGGGGCTTCTAGTGCAAGTCCAGGGATAGTTGTGGACCCCGTGGTAGATTCCTTGGGTCTGAGGACCCCAGGTGGAGGGCCAGGGGGCACCCTTGGGCCTATACTGCAAGTCCATTGAGAGAAGTGGACCCCTGGGTAGCTTGCTGAGGTCAGAGGCCCCTAGGTGGAGGGCCAGGGGGCACCCTGGGGCCTCTACTGCAAGTCCAATGAGAGTTGTGGACCCCTGGGTAGCTTGTTGGGGTCTTAGGCCCCTAGGTGGAGGGCTAGTGGGCAACCTGGGGCCTATACTTCAAGTCCAGGGTGAGTTGTGGACCCCTGGGTAGCTTGCTGGGGTCCTAGGCCCCTAGGTGGAGGGCCAGTGGGCACCCTGGGGCCTATTCTTCAAGTCAAGGGAGAGAGTTGGACCGCTGGGTAGCTTGCTGGGATCTTAGGCCCCTAGGTTGAGGGCCAGGGGGCACCCTGGGGCCTATACTGCAAGTCCAGGAAGAGAGGTGGACCCCTGAGTAGCTTGCTGGGGTCTTAGGCCCCTATGTGGAAGGCCAATGGGCACCCTGGGTCCTCTACTGCAAGTCCAGGGAGTGTTGTGTACACCTGGGTAGCTTGCTGGGGTCAGAGGCAACAAGGTGGAGGGCCAGGGTTCACCCTGGGGCCTATCCTGCAAGTCCAGGGAGAAAGGTGGACCCCTGGGGAGCTTTCTTTTGTCAGAGGCCCCTAGGTGGAGGGACTGGGGGCACCCTGGGGCCTCTGCTGCCAGTGCAGGGAGAGAGGTGGACCCCCTGGGTAGCTTGCTGGGGTTTTAGGCCCCTAGGTTGAGGGCCAGGGGGCACCCTAGGGCCTATACTGCAAGTCCAGGGAGAGAGGTGGAACCCTGGGTAGCTTGCTAGGGTCAGAGGCCCCTAGGTGGAGGGCCAGGGGGATCCCTGGGGCCTCTACTGCAAGTCCAGGGAGAGTTGTGGACCCCTGGGTAGCTTACTGGGGTCTTAGGCCCTTAGGTGGAGGGCCATTGGGCAGACTGGGGCCTATAACTCAAGTCCAGGGAGAAAGGTGGACCCCTGGGTAGCCTGCTGGGGTCAGAGGCCCCTAGGTGGAGGGCAAGGAGGCACCCTGGGGCCTCCACTGCAAGTTCAGGGAGAGAGGTGGACCCCTGGGTAGCTTGCTGGGGTCAGAGGCAACTAGGTGGAGGGCCAGGGGCACCCTGGGGAAAATCCTGAAAGTCCAGGGAGAGAGGTGGACCCCTTGGGAGCTTTCTTGTGTCAGAGGCCCCTAGGTGGAGGGCCAGGGGGCACCCTGGGGCCTATACTGCAAGTCCATGGAGAGATGTGGACCCCTGATTAGCTTGCTGGCGTCAGAGGCCCCTAGGTGGAGGGCAAGGGGGCACCATTTGGCCTCTACTGCAAGTCCAGGAAGAGTTGTGGACCCCTGGGTAGCTTGCTGGGGTCAGATGCCCCTGGGTGGAGGGCAAGGGGGCACCCTGAGGCCTATACTGCAAGTCCAGGAAGAGAGGTGGACCCCTGGGTAGCTTCCTGGGTTAAAAGGCCCCTAGGTGGTGGGTAAGGGGGCACCTTGGGGCCTATAATGCAAGTCCAGGGAGAGAGCTGGACCCCTGGGTAGCTTTGTGGGGTCAGCGCCCCAAGCTGGAGGGCCAGGGGGTACCCTAGGGCCTCTACTGCAAGTCCAGGGAAAGAGGTGGACCCCTGGGTAGATTGCTGGGGTCAGAGGACCCTAGGTGGAGGGCCAGGGGGGACCCTTGGGCCTCTACTGCAAGTCTAGGGAGAGAGGTGGACCTTGGGTAGCTTGCTGGGGTCAGAGGCCCCTGGATGGAGGGCAAGCGGGCACCCTGGGGCCTCTATTGCAAATCCAGGGAGAGAGATGGACCCCTGGGTAGCTTGCTGGCGTCAGAGGCTCCTTGGTGGAGGGCAAGGGGGCTTCCTGGGTTCTCTAATGCAAGTCCAGGGAGAGAGGTGGACCCCTGGGTAGCTTGCTGGGGTCAGAGGCCCCTAGCTGGAGGGCCAGGGGGCACCCTGGGGACTCTCCTGCAAGTCCAGGGAGAGAGGTGGACCCCTGGGTAGCTTGCTGGGGACTAAAGCCCCTAGGTGGAGGGCCAGAGGGCACCCTGGGGCCTCTACTGCAAGTCCAGGGAGAGAGGTGGACCCCTGGGTAGCTTCCTGGGGTAAGAGGCCCCTAAGTGGAGGGCCAGGGGGCACCCTGGGGCCTATACTGCAAGTCCAGGGAGAGGGGTGGATCCCTGGGTAGCTTGATGAGGTCTGAAGCCCATAGGTGGAGGGCAAGGGGGTACCCTAGGGCCTTTAACGCAAGTCCAGGAAGAGAGGTGGACCCCTGGGTAGCTTGCTGGGGTCAGAGGCCCTTGGGTGGAGGGCCAGGGGGCACCCTGGGGCCTCTACTGAAAGTCCAGGGAGATAATTGGACCCCTGGGTAGCTTGCTGGGGTCTTAGGCCCCTAGATGGAGGGCCAAGGCTCTTCCTGGGGCCTCTACTGCAAGTCCAGGGAGAGTTGTGGACCCTTGGGTAACTTGCGGGGGTCAGAGGCCCCTGGGTGGAGGGCAATGGGGCACACTGGGGCCTCTACTGCAAGTCCAGGGAGAGAGGTGGACCCCTGGGTAGCTTGCAGGGGTCAGAAACCCATAGGTGGAGATTCAGGGTTCACCCTGGGGCCTCTAGTGCAAGTCCAGGGAGAGAGGTGGACCCCTGGGTAGCTTGCTGGGGTAAGAAGCCCATAGGTGGTGGGCCAGGGGGTACCCTGGGGCTTATTCTGGAAGTCCAGGGAGAGAGGTGGACCCCTGGGTGGCTTCCTGGGGTAAGAGGCCCCTAGGTGGAGGGTAAGGAGGCACCTTGGGGCCTATACTGCAAGTCCAGGGAGAGAGGTAGACCCCTGGGTAGCTTGCTGGGGTCTTAGGCACTTAGGTGGAGGGCCAGGGGGTACCCTAGGGCCTCTTCTGCAAGTCCAGGGAGAGAGGTGGACCCTTGGGTAACTTGCTGGGGTCAGAGGCCCCTAGGTGGAGGGCCAGGGGGAACCCTGGGGCCTCTTCTGCAAGTCCAGGGAGAGAGGTGGACCCCTGGGTAGCTTGCTGGGGTCAGAGGCAACTAGGTGGAGGGCAAGGGGGCACCCTGGGGCATATCCTGCAAGTCCAGGGAGAGAGGTGGACCCCTGGGAAGCTTTTTTCTGTCAGCCGCCCCTAGGTGGAGGGCCTGGGGGCACCCTGGGGCCTCTACTGTCAGTCCAGGGAGAGAGGTGGACCCCCTGGGTAGCTTGCTGGGGTAAAAGGCCCCTAGGTGGTGGGTAAGGGGGCACCTTGGGGCCTCTACTGCAAGTCGAGGGAGAGAGGTGGACCCCTGGGTAGCTTGCTGGGGTCAGAGGCAACTAGGTGGAGGGCCAGGGGGCACCCTGGGGCATATCCTGCAAGTCCAGGGAGAGAGGTGGACCCCTGGGAAGCTTTCTTGTGTCAGCCGCGCCTAGGTGGAGGGCCTGGGGGCACCCTGGGGCCTCTACTGTCAGTCCAGGGAGAGAGGTGGACCCCCTGGGTCGCTTGCTGGGGTAAAAGGCCCCTAGGTGGTGGGTAAGGGGGCACCTTGGGGCCTCTACTGAAAGTCCAGGGAGAGAGGTGGACCCCTGGGTAGCTTTGTGGGGTCAGCGCCCCAAGCTGGAGGGCCAGGGGGTACCCTAGGGCCTCTACTGCAAGTCCAGGGAAAGAGGTGGACCCCTGGGTAGATTGCTGGGGTCAGAGGACCCTAGGTGGAGGGCCAGGGGGCACCCTTGGGCCTCTACTGCAAGTCTAGGGAGAGAGGTGGACTCCTGGGTAGCTTGCTGGGGTCAGAGGCCCCTAGGTGGAGGGCAAGCGGGCACCCTGGGGCCTCTATTGCAAATCCAGGGAGAGAGATGGACCCCTGGGTAGCTTGCTGGCGTCAGAGGCTCCTTGGTGGAGGGCAAGAGGGCTTCCTGGGTTCTCTACTGCAAGACCAGGGAGAGAGGTGGACCCCTGGGTAGCTTGCTGGGGTCAGAGGCCCCTAGCTGGAAGGACAGGGGGCACCCTGGGGACTCTACTGCAAGCCCAGGGAGAGAGGTGGACCCCTGGGTAGCTTGCTGGGGACTAAAGCCCCTAGGTGGAGGGCCAGAGGGCACCCTGGGGCCTCTACTGCAAGTCCAGGGAGAGAGGTGGACCCCTGGGTAGCTTCCTTGGGTAAGAGGCCCCTAGGTGGAGGGCCAGGGGGCACCCTGGGGCCTATACTGCAAGTCCAGGGAGAGGGGTGGATCCCTGGGTAGCTTGATGAGGTCTGAAGCCCATAGGTGGAGGGCAATTGGGTACCCTAGGGCCTTTAACGCAAGTCCAGGAAGAGAGGTGGACCCCTGGGTAGCTTGCTGGGGTCAGAGGCCCTTGGGTGGAGGGCCAGGGGGCACCCTGGGACCTCTACTGAAAGTCCAGGGAGAGTTGTGGACCCCTGGGTAGCTTGCTGGGGTCAGAAGCCCCTAGTTGGAAGGCCAGGGGGCACCCTGGGGCCTATACTGCCAGTCCAGGGAGATAATTGGACCCCTGGGTAGCTTGCTGGGGTCTTAGGCCCCTAAGTGGAGGGCCAAGGCTCTTCCTGGGGCCTCTACTGCAAGTCCAGGGAGAGAAGTGGACCCTTGGGTAACTTGCGGGGGTCAGAGGCCCCTGGGTGGAGGGCAATGGGGCACCCTGGGGCCTCTACTGCAAGTCCAGGGAGAGAGGTGGACCCCTGGGTAGCTTGCAGGGGTCAGAAACCCATAGGTGGAGTGTCAGGGGGCACCCTAGGCCTCTAGTGCAAGTCCAGGGAGAGAGGTGGACCCCTGGGTAGCTTGCTGGGGTAAGAAGCCCATAGGTGGTGGGCCAGGGGGCACCCTGGGGCTTATTCTGGAAGTCCAGGGAGAGAGGTGGACCCCTGGGTAGCTTGCTGGGGTCAAAGGCCCCTAGGTGGAGGGCCAGGGGGCACCCTGGGGCCTCTACTGCAAGTCCAGGGAGAGTTGTGGACCCTTGGGTAACTTACGGGGGTCATAGACCCCTGGGTGGAGAGCAAGGGGGCACCCTGGGGCCTCTACTGCAAGTCCAGAGAGACAGGTGGACCCCTGGGTAGTTTGCAGGGGTCAAAAACCCATAGGTGGAGGGTCAGGGGGCACCCTGGGGCTTCTACTGCAAGTCCAGGGAGAGAGGTGGACCCCTGGGTAGCTGGCTGGGGTCAGAAGCCCATAGGTGGTGGGCCAGGGGGCATCCTGTGGCCTACTCTGCAAGTCCAGGGATAGAGGTGGACCCCTGGGTGGCTTCCTGGGGTAAGAGGCCCCTAGGTGGAGGGTAAGGGGGCACCTTGGGGCTTATACTGCAAGTCCAGGGAGAGAGGTAGACCCCTGGGTAGCTTGCTGGGGTCTTAGGCACTTAGGTGGAGGGCCAGGGGGCACCCTAGGGCCTATACTGCAAGTCCATGGAGAGAAGTGGACCCCTGGGTAGCTTGCTGGGGTCAGAGGCCGCTAGGTGCAGGGCAAGGGGGCACCCTGGGGCCTCTACTGCAAGTCCAAGGAGAGATGTGGACCCCTATGTAGCTTGCTGGGGTCAGAGGCCCCTAGGTGGAGGGCCAGGGGGCACCCTCGAGCCTATACTGCAAGTCCAAGGAGAGATGTGGACCCCTATGTAGCTTGCTGGGGTCAGAGGCCCCTAGGTGGAGGGCCAGGGGGCACCCTGGGCCCTCTCCTGCAAGTCCAGGGAGAATTGTGGACCCCTGGGTAGCTTGCTGGGGTCAGAGGCCCATGGTTGGAGGGCAAGGCGGCACGCTGGGGCCTATACTGCAAGTCCAGGAAGAGAGGTGGACCCCTGGGTAGCTTGCTGGGGAATAAAGCCCCTTGGTGGAGGGCCAGGGGGTACCCTAGGGCCTCTACTGCAAGTCCAGGGAGAGAGGTGGACCCCTTGGTAGCTTGCTGGGATCAGAGGCCCCTAGGGGGAGGGCCAGGGGGCACCCTGGGGCCTATACTGCCAGTCCAGGGAGAGAGTTGGACCCCTGGGTAGCTTGCTGGGGTCATAGGCCCCTAGGTGGAGTGCCAGGGGGCACCCTGGGGCCACTACTGCAAGTCCAGGGAGAGTCTTGGACCCCTCTGTAGCTTGCTTGGTTCACAGGCCCCTAGGGGGAGGGCCAGTGGGCACCCTGGGGCCTATACTCCCAGTCCAGGGAGAGAGATGGACCCCTGGGTAGCTTGCTGGGGTCATAGGCCCTTAGGTGGAGTCCCAGGGGGCACCCTGGGGCCTATATGTCAAGTCAAGGGAGAGAGGTGGACCCCTGGGTAGCTTGCTGGGGTTTTAGGCACTTAGGTGGAGGGCCTGGGGGCACCCTGGGGCCTCTACTGCAAGTCCAGGGAGAGACGTGGACCCCTGGAAAGCTTGCTGGGGCCCTAGGCCCCTAGGTGGAGGGCAAGGGGGCACCCTGGGGCCTATACTTCAAGTCAAGGCAGAGAGGAGGACCCCTGGGTAGCTTGCTGGGGTCTTAGGCACTTAGGTGGAGGGCCTGGGGGCACCCTGGGGCCTATACTGCAAGTCCAGGGAGAGAGGTGGAACCCTGGGTAGCTTGCTAGGATCAGAGGCCCCTAGGTGGAGGGCCAGGGGGCACCCTGGGGCCTCGACTGCAAGTCCAGGGAGAGTTGTGGACCCCTGGGTAGCTTGCTGGGGTCTTAGGCCCCCAGGTGGAGGGCCAGTGGGCATCCTGGGGCCTATACTTCATGTCCAGGGAGAAAATTGGACCCCTGGGTAGCTTTCTGGGGTCAGAGGCAACTAGGTGGAGGGCCAGGAGGCACCCTGGGGCCTATACTGCAAGTCCAGGGAGAGAGGTGGACCCCTGCGTAGATTGCTTGGCTGAGAGTGGCCTAGGTGGAGGGCCAAGGGGCACCCTGGGAACTCTACTGCAAGTCCAGGGAGAGTTGTGGACCCTTGGGTAACTTGTGGGGGTCAGAGGCCCCTGGGTGGAGGGCAAAGGGGCACCCTGGGGCCTCTACTGCAAGTCCAGGGAGTGATATGGACCCCTGGGTAGCTTGCTGGGGTCAGAAGCCCATAGGTGGTGGGCCAGGGGGCACCCTGGAGCCTATTTTGCAAGTCCAGGGAGAGAGGTTGACCCCTGAGTAGCTTCCTGGGGTCAGTGGCCCCTAGGTGGAGGGCCAGGTTGCCCCCTGCAGCCTCTCCTGCTAGTCCAGGGAGAGAGGTGGACCCCTGGGTAGCTTCCTGGGGTAAGAATCCCCTAGGTGGAGAGCCAAGGGGTACCCTGGGCCCTATACTGCAAGTCCAGGGAGAGGGGTGGACCCCTGGGTAGCATGCTGGTGTCAGAGGCACAAAGGTGGAGGGCCAGGGGGCACCCTGGGGCCTATATTCCCAGTCCAGGGAGAGAGGTTGACCCCTGGGAAGCTTGCTGGCGTCAGAGGCTCCTTGGTGGAGTGCCAGGGGGCTTCCTGGGTTCTCTACTGCAAGTCCAGGAAGAGAGCTGGACCCCTGGGTAGCTTGCTGGGGTCAAAGGCCCCTAGCTGGAGGGCCAGGGGGCACCCTGCGGACTCTACTGCAAGTCCAGGGAGAGAGGTGGACCCCTGGGTAGCTTGCTGGGGTCAGAGGCAACAAGGTGGAGGGCCAGGGGTCACCCTGGGGCCTATCCTGCAAGTCCAGGGAGAAAGGTGGACCCCTGGGGAGCTTTCTTTTGTCAGAGGCCACTAGGTGGAGGGACTGGGGGCACCCTGGGGCCTCTGCTGCCAGTGCAGGGAGAGAGGTGGACCCCCTGGGTAGCTTGCTGGGGTTTTAGGCCCCTAGGTTGAGGGCCAGGGGGCACCCTGGGGCCTATACTGCAAGTCCAGGGAGAGAGGTGGAACCCTGGGTAGCTTGCTAGGGTCAGAGGCCCCTAGGTGGAGGGCCAGGGGGATCCCTGGGGCCTCTACTGCAAGTCCAGGGAGAGATGTGGACCCCTGGGTAGCTTGCTGGGGTCAGAGGCCCCTAAGTGGAGGGCCAGCGGGCACCCTGGGGCCTATACTGCAAGTGCAGGGAGAGAGGTGGACCCCTGGGTAGTTTGTTTGGCTGAGAGTGGCCTAGGTGGAGGGCCAAGGGGCACCCAGGGGCCTCTACTGCAAGTCCAGGGAGAGTTGTGGACCCTTGGGTAACTTGCGGGGGTCAGAGGCCTCTGGGTGGATGGCAAGGGGGCACACTGGGGCCTATACTTCGAGTCCAGGGAGAGAGGTGGACCCCTGGGTAGCTTGCTGGGGTCTTAGACACTTAGGTGGAGGGCCTGGGGGCACCCAGGGGCCTATACTTCAAGTCCAGGGAGAGAGGTGGACACCTGGGGAGCTTTCTTGTGTCAGCAGCCCCTAAGTGGAGGGCCTGGGGGCACCCTGGGGCCTCTACTGCCAGTCCAGGGAGAGAGGTGGACCCCCTGTGTAGCTTGCTGGGGTCTTAGGCCCTTAGGTGGAGGGCCAGGGGGCACCTTAGGGCCTATACTGCAAGTCCAGGGAGAGATGTTGACCCCTGGGTAGCTTGCTGGGGTCAGAGGCCCCTGGGTGGAGGGCAAGGGGGCACCCTGGTTCCTATACTGAAAGTTCAGGAAGAGAAGTGGACCCCTGGGTAGCTTTCTGAGGTCTTAGGCCCATAGGTGGAGGGCCAGGGGGCACCCTGGGGCCTATACTGCAAGTCCAAGGAGAGATGTGAACCCCTATGTAGCTTGCTGGGGTCAGAGGCCCCTAGGTGGAGGGCCAGGGGGCACCCTGGGGCCTCTACTGCAAGTACAGGGAAAGTTGTGGACCCCTGAGTAGCTTGCTGGGGTTAGAGGCCCATGGGTGGAGGGCAAGGGGGCACGCTGGGGCCTCTACTGCAAGTCCAGGGAGAGAAGTAGAACCCTGGGTAGCTTGCTGGGGAATAAAGCCCCTAGGTAGAGGGCCAGGGGTACCGTGGGGCCTCTACTGCAAGTCCAGGGAGAGAGTTGGACCCCTGGGTAGCTAGCTGGGGTCAGAGGCCCTTAGGTGGAGGGCCAGGGGGCACCCTGGGGCCTCTATTGCAAGTCCAGGGATAGTTGTGGACCCCTTGGTAGATTCCTAGGGTCTGAGGACCGTAGGTGGAGGGCCAGGGGGCACCCTGGGGCATCTAGTGTAAGTCCAGGGATAGTTGTGGACCCCTTGGTAGATTCCTAGGGTCTGAGGACCCTAGGTGGAGGGCCAGGGGGCACCCTTGGGCCTCTATTGCAAGACTAGAAGAGTTGTGGACCCCTGGGTCGCTTGCTGGGGTCAGAGGCCCCTAGGTGGAGGGCCAGCGGGCACCCTGGGGCCTCTACTGCAAGTCCAGGGAGAGAAGTGGGCCCCTGGGTAGCTTGCTGGGGTAAGAGGCCCCTAGGTGGAGGGCAAGGGGGCTTCCTGGGGCCTCTACTGCAAGTCCATTGAGAGAGGTGGACCCCTGGGTAGCTTGCTGGGGCCGGAGGCCCCTAGGTGGAATGCCAGGGGGCACCCTGGGGCCTCTACTGCAAGTCCAGGGAGAGTTGTGGACCCCTTGGTAGCTTGCTGGGGTCAGAGGCCCCTAGGTGGAGGGCCAGGGGGCACCCTGGAGCCTATACTGCCAGTCCAGGGAAAGAGGTGAACCCCTGGGTAGCTTGCTGGGGTCATAGACCCCTAGGTGGAGTGCCAGGGGGCACCCTGGGGCCTCTATTGCAAGTGAAGGGAGAGAGAAGGACCCCTGGGTAGCATATTGGGGTCAGAGGCCCCTAGGTGGAGGGCAAGGGGGCACCCTGGGGCCTATACTGCAAGTCCAGGGAGAGAGGTGGATCCCTGGGTAGCTTGATGAGGTCTGTAGCCCATAGGTGGAGGGCAAGAGGGTACCTTAGGGCCTCTAACGCAAGTCCAGGGAGAGAGGTGGACCACTGTGTAGCTTGCTGTGGTCAGAGGCCCTTAGGTGGAGGGCCAGGGGGCACCCTGGGGCCTCTACTGAAAGTCCAGGGAGAGTTGTAGATCCCTGGGTAGCTTGCTGGGGTCAGAAGCCCCTATGTGGAGGGCCAGGGGGCACCCTGGGGCCTAAACTGCAAGTCCAGGGAGATAATTTAACCCCTGGGTAGTTTGCTGGGGTCTTAGGCCCCTAGGTGGAGGGCCAGGGGGCACCCTAGGGCCTCTTTTGCAAGTCCAGGGAGAGAGGTGGACCCCTGGGTAGCTTGCTGTGGTCCTAGGCCCCTAGGTGGAGGGCCAGGGGGCACCCTGGGGCGTATACTTCAAGTCAAGGGAGAGAGGTGGACCCCTGGGTAGCTTGCTTGGATCTTGGGCCCCTAGGTGGAGGGCCAGGGGGCACCCTGCGGCCTCTACTGCAAGTCCAGGGAGAGTTGTGGACCCCTGTGTAGCTTGCTGGGGTCTTAGGCCCCTAGGTGGAGGGCCAGTGGGCACTCTGGGGCCTATACTTCAAGTCCAGGGAAAAAGGTGGACCCCTGGGTAGCTTGCTGGGGTCAGAGGCCCCTAGGTGTAGGGCCAGGAGGTACCCTAGGGCCTCTACTGCAAGTCCAGGGAGAGAGGTGGACCCCTGGGTAGCTTGCTGGGGTCACAGGCCCCTAGGTGAAGGGCCAAGGGGCACCCTGGGGCCTCTACTGCAAGTTCAGGGAGAGTTGTGGACCCCTGGGTAGCTTGCTGGGGTCTTAGGCCCCTATGTGGAGGGCCAATGGGCACCCTGGGGCCTATACTATAAGTCCAGGGAGAAAGGTGGAACCCTGGGTAGCTTGCTGGGGTCAGAGGCCCCTAGGTGGAGGGCCAAGAGGTTTCCTAGGGCCTCTACTGCAAGTCCAGGGAGAGAGTTGGACCCCTGGGTAGCTTGCTGGGGTCTTAGGCCCCTAGGTGGAGGGCCAGGGGGCACCCTGGGGCCTCTACTGCAAGTCTGGGAAGAGACGTGGACCCCTGGGTAGCTTGCTGGGCTCCTAGGCCCTTAGGTGGAGGGCCAGGGGGCACCCTGGGGCCTATACTTCAAGTCAAGGGAGAGAGGTGGAACCCTGGGTAGCTTGCTGGGGTCTTAGGCCCCTATGTGGAGGGCCAGTGGGCAGCCAGGGGCCTATAATTCAAGTCCAGGGAGAAAGGTGGACCCCTGGGTAGCTTGCTGGGGTCTGAGGCCCCTATGAGGAGAGAAAGGGGGCAGCCAGGGGCCTCTACTGCAAGTCCAGGGAGAGTTGTGGACCCCTGGGTAACTTGCTGGGGTCAGAGGCCCCTAGGTGGAGGGCCAGGAGGTACCCTAGGGCCTCTACTGCAAGTCCAGGGAGAGAGGTGGACCACTGGGTTGCTTGCTGGGGTCAGAGGCAACTAGGTGGAGGTTAAGGGGGCACCCTGGGGCATATCCTGCAAGTCCAGGGAGAGAGGTGGACCCCTGGGGAGCTTTCTTGTGTCAGCCGCCCCTGGGTGGAGGGCCTGGGGGCACCCTAGGGCCTCTACTGCAAGTCCAGGGAGAGAGGTGGACCCCTGGGTAGCTTAACGGGGTCAGAGGCCCCTAGGTGGAGGGCCAGGGGGCACCCTGAGGCCTCTACTGCAAGACCAGGGAGAGAGGTGGACCTCTGGGTAGCTTGCTGGGGTCTTAGGCCCCTAGGTGGAGGGCCAGTGGGCAACCTGGGGCCTATACTTCAAGTCCAGGGAGAGTTGTGGACCCCTGTGTAGCTTGCTGGGGTCTTAGGCCCCTAGGTGGAATTCCAATGGGCACCCTGGGTCCTCTACTGCAAGTCCAGGGAGTGTTGTGTACACCTGGGTAGCTTGCTGGGGTCAGAGGCCCCTAGGTGGAGGGCCAAGAGTTACGCTAGGGCCTCTACTGCAAGTCCAGGGAGAGAGGTGAACCCCTGGGTAGCTTGCTGGGGTCAGAGGCAACAAGGTGGAGGGCCAGGGGTCACCCTGGGGCCTATCCTGCAAGTCCAGGGAGAAAGGTGGACCCCTGGGGAGCTTTCTTTTGTCAGAGGCCACTAGGTGGAGGGACTGGGGGCACCCTGGGGCCTCTGCTGCCAGTGCAGGGAGAGAGGTGGACCCCCTGGGTAGCTTGCTGGGGTTTTAGGCCCCTAGGTTGAGGGCCAGGGGGCACCCAGCGGCCTATACTGCAAGTCCAGGGAGAGAGGTGGAACCCTGGGTAGCTTGCTAGGGTCAGAAGCCCCTAGGTGGAGGGCCAGGGGATCCCTGGGGCCTCTACTGCAAGTCCAGGGAGAGTTGTGGACCCCTGGGTAGCTTGCTGGGTCTTAGGCCCCTAGGTGGAGGGCCAGTGGGCAGATTGGGCCTATACTTCAAGTCCAGAGAGAAAGATGGACCCCTGGGTAGCCTGCTGGGGTCAGAGGCCCCTAGGTGGAGGGCAAGGAGGCACCCTGGGGCCTCCACTGCAAGTTCAGGGAGAGAGGTGGACCCCTGGGTAGCTTGCTGGGGTCAGAGGCAACTAGGTGGAGGGCCAGGGGCACCCTGGGGAAAATCCTGAAAGTCCAGGGAGAGAGGTGGACCCCTGGGGAGCTTTCTTGTGTCAGAGGCCCCTAGGTGGAGGGCCAGGGGGCACCCTGGGGCCTATACTGCAAGTCCATGGAGAGATGTGGACCCCTGAGTAGCTTGCTAGCATCAGAGGCCCCTAGGTGCAGGGCAAGGGGTCACCCTGGGGCCTCTACTGCAAGTCCAGGAAGAGTTGTGGACCCCTGGGTAGCTTGCTGGGGTCAGAGGCCCCTGGGTGGAAAGCATGGGGGCACCCTGGGGCCTATACTGCAAGTCCAGGAAGAGAGGTGGAACCCTGGGTAGCTTCCTGGGGTAAGAGGTCCCTAGGTGGAGGGTAAGGGGGCACCTTGGGGCCTATACTGCAAGTCCAGGGAGAGAGGTGGACCCCTGGGTAGCTTTGTGGGGTCAGCGCCCCTAGCTGGAGGGCCAGGGGGTACCCTAGGGCCTCTACTGCAAGTCCAGGGAGAGAGGTGGACCCCTGAGTAGATTGCTGGGGTCAGAGGACCCTAGGTGGAGGGCCAGGGGGCACCCTAGGGCCTCTACTGCAAGTCCAGGGAGAGAGGTGGACCCCTGAGTAGATTGCTGGGGTCAGAGGACCCTAGGTGGAGGGCCAGGGGGCACCCTTGGGCCTCTACTGCAAGTCTAGGGAGAGATGTGGACCCCCGGGTAGCTTGCTGGGGTCAGAGGCCCCTAGGTGTAGGGCAAGCGTGCACCCTGGGGCCTCTATTGCAAGTCCAGGGAGAGAGATGGACCCCTGGGTAGCTTGCTGGCGTCAGAGGCTCCTTGGTGGAGGGCAAGGGGGCTTCCTGGGTTCTCTACTGCAAGTCCAGGGAGAGAGGTGGACCCCTGGGTAGCTTGCTGGGGTCAGAGGCCCCTAGCTGGAGGGCCAGGGGGCACCCTGGGGTCTCTTCTGCAATTCCAGGGAGAGAGGTGGACCCCTGGGTAGCTTGCTGGGGACTAAAGCGCCTAGGTGGAGGGCCAGGGGCTACCCTAGGGCCTCTACTGCAATTCCAGGGAGAGTTGTGGACCCCTGTGTAGCTTGCTGGGGTCTTAGGCCCCTATGTGGAGGGCCAATGAGCACCTTGGGGCCTCTACTGCAAGTCCAGGGAGAGAGGTGGACCCCTGGGTAGCTTGCTGGGATCAGGGGCCAAAAGGTGGAGGCTCATGGGGCACCCTGGGGCCTCTACTGCAAGTCCAGGGAGAGAGGTGGACCTCTGGGTAGCTTGCTGGAGTACTTGGCTCCTAGGTGGAGGGCCAGGGGGCACCCTGGGGGCTATTCTTCAAGTCAAGGGAGAGAGGTGGACCCCTGGGTAGTTTGCTTGGGTCAAAGGCCCCTAGGTTGAGGGCGAAGGGGCACCCTGGGGCCTCTACTGCAAGTCCAGGGAGAGTTGTGGACCCCTGGGTAGCTTGCTGGGGTCTTAGGCCCCTAGGTGGAGGGACAGTGGGCAGCCTGGGGCCTATACTTCAAGTCCAGGGAGAAAGGTGGACCCCTGGGTAGCTTGCTGGGGTCAAAGGCCCCTAGGTGGAGGGCCAGGGGGCACCTTGGGGCCTATACTGCAAGTCCAGGGAGAGAGGTGGACCCCTGGGTAGCTTGCTAGGGTCAGAGGTCCCTAGTTGGAGGGTTAGGGGGAACACTGGGGCCTCTACTGCAAGTCTAGGGAGAGAGGTGGACCCCTGGGTAGCTTGCTGGGGTCAGAGGCCAGTAGGTGGAGGGCCAGGGGGCACCCTGGGGCCTCTACTGCAAGTCCAGGGAGAGACGTGGACCCCTGGGTAGCTTGCTGGGGTCCTAGGCCCCTAGGTTGAGGGCAATGGGGCATCCTGGGGCCTCTACTGCAAGTCCAGGGAGAGTTATGGACCCCTGGGTAGCTTGCAGGGGTCAGAGACCCATAGGTGGAGGGTCAGGGGGCACCCTGGGGCCTCTACTGCAAGTCCAGGGAGAGACGAGGACCCCTGGGTAGCTTGCTGGGGTCAGAAGCTTATAGTTGGTGGGCCAGGAGGCACCCTAGGGCCTATTCTGCAAGTCCAGAGAGAGAGGTGGACCCCTGGGTAGCTTACTGGGGTCAGTGGCCCCTAGGTGGAGGGCCAGGGTGCCCCCTGGAGCCTATCCTGCAAGACCAGGGAGAGAGGTGGACCCCTGGGTAGCTTCCTGGGGTAAGAGGCCCCTAGATGGAGGGTAAGGGGGCACCTTGGGGCCTATACTGCAAGTCCAGGGAGAGAGGTGGACCCCTGGGTAGCTTGCTAGGGTCAAAGGCCCCTAGTTGGAGGGCCAGGGGGAACCCTGGGGCCTCTACTGCAAGTCTAGGGAGAGAGGTGGACCCCTGGGTAGCTTGCTGGGGTCAGAAACCCCTAGGGGGAGAGCCAGGGGGCACCCTGGGGCCTATACTGCCAGTCCAGGGAGAGAGGTGGACCCCTGGGTAGCTTGCTGGGGTGATAGGCCCCTAGGTGGAGTGCCAGGGGGCACCCTGGGGCCTCTATTGCAGGTCCAGGGAGAAAGGTGGACCCCTGGGTAGCTTCCTGGGGTAAGAGGCCCCTAAGTGGAGGGCCAGGGGGCCCCTGGGGCCTATACTGCAAGTCCAGGGAGAGGGGTGGATCCCTGGGTAGCTTGATGAGGTCTGAAGCCCATAGGTGGAGTGCAAGGGGGTACCCTAGGGCCTTTAACGCAAGTCCAGGAAGAGAGGTGGACCCCTGTGTAGCTTGCTGGTGTCAGAGGCCCTTGGGTGGAGGGCCAGGGGGCACCCTTGGGGCCTCTACTGAAAGTCCAGGGAGAGTTGTGGACCCTTGGGTAGCTTGCTGGGGTCAGAAGCCCCTAGGTGGAGGGCCAGGGGGCACCCTGGGGCCTCTACTGCAAGTCCAGGGAGAGAGGTGGACCCCTGGATAGCTAGCTGGGGTCAGAGGCCCTTAGGTGCAAGGCCAGGGGGCACCCTGGGGCCTCTAGTACAAGTCCAGGGATAGTTGTGGACCCCGTGGTAGATTCCTAGGGTCTGAGGACCCTAGGTGGAGGGCCAGGGGGCACCATTGGGCCTCTACTGCAAGTCTAGGGAGAGTTGTGGACCCCTGGGTAGCTTGCTGGGGTCAGAGGCCCCCTGGTGGAGGGCCAGCGGGCACCCTGGGGCCTCTATTGCAAGTCCAGGGAGAGAGGTGGCCCCTGGGTAGCTTGCTGGGGTCAGAGGCCCCTAGGTGGAGGGCAAGGGGACTTCCTGGGACCTCTACTGCAAGTCCATTGAGTGAGGTGGACCCCTGGGTAGCTTGCTGGGGTCAGAGGCACTTAGGTGGACTGCCAGGGGGCACCCTGGGGCCTCTATTGCAAGTCCAGGGATAGTTGTGGACCCCTTGGTAGATTCCTAGGCTCTGAGGACCCTAGGTGGAGGGCAAGGGGACTTCCTGGGGCCTCTACTGCAAGTCCATTGAGAGAGGTGGAGCCCTGGGTAGCTAGCTGGGTTCAGAGGCACTTAGGTGGACTGCCAGGGGGCACCCTGGGGCCTCTATTGCAAGTCCAGGGATAGTTGTGGACCCCTTGGTAGATTCCTAGGTTCTGAGGACCCTAGGTGGAGGGCCAGGGGGCACACTTGGGCCTCTACTGCAAGTCTAGGGAGAGTTGTGGACCCCTGGGTAGCTTGCTGGGGTCAGAGGCCCCCTGGTGGAGGGCCAGCGGGCACCCTGGGGCCTCTATTGCAAGGCCAGGGAGAGAGGTGGGAACCTGGGTAGCTTGCTGGGGTCAGAGGCCCCTAGGTGGAGGGCAAGGGGACTTCCTGGGGCCTCTACTGCAAGTCCATTGAGAGAGGTGGACCCCTGGGTAGCTTGCTGGGGTCAGATTCAACTAGGTGGAGGGCAAGGGGGCACCCTGGGGCATATCCTGCAAGTCCAGGGAGAGAGGTGGACCCCTGGGGAGCTTTCTTGTGTCAGCCGCCCCTAGGTTGAGGGCCTGGGGGCACCCTGGGGCCTCTACTGCCAGTCCAGGGAGCGAGGTGGACCCCCTGGGTAGCTTGCTGGGGTCAGAGGCCCCTAGGTGCAGGGCAAGGGGGCACCCTGGGGCCTCTACTGCAAGTCCAGGGAGAGTTGTGGACCCCTGGGTAGCTTGCTGGGGTCAGAGGCCCCTGGGTGGAGGGCAAGGGGGCACCCTGATTCCTATAGTGCAAGTTCAGAGAGAGAGGTGGACCCCTGGGTAGCTTGCTGGGGAATAAAGCCCCTAGGTGGAGGGCCAGGGGGTACCCTAGGGCCTCTACTGCAAGTCCAGGGAGAGAGGTGGACCCCTGGGTAGCTAGCTGGGGTCAGAGGCCCTTAGGTGGAGGTCCAGGGGGCACCCTGGGGCTTCTAGTGCAAGTCCAGGGATAGTTGTGGACCCCTTGGTAGATTCCTAGGGTCTGAGGACCCTAGGTGGAGGGCCAGGTGGCACCCTTGGGTACCCTAGGGCCTCTACTGCAAGTCCAGGAAGAGAGGTGGACCTCTGTGTAGCTTGCTGGGGTCAGAGGCCCTTGGGTGGAGAGCCAGGGGGCACCCTGGGGCCTCTACTGAAAGTCCAGGGAGAGTTGTGGACCCCTGGGTAGCTTGCTGGGGTCAGAAGCCCCTAGGTGGAAGGCCAGGGGGCACCCTGGGGCCTATACTGCCAGTCCAGGGAGATAATTGGACCCCTGGGTAGCTTGCTGGGGTCTTAGGCCCCTAGGTGGAGGGCCAGGGGGCACCCTGGGGCCTCTACTGCAAGTCCAGGGAGAGAGGTGGACCCCTGGGTAGCTTGCTGGCGTCAGAGGCTCCTTGGTGGAGTGCCAGGGGGCTTCCTGGGTTCTCTACTGCAAGTCCAGGGAGAGAGGTGGACCCCTGGGTAGCTTGCTGGGGTCAAAGGCCCCTAGCTGGAGGGCCAGGGGGCACCCTGGGGACTCTACTGCAAGTCCAGGGAGAGAGGTGGACCCCTGGGTAGCTTGCTGGGGACTAAAGCCCCTAGGTGGAGGGCCAGGGGCTACCCTAGGGCCTCTACTGCAGTTCCAGGGAGAGTTGTGGTCCCCTTGGTAGATTGCTTGGGCCAGAGGCCCCTAGGTGGAGGGCCAGGGGGCACCCTTGGGCCTCTACTGCAAGTCTAGGGAGAGATGTGGACCCCTGGGTAGCTTGCTGCGGTCAGAGGACCCTAAGTGGAGGGCCAGCGGGCACCCTGGGGCCTCTTCTGCAAGTCCAGGGAGAGAGGTGGACCCCTGGGTGGCTTGATGGGGTAAAAAGAACCTAGGTGGAGGGTCAGGGGGTACCCTGGGGCCTATACTGCCAGTCCAGGGAGAGAGGTGGACCCCTGTGTAGCTTGCTGGGGTCTTAGGCCCCTAGGATGAGTGCCAGTGGGCACCCTGGGGCCCATACTGCAAGTGCAGGGAGAGAGGTGGACCCCTGGGTAGTTTGTTTGGCTGAGAATGGCCTAGGTGGAGGGCCAAGGGGCACCCAGGGGCCTCTACTGCAAGTCCAGGGAGAGTTGTGGACCCTTGGGTAACTTGTGGGGGTCAGAGGCCCCTGGGTGGATGGCAAGGGGGCACCCTGGGGCCTATACTTCAAGTCCAGGGAGAGAGGTGGACCCCTGGGTAGCTTGCTGGGGTATTAGGCATTTAGGTGGAGGGCCTGGACGCACCCTGGGACCTATACTGCAAGTCCAGGGAGAGAGGTGGACACCAGGGGAGCTTTCTTGAGTCAGCAGCCCCTAGGTGGAGGGCCTGGGGGCACCCTGGGGCCTCTTCTGCCAGTCCAGGGAGAGAGGTGGACCCCCTGGGTAGCTTGCTGGGGTCTTAGGCCCCTAGGTGGAGGGCCAGGGGGCACCTTAGGGCCTATACTGCAAGTGCAAGGAGAGATGTGGACCCCTGGATAGCTTGCTGGGGTCAGAGGCCCTTAGGTGCAGGGCAAGGGGGCACCCTGGGGCCTTTACTGCAAGTCCAGGGAGAGTTGTGGACCCCTGGGTAGCTTGCTGGGGTCAGAGTCCCCTGGGTGGAGGGCAAGGGGGCACCCTGGTTCCTATACTGCAAGTTCAGGAAGAAAGGTGGACCCCTGGGTAGCTTTCTGGGGTCGTAGGCCCCTAGGTGGAGGGCCAGGGGGCACCCTGGGGCCTATACTGCAAGTCCAATGAGAGATGTGGACCCCTATGTAGCTTGCTGGGGTCAGAGGCCCTTAGGTGGAGGGCCAGGGGGCACCCTGGGGCCTCTACTGCAAGTACAGGGAAAGTTGTGGACCCCTGGGTAGCTTGCTGGGGTCAGAGGCCCATGGGTGGAGGGCAAGGGGGCACGCTGGGGCCTCTAATGCAAGTCCAGGGAGAGAAGTACACCCCTGGGTAGCTTGCTGGGGAATAAAGCTCCTAGGTGGAGAGCCAGGGGGTACCCTAGGGCCTCTACTGCAAGTCCAGGGAGAGAGGTGGACCCCTGGGTAGCTAGCTGGGGTCAGAGGCCCTTAGGTGGAGGGCCAGGGGGCACTCTGGGGCTTCTAGTGCAAGTCCAGGGATAGTTGTGGACCCTTTGGTAGATTCCTAGGGTCTGAGGACCCTAGGTGGAGGGCCAGGTGGCACCCTTGGGCCTCTACTGCAAGTCTAGGGAGAGTTGTGGACCCCTGGGTAGCTTGCTGGGGTCAGAGGCCCCTTGGTGGAGGGCCAGCGGGCACCCTGGGGCCTCTACTGCAAGTCCAGGGAGAGAAGTGGGCCCCTGGGTAGCTTGCTGGGGTCAGAGGCCCCTAGGTGGAGGGCAAGGGGGCTTCCTGGGGCCTCTAGTGCAAGTCCATTGAGAGAGGTGGACCCCTGGATAGCTAGCTGGGGTCAGAGGCCCCTAGGTGGAATGCCAGGGGGCACCCTGGGGCCTCTACTGCAAGTCCAGGGAGAGTTGTGGACCCCTTGGTAGCCTGCTGGGATCAGAAGCCCCTAGGGGGAGGGCCAGGGGGCACCCTGGGGCATCTACTGCAAGTCCAGGGAGAGTTGTGGACCCCTTCGTAGCTTGCTGGGGTCAGAGGCCCCTAGGGGGAGGGCCAGGGGGCACCCTGGGGCCTCTTCTTTAAGTCATGGGAGAGAGGTGGACCCCTGGGTAGCTTCCTGGGGTAAGAGGCCCCTAAGTATAGGGCCAGGGGGCACCCTGGGGCCTATACTGCAAGTCCAGGGAGAGGGGTGGATCCCTGGGTAGCTTGATGAGGTCTTAAGCCCATAGGTGGAGGGCAAGGGGGTACCCTAGGGCCTTTAACGCAAGTCCAGGAAGAGAGGTGGACCCCTGTGTAGCTTGCTGGGGTCAGAGGCCCTTGGGTGGAGGGCCAGGGGGCACCCTGGGGCCTGTACTGCAAGTCCAGGGAGAGTTGTGGACCCCTGGGTAGCTTGCTGGGGTCAGAAGCCCCTAGGTGGAAGGCCAGCGGGCACCCTGGGGCCTCTACTGCAAGTCCAAGGAGAGAAGTGGGCCCCTGGGTAGCTTGCTGGGGTCAGAGGCCCCTAGGTGGAGGGCCAGGGGGAACCCTGGGGCCTCTACTGCAAGTCTAGGGAGAGAGGTGGACCCCTGGGTAGCTTGCTGGGGTCAGAGGCCAGTAGGGGGAGGGCCAGGGGGAACCCTGGGGCCTCTACTGCAAGTCCAGGGAGAGACGTGGACCCCTGGAAAGCTTGCTGGGGCCCTAGGCCCCTAGGTGGAGATCCAGGGGGCACCCTGGGGCCTACACTTCAAGTCAAGGCAGAGAGGTGGACCCCTGGGTAGCTTGCTGGGGTCTTAGGCACTTAATTGGAGGGCCTGGGGGCACCCTGGGGCCTATACTGCAAGTCCAGGGAGAGAAGTGGAACCCTGGGTAGCTTGCTAGGATCAGAGGCCCCTAGGTGGAGGGCCAGAGGGCACCCTGGGGCCTCTACTGCAAGTCCAGGGAGAGTTGTGGACCCCTGGGTAGCTTGCTGGGGTCTTAGGCCCCCAGGTGGAGGGCCAGTGGGCATCCTGGGGCCTATACTTCATGTCCAGGGAAAAAATTGGATCCCTGGGTAACTTTCTGGGGTCAGAGGCAACTAGGTGGAGGGCCAGGAGGCACCCTGGGGCCTATCCTGCAAGTCCAGGCAGAGAGGTGGACCCCTGGGTAGATTGCTTGGCTGAGAATGGCCTAGGTGGAGGGCCAAGGGGCACCCTGGGAACTCTACTGCAAGTCCAGGGAGAGTTGTGGACCCTTGGGTAACTTGTGGGGGTCAGAGGCCCCTGGGTGGAGGGCAAGGGGGCACCCTGGGGCCTCTACTGCAAGTCCAGGGAGAGATATGGACCCCTGGGTAGCTTGCTGGGGTCAGAAGCCCATAGGTGGTGGGCCAGGGGGCACCCTGGGGCCTATTCTGCAATTCCAGGGAGAGAGGTTGACCCCTGAGTAGCTTCCTGGGGTCAGTGGCCCCTAGGTCGAGGGCCAGGTTGCCCCCTGCAGCCTATCCTGCAAGTCCAGGGAGAGAAGTGGACCCCTGGGTAGCTTCCAGGGATATGAGGCCCCTAGGTGGAGAGCCAGGGGGTACCCTGGGGCCTATACTTCAAGTCCAGGGAGAGGGGTGGATCCCTGGGTAGCTTGATGAGGTCTGAAGCACAAAGGTGGAGGGCAAGGGGGTACCCTAGGGCCTTTAACGCAAGTCCAGGAAGAGAGGTGGACCCCTGGGTAGCTTGCTGGTGTCAGAGGCACAAAGGTGGAGGGCCAGGGGGCACCCTGGGGCCTATATTCCCAGCCCGGGGAGAGAGATTGACCCCTGGGAAGCTTGCTGGCGTCAGAGGCTCCTTAGTGGAGTGCCAGGGGGCTTCCTGGGTTCTCTACTGCAAGTCCAGGGAGAGAGGTGGACCCCTGGGTAGCTTGCTGGGGTCAAAGGCCCCTAGCTGGAACGCCAGGGGGCACCCTGGGGACTCTACTGCAAGTCCAGGGAGAGAAGTGGACCCCTGGGTAGCTTGCTGGGGACTAAAGCCCCTAGGTGGAGGGCCAGGGGCTACCCTAGGGCCTCTACCTCAATTCCAGGGAGATTTGTGGTCCTTTGGTAGATTGCTTGGGCCAGAGGCCCCTAGGTGGAGGGCCAGGGGGCACCCTTGGGCCTCTACTGCAAGTCTAGGGAGAGATGTGGACCCCTGGGTAGCTTGCTTGGGTCAGAGGCCCCTAAGTGGAGGGCCAGCGGACACCCTGGGGCCTCTTCTGCATGTCCAGGGAGAGAGGTGGACCCCTGGGTAGCTTGCTGGGGTAAGAAGAACCTAGGTGGAGGGTCAAGGGGTACCCTGGGGCCTATACTGCAAGTGCAGGGAGAGAGGTGGACCCCTGGGTAGTTTGTTTGGCTGAGAGTTGCCTAGGTGGAGGGCCAAGGGGCACCCGGGGGCCTCCACTGCAAGTCCAGGGAGAGTTGTGGACCCTTGGGTAACTTGCGGGGGTCAGAGGCCCCTGGGTGGATGGCAAGGGGGCACCCTGGGGCCTATACTTCGAGTCCAGGGAGAGAGGTGGACCCCTGGGTAGCTTGCTGGGGTCTTAGACACTTAGGTGGAGGGCCTGGGGGCACCCTGGGGCCTATACTGCAAGTCCAGGGAGAGAGGTGGACACCTGGGGAGCTTTCTTGTGTCAGCAGCCCCTAAGTGGAGGGCCTGGGGGCACCCTGGGGCCTATACTGCAAGTCCAGGGAGAGAGGTGGACCCCCTGGGTAGCTTGCTGGGGTCTTAGGCCCTTAGGTGGAGGGCCAGGGGGCACCTTAGGGCCTATACTGCAAGTCCAGGGAGAGATGTTGACCCCTGGGTAGCTTGCTGGGGTCAGAGGCCCCTGGGTGGAGGGCAAGGGGGCACCCTGGTTCCTATACTGCAAGTTCAGGAAGAGAGGTGGACCCCTGGGTAGTTTTTTGAGGTCTTAGGCCCCTAGGTGGAGGGCCAGGGGGCACCCTGGGGCCTATACTGCAAGTCCAAGGAGAGATATGAACCCCTATGTAGCTTGCTGGGGTCAGAGGCCCCTAGGTTGAGGGCAAGGGGGCACCCTGGGGCCTCTACTGCAAGTCCAGGGAGAAAGGTGGACCCCTGGGTAGCTTGCTGGGGTCAGAGGCCCCTAGGTGGAGAGAAAGGGGGCAACCAGGGGCCTCTACTGCAAATCCAGGGAGAGTTGTGGACCCCTGGGTAACTTGCTGGGGTCAGAGGCCCCTAGATGGAGGGCCAAGAGGTACCCTAGGGCCTCTACTGCAAGTCCAGGGAGAGAGGTGGACCCCTGGGTAGCTAGCTGGGGTCAGAGGCAACTAGGTGGAGGGCAAGGGGGCACCCTGGGGCATATCCTGCAAGTCCAGGGAGAGAGGTGGACCCCTGGGGAGCTTTCTTGTGTCAGCCGCCCCTAGGTGGAGGGCCTGGGGGCACCCTGGGGCCTCTACTGCCAGTCCAGGGAGAGAGGTGGACCCCCTGGGTAGCTTGCTGAGGTCTTAGGCCCCTAGGTGGAGGGCCAGGGGGCACCCTAGGGCCTATACTGCAAGTCCATGGAGAGATTTGGACCCCTGGGTAGCTTGCTGGGTTCAGAGGCCCCTAGTTGCAGGGCCAGGGGGCACCCTGGGGCCTCTACTGCAAGTCCAGGGAGAGTTGTGGACCCCTGGGTAGCTTGCTGGGGTCAGAGGCCCATGGGTGGAGGGCAAGGGGGCACACTGGGGCCTATACTGCAAGCACAGGGAGAGAGGTGGACCCCTGGGTAGCTTGCTGGGGAATAAAGCCCCTAGGTGGAGGGCCAGGGGTTACCCTAGGGCCTCTACTGCAGGTCCAGGGAGAGAGGTGGACCCCTGTGTAGATTCCTAGGCTCTGAGGACCCTAGGTGGAGGGCCAGGGGGCACCATTGGGCCTCTACTGCAAGTCTAGGGAGAGTTGTGGACCCCTGGGTAGCTTGCTGGGGTCAGAGGCCCCCTGGTGGAGGGCCAGCGGGCACCCTGGGGCCTCTATTGCAAGTCCAGGGAGAGAGGTGGCCCCTGGGTAGCTTGCTGGGGTCAGAGGCCCCTAGGTGGAGGGCAAGGGGACTTCCTGGGGCCTCTACTGCAAGTCCATTGAGTGAGGTGGACCCCTGGGTAGCTTGCTGGGGTCAGAGGCACTTAGGTGGACTGCCAGGGGGCACCCTGGGGCCTCTATTGCAAGTCCAGGGATAGTTGTGGACCCCTTGGTAGATTCCTAGGCTCTGAGGACCCTAGATGGAGGGCAAGGGGACTTCCTGGGGCCTCTACTGCAAGTCCATTGAGAGAGGTGGAGCCCTGGGTAGCTAGCTGGGTTCAGAGGCACTTAGGTGGACTGCCAGGGGGCACCCTGGGGCCTCTATTGCAAGTCCAGGGATAGTTGTGGACCCCTTGGTAGATTCCTAGGTTCTGAGGACCCTAGGTGGAGGGCCAGGGGGCACACTTGGGCCTCTACTGCAAGTCTAGGGAGAGTTGTGGACCCCTGGGTAGCTTGCTGGGGTCAGAGGCCCCCTGGTGGAGGGCCAGCGGGCACCCTGGGGCCTCTATTGCAAGGCCAGGGAGAGAGGTGGGCCCCTGGGTAGCTTGCTGGGGTCAGAGGCCCCTAGGTGGAGGGCAAGGGGACTTCCTGGGGCCTCTACTGCAAGTCCATTGAGAGAGGTGGACCCCTGGGTAGCTTGCTGGGGTCAGATTCAACTAGGTGGAGGGCAAGGGGGCACCCTGGGGCATATCCTGCAAGTCCAGGGAGAGAGGTGGACCCCTGGGGAGCTTTCTTGTGTCAGCCGCCCCTAGGTGGAGGGCCTGGGGGCACCCTGGGGCCTCTACTGCCAGTCCAGGGAGCGAGGTGGACCCCCTGGGTAGCTTGCTGGGGTCAGAGGCCCCTAGGTGCAGGGCAAGGGGGCACCCTGGGGCCTCTACTGCAAGTCCAGGGAGAGTTGTGGACCCCTGGGTAGCTTGCTGGGGTCAGAGGCCCTTAGGTGGAGGTCCAGGGGGCACCCTGGGGCTTCTAGTGCAAGTCCAGGGATAGTTGTGGACCCCTTGGTAGATTCCTAGGGTCTGAGGACCCTAGGTGGAGGGCCAGGTGGCACCCTTGGGTACCCTAGGGCCTCTACTGCAAGTCCAGGAAGAGAGGTGGACCTCTGTGTAGCTTGCTGGGGTCAGAGGCCCTTGGGTGGAGGGCCAGGGGGCACCCTGGGGCCTCTACTGAAAGTCCAGGGAGAGTTGTGGACCCCTGGGTAGCTTGCTGGGGTCAGAAGCCCCTAGGTGGAAGGCCAGGGGGCACCCTGGGGCCTATACTGCCAGTCCAGGGAGATAATTGGACCCCTGGGTAGCTTGCTGGGGTCTTAGGCCCCTAGGTGGAGGGCCAGGGGGCACCCTGGGGCCTCTACTGCAAGTCCAGGGAGAGAGGTGGACCCCTGGGTAGCTTGCTGGCGTCAGAGGCTCCTTGGTGGAGTGCCAGGGGGCTTCCTGGGTTCTCTACTGCAAGTCCAGGGAGAGAGGTGGACCCCTGGGTAGCTTGCTGGGGTCAAAGGCCCCTAGCTGGAGGGCCAGGGGGCACCCTGGGGACTCTACTGCAAGTCCAGGGAGAGAGGTGGACCCCTGGGTAGCTTGCTGGGGACTAAAGCCCCTATGTGGAGGGCCAGGGGCTACCTTAGGGCCTCTACTGCAGTTCCAGGGAGAGTTGTGGTCCCCTTGGTAGATTGCTTGGGCCAGAGGCCCCTAGGTGGAGGGCCAGGGGGCACCCTTGGGCCTCTACTGCAAGTCTAGGGAGAGATGTGGACCCCTGGGTAGCTTGCTGCGGTCAGAGGACCCTAAGTGGAGGGCCAGCGGGCACCCTGGGGCCTCTTCTGCAAGTCCAGGGAGAGAGGTGGACCCCTGGGTGGCTTGATGGGGTAAAAAGAACCTAGGTGGAGGGTCAGGGGGTACCCTGGGGCCTATACTGCCAGTCCAGGGAGAGAGGTGGACCCCTGTGTAGCTTGCTGGGGTCTTAGGCCCCTAGGATGAGTGCCAGTGGGCACCCTGGGGCCCATACTGCAAGTGCAGGGAGAGAGGTGGACCCCTGGGTAGTTTGTTTGGCTGAGAATGGCCTAGGTGGAGGGCCAAGGGGCACCCAGGGGCCTCTACTGCAAGTCCAGGGAGAGTTGTGGACCCTTGGGTAACTTGTGGGGGTCAGAGGCCCCTGGGTGGATGGCAAGGGGGCACCCTGGGGCCTATACTTCAAGTCCAGGGAGAGAGGTGGACCCCTGGGTAGCTTGCTGGGGTCTTAGGCATTTAGGTGGAGGGCCTGGACGCACCCTGGGACCTATACTGCAAGTCCAGGGAGAGAGGTGGACACCTGGGGAGCTTTCTTGAGTCAGCAGCCCCTAGGTGGAGGGCCTGGGGGCACCCTGGGGCCTCTTCTGCCAGTCCAGGGAGAGAGGTGGACCCCCTGGGTAGCTTGCTGGGGTCTTAGGCCCCTAAGTGGAGGGCCAGGGGGCACCTTAGGGCCTATACTGCAAGTGCAAGGAGAGATGTGGACCCCTGGGTAGCTTGCTGGGGTCAGAGGCCCTTAGGTGCAGGGCAAGGGGGCACCCTGGGGCCTTTACTGCAAGTCCAGGGAGAGTTGTGGACCCCTGGGTAGCTTGCTGGGGTCAGAGTCCCCTGGGTGGAGGGCAAGGGGGCACCCTGGTTCCTATACTGCAAGTTCAGGAAGAAAGGTGGACCCCTGGGTAGCTTTCTGGGGTCGTAGGCCCCTAGGTGGAGGGCCAGGGGGCACCCTGGGGCCTATACTGCAAGTCCAATGAGAGATGTGGACCCCTATGTAGCTTGCTGGGGTCAGAGGCCCTTAGGTGGAGGGCCAGGGGGCACCCTGGGGCCTCTACTGCAAGTACAGGGAAAGTTGTGGACCCCTGGGTAGCTTGCTGGGGTCAGAGGCCCATGGGTGGAGGGCAAGGGGGCACGCTGGGGCCTCTAATGCAAGTCCAGGGAGAGAAGTACACCCCTGGGTAGCTTGCTGGGGAATAAAGCTCCTAGGTGGAGAGCCAGGGGGTACCCTAGGGCCTCTACTGCAAGTCCAGGGAGAGAGGTGGACCCCTGGGTAGCTAGCTGGGGTCAGAGGCCCTTAGGTGGAGGGCCAGGGGGCACTCTGGGGCTTCTAGTGCAAGTCCAGGGATAGTTGTGGACCCTTTGGTAGATTCCTAGGGTCTGAGGACCCTAGGTGGAGGGCCAGGTGGCACCCTTGGGCCTCTACTGCAAGTCTAGGGAGAGTTGTGGACCCCTGGGTAGCTTGCTGGGGTCAGAGGCCCCTTGGTGGAGGGCCAGCGGGCACCCTGGGGCCTCTACTGCAAGTCCAGGGAGAGAAGTGGGCCCCTGGGTAGCTTGCTGGGGTCAGAGGCCCCTAGGTGGAGGGCAAGGGGGCTTCCTGGGGCCTCTAGTGCAAGTCCATTGAGAGAGGTGGACCCCTGGATAGCTAGCTGGGGTCAGAGGCCCCTAGGTGGAATGCCAGGGGGCACCCTGGGGCCTCTACTGCAAGTCCAGGGAGAGTTGTGGACCCCTTGGTAGCCTGCTGGGATCAGAAGCCCCTAGGGGGAGGGCCAGGGGGCACCCTGGGGCATCTACTGCAAGTCCAGGGAGAGTTGTGGACCCCTTCGTAGCTTGCTGGGGTCAGAGGCCCCTAGGGGGAGGGCCAGGGGGCACCCTGGGGCCTCTTCTTTAAGTCATGGGAGAGAGGTGGACCCCTGGGTAGCTTCCTGGGGTAAGAGGCCCCTAAGTATAGGGCCAGGGGGCACCCTGGGGCCTATACTGCAAGTCCAGGGAGAGGGGTGGATCCCTGGGTAGCTTGATGAGGTCTTAAGCCCATAGGTGGAGGGCAAGGGGGTACCCTAGGGCCTTTAACGCAAGTCCAGGAAGAGAGGTGGACCCCTGTGTAGCTTGCTGGGGTCAGAGGCCCTTGGGTGGAGGGCCAGGGGGCACCCTGTGGCCTGTACTGCAAGTCCAGGGAGAGTTGTGGACCCCTGGGTAGCTTGCTGGGGTCAGAAGCCCCTAGGTGGAAGGCCAGCGGGCACCCTGGGGCCTCTACTGCAAGTCCAAGGAGAGAAGTGGGCCCCTGGGTAGCTTGCTGGGGTCAGAGGCCCCTAGGTGGAGGGCCAGGGGGAACCCTGGGGCCTCTACTGCAAGTCTAGGGAGAGAGGTGGACCCCTGGGTAGCTTGCTGGGGTCAGAGGCCAGTAGGGGGAGGGCCAGGGGGAACCCTGGGGCCTCTACTGCAAGTCCAGGGAGAGACGTGGACCCCTGGAAAGCTTGCTGGGGCCCTAGGCCCCTAGGTGGAGATCCAGGGGGCACCCTGGGGCCTACACTTCAAGTCAAGGCAGAGAGGTGGACCCCTGGGTAGCTTGCTGGGGTCTTAGGCACTTAATTGGAGGGCCTGGGGGCACCCTGGGGCCTATACTGCAAGTCCAGGGAGAGAAGTGGAACCCTGGGTAGCTTGCTAGGATCAGAGGCCCCTAGGTGGAGGGCCAGAGGGCACCCTGGGGCCTCTACTGCAAGTCCAGGGAGAGTTGTGGACCCCTGGGTAGCTTGCTGGGGTCTTAGGCCCCCAGGTGGAGGGCCAGTGGGCATCCTGGGGCCTATACTTCATGTCCAGGGAAAAAATTGGATCCCTGGGTAACTTTCTGGGGTCAGAGGCAACTAGGTGGAGGGCCAGGAGGCAACCTGGGGCCTATCCTGCAAGTCCAGGCAGAGAGGTGGACCCCTGGGTAGATTGCTTGGCTGAGAATGGCCTAGGTGGAGGGCCAAGGGGCACCCTGGGAACTCTACTGCAAGTCCAGGGAGAGTTGTGGACCCTTGGGTAACTTGTGGGGGTCAGAGGCCCCTGGGTGGAGGGCAAGGGGGCACCCTGGGGCCTCTACTGCAAGTCCAGGGAGAGATATGGACCCCTGGGTAGCTTGCTGGGGTCAGAAGCCCATAGGTGGTGGGCCAGGGGGCACCCTGGGGCCTATTCTGCAATTCCAGGGAGAGAGGTTGACCCCTGAGTAGCTTCCTGGGGTCAGTGGCCCCTAGGTCGAGGGCCAGGTTGCCCCCTGCAGCCTATCCTGCAAGTCCAGGGAGAGAAGTGGACCCCTGGGTAGCTTCCAGGGATATGAGGCCCCTAGGTGGAGAGCCAGGGGGTACCCTGGGGCCTATACTTCAAGTCCAGGGAGAGGGGTGGATCCCTGGGTAGCTTGATGAGGTCTGAAGCACAAAGGTGGAGGGCAAGGGGGTACCCTAGGGCCTTTAACGCAAGTCCAGGAAGAGAGGTGGACCCCTGGGTAGCTTGCTGGTGTCAGAGGCACAAAAGTGGAGGGCCAGGGGGCACCCTGGGGCCTATATTCCCAGCCCGGGGAGAGAGATTGACCCCTGGGAAGCTTGCTGGCGTCAGAGGCTCCTTAGTGGAGTGCCAGGGGGCTTCCTGGGTTCTCTACTGCAAGTCCAGGGAGAGAGGTGGACCCCTGGGTAGCTTGCTGGGGTCAAAGGCCCCTAGCTGGAACGCCAGGGGGCACCCTGGGGACTCTACTGCAAGTCCAGGGAGAGAAGTGGACCCCTGGGTAGCTTGCTGGGGACTAAAGCCCCTAGGTGGAGGGCCAGGGGCTACCCTAGGGCCTCTACCTCAATTCCAGGGAGATTTGTGGTCCTTTGGTAGATTGCTTGGGCCAGAGGCCCCTAGGTGGAGGGCCAGGGGGCACCCTTGGGCCTCTACTGCAAGTCTAGGGAGAGATGTGGACCCCTGGGTAGCTTGCTTGGGTCAGAGGCCCCTAAGTGGAGGGCCAGCGGACACCCTGGGGCCTCTTCTGCATGTCCAGGGAGAGAGGTGGACCCCTGGGTAGCTTGCTGGGGTAAGAAGAACCTAGGTGGAGGGTCAAGGGGTACCCTGGGGCCTATACTGCAAGTGCAGGGAGAGAGGTGGACCCCTGGGTAGTTTGTTTGGCTGAGAGTTGCCTAGGTGGAGGGCCAAGGGGCACCCGGGGGCCTCCACTGCAAGTCCAGGGAGAGTTGTGGACCCTTGGGTAACTTGCGGGGGTCAGAGGCGCCTGGGTGGATGGCAAGGGGGCACCCTGGGGCCTATACTTCGAGTCCAGGGAGAGAGGTGGACCCCTGGGTAGCTTGCTGGGGTCTTAGACACTTAGGTGGAGGGCCTGGGGGCACCCTGGGGCCTATACTGCAAGTCCAGGGAGAGAGGTGGACACCTGGGGAGCTTTCTTGTGTCAGCAGCCCCTAAGTGGAGGGCCTGGGGGCACCCTGGGGCCTATACTGCAAGTCCAGGGAGAGAGGTGGACCCCCTGGGTAGCTTGCTGGGGTCTTAGGCCCTTAGGTGGAGGGCCAGGGGGCACCTTAGGGCCTATACTGCAAGTCCAGGGAGAGATGTTGACCCCTGGGTAGCTTGCTGGGGTCAGAGGCCCCTGGGTGGAGGGCAAGGGGGCACCCTGGTTCCTATACTGCAAGTTCAGGAAGAGAGGTGGACCCCTGGGTAGTTTTTTGAGGTCTTAGGCCCCTAGGTGGAGGGCCAGGGGGCACCCTGGGGCCTATACTGCAAGTCCAAGGAGAGATATGAACCCCTATGTAGCTTGCTGGGGTCAGAGGCCCCTAGGTTGAGGGCCAGGGGGCACCCTGGGGCCTCTACTGCAAGTCCAGGGAGAAAGGTGGACCCCTGGGTAGCTTGCTGGGGTCAGAGGCCCCTAGGTGGAGAGAAAGGGGGCAACCAGGGGCCTCTACTGCAAATCCAGGGAGAGTTGTGGACCCCTGGGTAACTTGCTGGGGTCAGAGGCCCCTAGATGGAGGGCCAAGAGGTACCCTAGGGCCTCTACTGCAAGTCCAGGGAGAGAGGTGGACCCCTGGGTAGCTAGCTGGGGTCAGAGGCAACTAGGTGGAGGTCAAGGGGGCACCCTGGGGCATATCCTGCAAGTCCAGGGAGAGAGGTGGACCCCTGGGGAGCTTTCTTGTGTCAGCCGCCCCTAGGTGGAGGGCCTGGGGGCACCCTGGGGCCTCTACTGCCAGTCCAGGGAGAGAGGTGGACCCCCTGGGTAGCTTGCTGAGGTCTTAGGCCCCTAGGTGGAGGGCCAGGGGGCACCCTAGGGCCTATACTGCAAGTCCATGGAGAGATTTGGACCCCTGGGTAGCTTGCTGGGTTCAGAGGCCCCTAGTTGCAGGGCCAGGGGGCACCCTGGGGCCTCTACTGCAAGTCCAGGGAGAGTTGTGGACCCCTGGGTAGCTTGCTGGGGTCAGAGGCCCATGGGTGGAGGGCAAGGGGGCACACTGGGGCCTATACTGCAAGCACAGGGAGAGAGGTGGACCCCTGGGTAGCTTGCTGGGGAATAAAGCCCCTAGGTGGAGGGCCAGGGGTTACCCTAGGGCCTCTACTGCAGGTCCAGGGAGAGAGGTGGACCCCTGTGTAGATTCCTAGGCTCTGAGGACCCTAGGTGGAGGGCCAGGGGGCACCATTGGGCCTCTACTGCAAGTCTAGGGAGAGTTGTGGACCCCTGGGTAGCTTGCTGGGGTCAGAGGCCCCCTGGTGGAGGGCCAGCGGGCACCCTGGGGCCTCTATTGCAAGTCCAGGGAGAGAGGTGGCCCCTGGGTAGCTTGCTGGGGTCAGAGGCCCCTAGGTGGAGGGCAAGGGGACTTCCTGGGGCCTCTACTGCAAGTCCATTGAGTGAGGTGGACCCCTGGGTAGCTTGCTGGGGTCAGAGGCACTTAGGTGGACTGCCAGGGGGCACCCTGGGGCCTCTATTGCAAGTCCAGGGATAGTTGTGGACCCCTTGGTAGATTCCTAGGCTCTGAGGACCCTAGATGGAGGGCAAGGGGACTTCCTGGGGCCTCTACTGCAAGTCCATTGAGAGAGGTGGAGCCCTGGGTAGCTAGCTGGGTTCAGAGGCACTTAGGTGGACTGCCAGGGGGCACCCTGGGGCCTCTATTGCAAGTCCAGGGATAGTTGTGGACCCCTTGGTAGATTCCTAGGTTCTGAGGACCCTAGGTGGAGGGCCAGGGGGCACACTTGGGCCTCTACTGCAAGTCTAGGGAGAGTTGTGGACCCCTGGGTAGCTTGCTGGGGTCAGAGGCCCCCTGGTGGAGGGCCAGCGGGCACCCTGGGGCCTCTATTGCAAGGCCAGGGAGAGAGGTGGGCCCCTGGGTAGCTTGCTGGGGTCAAAGGCCCCTAGGTGGAGGGCAAGGGGACTTCCTGGGGCCTCTACTGCAAGTCCATTGAGAGAGGTGGACCCCTGGGTAGCTTGCTGGGGTCAGATTCAACTAGGTGGAGGGCAAGGGGGCACCCTGGGGCATATCCTGCAAGTCCAGGGAGAGAGGTGGACCCCTGGGGAGCTTTCTTGTGTCAGCCGCCCCTAGGTGGAGGGCCTGGGGGCACCCTGGGGCCTCTACTGCCAGTCCAGGGAGCGAGGTGGACCCCCTGGGTAGCTTGCTGGGGTCAGAGGCCCCTAGGTGCAGGGCAAGGGGGCACCCTGGGGCCTCTACTGCAAGTCCAGGGAGAGTTGTGGACCCCTGGGTAGCTTGCTGGGGTCAGAGGCCCTTAGGTGGAGGTCCAGGGGGCACCCTGGGGCTTCTAGTGCAAGTCCAGGGATAGTTGTGGACCCCTTGGTAGATTCCTAGGGTCTGAGGACCCTAGGTGGAGGGCCAGGTGGCACCCTTGGGTACCCTAGGGCCTCTACTGCAAGTCCAGGAAGAGAGGTGGACCTCTGTGTAGCTTGCTGGGGTCAGAGGCCCTTGGGTGGAGGGCCAGGGGGCACCCTGGGGCCTCTACTGAAAGTCCAGGGAGAGTTGTGGACCCCTGGGTAGCTTGCTGGGGTCAGAAGCCCCTAGGTGGAAGGCCAGGGGGCACCCTGGGGCCTATACTGCCAGTCCAGGGAGATAATTGGACCCCTGGGTAGCTTGCTGGGGTCTTAGGCCCCTAGGTGGAGGGCCAGGGGGCACCCTGGGGCCTCTACTGCAAGTCCAGGGAGAGAGGTGGACCCCTGGGTAGCTTGCTGGCGTCAGAGGCTCCTTGGTGGAGTGCCAGGGGGCTTCCTGGGTTCTCTACTGCAAGTCCAGGGAGAGAGGTGGACCCCTGGGTAGCTTGCTGGGGTCAAAGGCCCCTAGCTGGAGGGCCAGGGGGCACCCTGGGGACTCTACTGCAAGTCCAGGGAGAGAGGTGGACCCCTGGGTAGCTTGCTGGGGACTAAAGCCCCTAGGTGGAGGGCCAGGGGCTACCCTAGGGCCTCTACTGCAGTTCCAGGGAGAGTTGTGGTCCCCTTGGTAGATTGCTTGGGCCAGAGGCCCCTAGGTGGAGGGCCAGGGGGCACCCTTGGGCCTCTACTGCAAGTCTAGGGAGAGATGTGGACCCCTGGGTAGCTTGCTGCGGTCAGAGGACCCTAAGTGGAGGGCCAGCGGGCACCCTGGGGCCTCTTCTGCAAGTCCAGGGAGAGAGGTGGACCCCTGGGTGGCTTGATGGGGTAAAAAGAACCTAGGTGGAGGGTCAGGGGGTACCCTGGGGCCTATACTGCCAGTCCAGGGAGAGAGGTGGACCCCTGGGTAGCTTGCTGGGGTCTTAGGCATTTAGGTGGAGGGCCTGGACGCACCCTGGGACCTATACTGCAAGTCCAGGGAGAGAGGTGGACACCTGGGGAGCTTTCTTGAGTCAGCAGCCCCTAGGTGGAGGGCCTGGGGGCACCCTGGGGCCTCTTCTGCCAGTCCAGGGAGAGAGGTGGACCCCCTGGGTAGCTTGCTGGGGTCTTAGGCCCCTAGGTGGAGGGCCAGGGGGCACCTTAGGGCCTATACTGCAAGTGCAAGGAGAGATGTGGACCCCTGGGTAGCTTGCTGGGGTCAGAGGCCCTTAGGTGCAGGGCAAGGGGGCACCCTGGGGCCTTTACTGCAAGTCCAGGGAGAGTTGTGGACCCCTGGGTAGCTTGCTGGGGTCAGAGTCCCCTGGGTGGAGGGCAAGGGGGCACCCTGGTTCCTATACTGCAAGTTCAGGAAGAAAGGTGGACCCCTGGGTAGCTTTCTGGGGTCTTAGGCCCCTAGGTGGAGGGCCAGGGGGCACCCTGGGGCCTATACTGCAAGTCCAATGAGAGATGTGGACCCCTATGTAGCTTGCTGGGGTCAGAGGCCCCTAGGTGGAGGGCCAGGGGGCACCCTGGGGCCTCTACTGCAAGTACAGGGAAAGTTGTGGACCCCTGGGTAGCTTGCTGGGGTTAGAGGCCCATGGGTGGAGGGCAAGGGGGCACGCTGGGGCCTCTAATGCAAGTCCAGGGAGAGAAGTACACCCCTGGGTAGCTTGCTGGGGAATAAAGCTCCTAGGTGGAGAGCCAGGGGGTACCCTAGGGCCTCTACTGCAAGTCCAGGGAGAGAGGTGGACCCCTGGGTAGCTAGCTGGGGTCAGAGGCCCTTAGGTGGAGGGCCAGGGGGCACTCTGGGGCTTCTAGTGCAAGTCCAGGGATAGTTGTGGACCCTTTGGTAGATTCCTAGGGTCTGAGGACCCTAGGTGGAGGGCCAGGTGGCACCCTTGGGCCTCTACTGCAAGTCTAGGGAGAGTTGTGGACCCCTGGGTAGCTTGCTGGGGTCAGAGGCCCCTTGGTGGAGGGCCAGCGGGCACCCTGGGGCCTCTACTGCAAGTCCAGGGAGAGAAGTGGGCCCCTGGGTAGCTTGCTGGGGTCAGAGGCCCCTAGGTGGAGGGCAAGGGGGCTTCCCGGGGCCTCTAGTGCAAGTCCATTGAGAGAGGTGGACCCCTGGATAGCTAGCTGGGGTCAGAGGCCCCTAGGTGGAATGCCAGGGGGCACCCTGGGGCCTCTACTGCAAGTCCAGGGAGAGTTGTGGACCCCTTGGTAGCCTGCTGGGATCAGAAGCCCCTAGGGGGAGGGCCAGGGGGCACCCTGGGGCATCTACTGCAAGTCCAGGGAGAGTTGTGGACCCCTTCGTAGCTTGCTGGGGTCAGAGGCCCCTAGGGGGAGGGCCAGGGGGCACCCTGGGGCCTCTTCTTTAAGTCATGGGAGAGAGGTGGACCCCTGGGTAGCTTCCTGGGGTAAGAGGCCCCTAAGTATAGGGCCAGGGGGCACCCTGGGGCCTATACTGCAAGTCCAGGGAGAGGGGTGGATCCCTGGGTAGCTTGATGAGGTCTTAAGCCCATAGGTGGAGGGCAAGGGGGTACCCTAGGGCCTTTAACGCAAGTCCAGGAAGAGAGGTGGACCCCTGTGTAGCTTGCTGGGGTCAGAGGCCCTTGGGTGGAGGGCCAGGGGGCACCCTGGGGCCTCTACCGCAAGTCCAGGGAGAGTTGTGGACCCCTGGGTAGCTTGCTGGGGTCAGAAGCCCCTAGGTGGAAGGCCAGCGGGCACCCTGGGGCCTCTACTGCAAGTCCAAGGAGAGAAGTGGGCCCCTGGGTAGCTTGCTGGGGTCAGAGGCCCCTAGGTGGAGGGCCAGGGGGAACCCTGGGGCCTCTACTGCAAGTCTAGGGAGAGAGGTGGACCCCTGGGTAGCTTGCTGGGGTCAGAGGCCAGTAGGGGGAGGGCCAGGGGGAACCCTGGGGCCTCTACTGCAAGTCCAGGGAGAGACGTGGACCCCTGGAAAGCTTGCTGGGGCCCTAGGCCCCTAGGTGGAGATCCAGGGGGCACCCTGGGGCCTACACTTCAAGTCAAGGCAGAGAGGTGGACCCCTGGGTAGCTTGCTGGGGTCTTAGGCACTTAAGTGGAGGGCCTGGGGGCACCCTGGGGCCTATACTGCAAGTCCAGGGAGAGAAGTGGAACCCTGGGTAGCTTGCTAGGATCAGAGGCCCCTAGGTGGAGGGCCAGAGGGCACCCTGGGGCCTCTACTGCAAGTCCAGGGAGAGTTGTGGACCCCTGGGTAGCTTGCTGGGGTCTTAGGCCCCCAGGTGGAGGGCCAGTGGGCATCCTGGGGCCTATACTTCATGTCCAGGGAAAAAATTGGATCCCTGGGTAACTTTCTGGGGTCAGAGGCAACTAGGTGGAGGGCCAGGAGGCACCCTGGGGCCTATCCTGCAAGTCCAGGCAGAGAGGTGGACCCCTGGGTAGATTGCTTGGCTGAGAATGGCCTAGGTGGAGGGCCAAGGGGCACCCTGGGAACTCTACTGCAAGTCCAGGGAGAGTTGTGGACCCTTGGGTAACTTGTGGGGGTCAGAGGCCCCTGGGTGGAGGGCAAGGGGGCACCCTGGGGCCTCTACTGCAAGTCCAGGGAGAGATATGGACCCCTGGGTAGCTTGCTGGGGTCAGAAGCCCATAGGTGGTGGGCCAGGGGGCACCCTGGGGCCTATTCTGCAAGTCCAGGGAGAGAGGTTGACCCCTGAGTAGCTTCCTGGGGTCAGTGGCCCCTAGGTCGAGGGCCAGGTTGCCCCCTGCAGCCTATCCTGCAAGTCCAGGGAGAGAAGTGGACCCCTGGGTAGCTTCCTGGGAAATGAGGCCCCTAGGTGGAGAGCCAGGGGGTACCCTGGGGCCTATACTTCAAGTCCAGGGAGAGGGGTGGATCCCTGGGTAGCTTGATGAGGTCTGAAGCACATAGGTGGAGGGCAAGGGGGTACCCTAGGGCCTTTAACGCAAGTCCAGGAAGAGAGGTGGACCCCTGGGTAGCTTGCTGGTGTCAGAGGCACAAAGGTGGAGGGCCAGGGGGCACCCTGGGGCCTATATTCCCAGCCCGGGGAGAGAGATTGACCCCTGGGAAGCTTGCTGGCGTCAGAGGCTCCTTAGTGGAGTGCCAGGGGGCTTCCTGGGTTCTCTACTGCAAGTCCAGGGAGAGAGGTGGACCCCTGGGTAGCTTGCTGGGGTCAAAGGCCCCTAGCTGGAACGCCAGGGGGCACCCTGGGGACTCTACTGCAAGTCCAGGGAGAGAAGTGGACCCCTGGGTAGCTTGCTGGGGACTAAAACCCCTAGGTGGAGGGCCAGGGGCTACCCTAGGGCCTCTACCTCAATTCCAGGGAGATTTGTGGTCCTTTGGTAGATTGCTTGGGCCAGAGGCCCCTAGGTGGAGGGCCAGGGGGCACCCTTGGGCCTCTACTGCAAGTCTAGGGAGAGATGTGGACCCCTGGGTAGCTTGCTTGGGTCAGAGGCCCCTAAGTGGAGGGCCAGCGGACACCCTGGGGCCTCTTCTGCATGTCCAGGGAGAGAGGTGGACCCCTGGGTAGCTTGCTGGGGTAAGAAGAACCTAGGTGGAGGGTCAAGGGGTACCCTGGGGCCTATACTGCAAGTGCAGGGAGAGAGGTGGACCCCTGGGTAGTTTGTTTGGCTGAGAGTTGCCTAGGTGGAGGGCCAAGGGGCACCCGAGGGCCTCTACTGCAAGTCCAGGGAGAGTTGTGGACCCTTGGGTAACTTGCGGGGGTCAGAGGCCCCTGGGTGGATGGCAAGGGGGCACCCTGGGGCCTATACTTCGAGTCCAGGGAGAGAGGTGGACCCCTGGGTAGCTTGCTGGGGTCTTAGACACTTAGGTGGAGGGCCTGGGGGCACCCTGGGGCCTATACTGCAAGTCCAGGGAGAGAGGTGGACACCTGGGGAGCTTTCTTGTGTCAGCAGCCCCTAAGTGGAGGGCCTGGGGGCACCCTGGGGCCTATACTGCAAGTCCAGGGAGAGAGGTGGACCCCCTGGGTAGCTTGCTGGGGTCTTAGGCCCTTAGGTGGAGGGCCAGGGGGCACCTTAGGGCCTATACTGCAAGTCCAGGGAGAGATGTTGACCCCTGGGTAGCTTGCTGGGGTCAGAGGCCCCTGGGTGGAGGGCAAGGGGGCACCCTGGTTCCTATACTGCAAGTTCAGGAAGAGAGGTGGACCCCTGGGTAGTTTTTTGAGGTCTTAGGCACCTAGGTGGAGGGCCAGGGGGCACCCTGGGGCCTATACTGCAAGTCCAAGGAGAGATATGAACCCCTATGTAGCTTGCTGGGGTCAGAGGCCCCTAGGTTGAGGGCCAGGGGGCACCCTGGGGCCTCTACTGCAAGTCCAGGGAGAAAGGTGGACCCCTGGGTAGCTTGCTGGGGTCAGAGGCCCCTAGGTGGAGGGCCAGGGGGCACCCTGAGGCCTCTACTGCAAGACCAGGGAGAGAGGTGGACCTCTGGGTAGCTTGCTGGTGTCCTTGGCCCCTATGTGGAGGGCCAGGGGGAACCCTGGGGCCTATTTTTCAAGTCAAGGGAGAGAGGTGGACCCCTGGGTAGCTTGCTGGGGTCTTAGGCCCCTAGGTGGAGGGCCAGGGGGCACCCTGGGGCCTATACTGCAAGTCCAGGGAGAGAGGTGGACCCCTGGGTAGCTTGCTGGGGTCACAGGCCCCTAGGTGAAGGGCCAAGGGGCACCCTGGGGCCTCTACTGCAAGTTCAGGGAGAGTTGTGGACCCCTGGGTAGCTTGCTGGGGTCAGAGGCCCCTAGGTGGAGGGCCAAGAGGTTTCTTAGGGCTTCTACTGCAAGTCCAGGGTGAAAGGTGGACCCCTGAGTTGCTTGCTGGGGTCAGAGGCCCCTAGGTGGAGGGCCAAGAGGTTTCCTAGGGCCTCTACTGCAAGTCCAGGAAGAGAGGTGGACCCCTGGGTATCTTGCTGGGGACTTAGGCCCCTAGGTGGAGGGCCAGGGGGCACCCTATGGCCTATACTGCAAGTCCATGGAGAGATTTGGACCCCTGGGTAGCTTGCTGGGGTCAGAGGCCCCTAGGTGCAGGGCCAGCGGGCACCCTGGGGCCTCTACTGCAAGTCCGGGAAGAGACGTGGACCCCTGGGTAGCTTGCTGGGGTCCTAGGCCCCTAGGTGGAGGGCCAGGGGCCACCCTGGGGCCTATACTTCAAGTCAAGGGAGAGAGGTGGACCCCTGGGTAGCATGCTGGGGTCTTAGGCCCCTAGGTGGAGGGCCAGTGGGCAGCAAGGGGCCTATAATTCAAGTCCAGGGAGAAAGGTGGACCCCTGGGTAGCTTGCTGGGGTCAGAGGCCCCTAGGTGGAGAGAAAGGGGGCAGCCAGGGGCCTCTACTGCAAATCCAGGGAGAGTTGTGGACCCCTGGGTAACTTGCTGGGGTCAGAGGCCCCTAGATGGAGGGCCAAGAGGTACCCTAGGGCCTCTACTGCAAGTCCAGGGAGAGAGGTGGACCCCTGGGTAGCTAGCTGGGGTCAGAGGCAACTAGGTGGAGGACAAGGGGGCACCCTGGGGCATATCCTGCAAGTCCAGGGAGAGAGGTGGACCCCTGGGGAGCTTTCTTGTGTCAGCCGCCCCTAGGTGGAGGGCCTGGGGGCACCCTGGGGCCTCTACTGCCAGTCCAGGGAGAGAGGTGGACCCCCTGGGTAGCTTGCTGAGGTCTTAGGCCCCTAGGTGGAGGGCCAGGGGGCACCCTAGGGCCTATACTGCAAGTCCATGGAGAGATTTGGACCCCTGGGTAGCTTGCTGGGATCAGAGGCCCCTAGGTGCAGGGCCAGGGGGCACCCTGGGGCCTCTACTGCAAGTCCAGGGAGAGTTGTGGACCCCTGGGTAGCTTGCTGGGGTCAGAGGCCCATGGGTGGAGGGCAAGGGGGCACACTGGGGCCTATACTGCAAGTACAGGGAGAGAGGTGGACCCCTGGGTAGCTTGCTGGGGAATAAAGCCCCTAGGTGGAGGGCCAGGGGTTACCCTAGGGCCTCTACTGCAGGTCCAGGGAGAGAGGTGGACCCCTGGGTAGCTAGCTGGGGTCAGAGGCACTTAGGTGGACTGCCAGGGGGCACCCTGGGGCCTCTATTGCAAGTCCAGGGATAGTTGTGGACCCCTTGGTAGATTCCTAGGCTCTGAGGACCCTAGGGGGAGGGCCAGGGGGCACCCTTGGGCCTCTACTGCAAGTCTAGGGAGAGTTGTGGACCCCTGGGTAGCTTGCTGGGGTCAGAGGCTCCCTGGTGGAGGGCCAGCGGGCACCCTGGGGCCTCTATTGCAAGTCCAGGGAGAGAGGTGGGCCCCTGGGTAGCTTGCTGGGGTCAGAGGCCCCTAGGTGCAGGGCCAGGGGGCACCCTGGGGCCTCTACTGCAAGTCCAGGGAGAGTTGTGGACCCCTGGGTAGCTTGCTGGGGTCAGAGGCCCATGGGTGGAGGGCAATGGGGCACACTGGGGCCTATACTGCAAGTACAGGGAGAGAGGTGGACCTCTGGGTAGCTTGCTGGGGAATAAAGCCCCTAGGTGGAGGGCCAGGGGTTACCCTAGGGCCTCTACTGCAGGTCCAGGGAGAGAGGTGGACCCCTGGGTAGCTAGCTGGGGTCAGAGGCACTTAGGTGGACTGCCAGGGGGCACCCTTGGGCCTCTATTGCAAGTCCAGGGATAGTTGTGGACCCCTTGGTAGAGTCCTAGGCTCTGAGGACCCTAGGTGGAGGGCCAGGGGGCACCCTTGGGCCTCTACTGCAAGTCTAGGGAGAGTTGTGGACCCCTGGGTAGCTTGCTGGGGTCAGAGGCCCCCTGGTGGAGGGCCAGCGGGCACCCTGGGGCCTCTACTGCAAGTCCATTGAGAGAGGTGGACCCTTGGGTAGCTTGCTGGGGTCAGAGGCAACTAGGTGGAGGGCAAGGGGGCACCCTGGGGCATATCCTGCAAGTCCAGGGAGAGAGGTGGACCCTTGGGGAGCTTTCTTGTGTCAGCCGCCTCTAGGTGGAGGGCCTGGGGGCACCCTGGGGCCTCTACTGCCAGTCCAGGGAGAGAGGTGGACCCCCTGGGTAGCTTGCTGGGGTCAGAGGCCCCTAGGTGCAGGGCAAGTGGGCGCCCTGGGGCCTCTACTGCAAGTCCAGGGAGAGTTGTGGACCCCTGGGTAGCTTGCTGGGGTCAGAGGCCCCTGGGTGGAGGGCAAGGGGGCACCCTGGGGCCTCTACTGCAAGTCCAGGGAGAGAAGTGGGCCCCTGGGTAGCTTGCTGGGGTCAGAGGCCCCTAGGTGGAGGGCAAGGGGGCTTCCTGGGGCCTCTAGTGCAAGTCCATTGAGAGAGGTGGATCCCTGGGTAGCTAGCTGGGGTCGTAGGCCCCTAGGTGGAATGCCAGGGGGCACCCTGGGGCCTCTACTGCAAGTCCAGGGAGAGTTGTGGACCCCTTGGTAGCTTGCTGGGTTCAGAGGCCCCTAGGGGGAGGGCCAGGGGGCACCCTGGGGCCTATACTGCCAGTCCAGGGAGAGAGGTGGACCCCTGGGTAGTCTGCTGGGGTCAAAGGCCCCTAGGTGGAGTGCCAGGGGGCACCCTGGGGCCTCTATTGCAAGTCCAGGGAGAGAGGTGGACCCCTGGGTAGCTTCCTGGGGTAAGAGGCCCCTAAGTGGAGGGCCAGGGGGCACCCTGGGGCCTATACTGCAAGTCCAGGGAGAGGGGTGGATCCCTGGGTAGCTTGATGAGGTCTTAAGCCCATAGGTGGAGGGCAAGGGGGTACCCTAGGGCCTTTAACGCAAGTCCAGGAAGAGAGGTGGACCCCTGTGTAGCTTGCTGGGGTCAGAGGCCCTTGGGTGGAGGGCCAGGGGGCACCCTGGGGCCTCTACTGAAAGTCCAGGGAGAGTTGTGGACCCCTGGGTAGCTTGCTGGGGTCAGAAGCCCCTAGGTGAAAGGCCAGGGGGCACCCTGGGGCCTATACTGCCAGTCCAGGGAGATAATTGGACCCCTGGGTAGCTTGCTGGGGTCTTAGGCCCCTAGGTGGAGGGCCAGGGGGCACCCTGGGGCCTCTACTGCAAGTCCAGGGAGAGAGGTGGACCCCTGGGTAGCTTGCTGGGGTCATAGGCCCCTAGGTGGAGGGCCAGGGGGTAGCTTGCTGGGGTCCTAGGCCCCTAGGTGGAGGGCCAGGGGGCACCTTGGGGCCTCTACTACAAGTCCAGGAAGAGAGGTGGATCCCTGGGTAGCTTCCTGGGGTAAGAGCCCCCTAGGTGGAGAGCCAGGGGGTACCCTGGGGCCTATACTGCAAGTCCAGGGAGAGGGGTGGATCCCTGGGTAGCTTGATGAGGTCTGAAGCCCATAGGTGGAGGGCAAGGGGGTACCCTAGGGCCTTTAACGCAAGTCCAGGAAAAGAGTTGGACCCCTTGGTAGCTTGCTGGTGTCAGAGGCACAAAGGTGGAGGGCCAGGGGGCACCCTGGGGCCTATATTCCCAGTCCAGGGAGAGAGGTTGACCCCTGGGAAGCTTGCTGGCGTCAGAGGCTCCTTGGTGGAGTGCCAGGGGGCTTCCTGGGTTCTCTACTGCAAGTCCAGGGAGAGAGGTGGACCCCTGGGTAGCTTGCTGGGGTCAAAGGCCCCTAGCTGGAGGGCCAGGCGGCACCCTGGGGACTCTACTGCAAGTCCAGGGAGAGAGGTGGACCCCTGGGTAGCTTGCTGGGGACTAAAGCCCCTAGGTGGAGGGCCAGGGGCTACCCTAGGGCCTCTACTGCAATTCCAGGGAGAGTTGTGGTCCCCTTGGTAGATTGCTTGGGCCAGAGGCCCCTAGGTGGAGGGCCAGGGGGCACCCTTGGGCCTCTACTGCAAGTCTAGGGAGAGATGTGGACCCCTGGGTAGCTTGCTGCGGTCAGAGGCCCCTAAGTGGAGGGCCAGCGGGCACCCTGGGGCCTCTTTTGCAAGTCCAGGGAGAGAGGTGGACCCCTGGGTAGCTTGCTGGGGTAAGAAGAACCTAAGTGGAGGGTCAGGGGGTACCCTGGGGCCTATACTGCCAGTCCAGGGAGAGAGGTGGACCCCTGTGTAGCTTGCTGGTGTCTTAGGCCCCTAGGATGAGTGCCAGGGGGCACCCTGGGGCCTATACTGCAAGTGCAGGGAGAGAGGTGGACCCCTGGGTAGTTTGTTTGGCTGAGAGTGGCCTAGGTGGAGGGCCTGGGGGCACCCTGGGGCCTCTACTGCCAGTCCAGGGAGAGAGCTTGACCCCCTGGGTAGCTTGCTGGGGTCAGAGGCCCCTAGGTGCAGGGCAAGGGGGCACCCTGGGGCCTCTACTGCAAGTCCAGGGAGATTTGTGGACCCCTGGGTAGCTTGCTGGGGTCAGAGGCCCCTGGGTGGAGGGCAAGGGGGCACCCTGGTTCCTATAGTGCAAGTTCAGGGAGAGAGGTGGACCCCTGGGTGGCTTTCTGGGGTCTTAGGCCCCTAGGTGGAGGGCCAGGGGGCACCCTGGGGCCTATACTGCATGTCCAAGGAGAGATGTGGACCCCTATGCAGCTTGCTGGGGTCAGAGGCCCCTAGGTGGAAGGCGAGGGGGCACATTGTGGCCTCTACTGCAAGTCCAGGGAAAGTTGTTGACCCCTGGGTAGCTTGCTGGGGTCAGAGGCCCATGGGTTGAGTGCAAGGAGGCATGCTGGGGCCTATACTGCAAGTCCAGGGAGAGAGGTGGACCCCTGGGTAGCTTGCTGGGGAATAAAGTCCCTAGGTGGAGGGCCAGGGGGTACCCTAGGGCCTCTACTGCAAGTCCAGGGAGAGAGGTGGACCCCTGGGTAGCTAGCTGGGGTCAGAGGCCCCTAGGTGGAGATCCAGGGGGCACCCTGGGGCCTATACTTCAAGTCAAGATAGAGAGGTGGACCCTTGGGTAGCTTGCTTGGATCTTGGGCCCCTAGGTGGAGGGCCAGGGGGCACCCTGGAGCCTATACTGCCAGTCCAGGGAAAGAGGTGGACCCCTGGATAGCTTGCTGGGGTCATAGACCCCTAGGTGGAGTGCCAGGGGGCACCCTGGGGCCTCTAATGCAAGTGAAGGGAGAGAGAAGGACCCCTGGGTAGCATACTGGGGGAAAGTGGCCCCTAGGTGGAGGGCCAGGGGGCACCCTGGGGCCTATACTGCAAGTCCAGGGAGAGAGGTGGATCCCTGGGTAGCTTGATGAGGTCTGTAGCCCATAGGTGGAGGGAAAGGGGGTACCCTAGGGCCTTTAACGCAAGTCCAGGGAGAGAGGTGGACCACTGTGTAGCTTGCTGTGGTCAGAGGCCCTTAGGTGGAGGGCCAGGGGGCACCCTGGGGCCTCTACTGAAAGTCCAGGGAGAGTTGTAGACCCCTGGGTAGCTTGCTGGGGTCAGAAGCCCCTATGTGGAGGGCCAGGGGGCACCCTGGGGCCTATACTGCAAGTCCAGGGAGAGAGGTGGACCCCTGTGTAGCTTGCTGTGGTCCTAGGCCCCTAGGTGGAGGGCCAGGGGGCACCCTGGGGCCTATACTTCAAGTCAAGGGAGAGAGGTGGACCCCTGGGTAGCTTGCTTGGATCTTGGGCCCCTAGGTGGAGGGCCAGGGGGCACCCTGCGGCCTCTACTGCAAGTCCAGGGAGAGTTGTGGACCCCTGTGTAGCTTGCTGGGGTCTTAGGCCCATAGGTGGAGGGCCAGTGGCCACCCTGGGGCCTATACTTCAAGTCCAGGGAGAAAGGTGGACCCCTGGGTAGCTTTCTGGGGTCAGAGGCCCCTAGGTGGAGGGCAAGGGGGCACCCTGGGGCCTATACTGCAAGTCCAGGGAGATAATTGGACCCCTGGGTAGTTTGCTGGGGTCTTAGGCCCCTAGGTGGAGGGCCAGGGGGCACCCTGGGACCTCTATTGCAAGTCCAGGGAGAGAGGTGGACCCCTGGGTAGCTTGCTGGGGTCAGAGGCCCCTAGGTGTAGGGCCAGGAGGTACTCTAGGGCCTCTACTGCAAGTCCAGGGAGAAAGGTGGACCCCTGGGTAGCTTGCTGGGGTCAGAGGCCCCTAGGTGGAGGGCCAGGGGGCACCCTGAGGCCTCTACTGCAAGACCAGGGAGAGAGGTGGACCTCTGGGTAGCTTGCTGGTGTCCTTGGCCCCTATGTGGAGGGCCAGGGGGAACCCTGGGGCCTATTTTTCAAGTCAAGGGAGAGAGGTGGACCCCTGGGTAGCTTGCTGGGATCTTAGGCCCCTAGGTGGAGGGCCAGGGGGCACCCTAGGGCCTCTACTGCAAGTCCAGGGAGAGAGGTGGACCCCTGGGTATCTTGCTGGGGTCTCAGGCCCCTAGGTGGAGGGCAAGGGGGCACCCAGGGTCCGCTACTGCAAGTCCAGGGAGAGTTGTGTTCCCCTGGGTAGCTTGCTGGGGTCAGAGGCCCCTAGGTCGAGGGCCAAGAGGTTTCCTAGGGCCTCTACTGCAAGTCCAGGGAGAGAGGTGGACCCCTGGGTATCTTGCTGGGGTCTTAGGCCCCTAGGTGGAGGGCCAGGGGGCACCCTGGGGCGTCTATTGCAAGTCCGGGAAGAGACGTGGACCCCTGGGTAGCTTGCTGGGGTCCTAGGCCCCTAGGTGGAGGGCCAGGGGGCACCCTGGGGCCTATACCTCAAGTCAAGGGAGAGAGGTGGACCCCTGGGTAGCTTGCTGGGGTCTTAGGCCCCTAGGTGGAGGGCCAGTGGGCAGCCAGGGGCCTATAATTCAAGTCCAGAGAGAAAGGTGGACCCCTGGGTAGCTTGCTGGGGTCAGAGGCCCCTAGGTGGAGAGAAAGGGGGCAGCCAGGGGCCTCTACTGCAAATCCAGGGAGAGTTGTGGACCCCTGGGTAACTTGCTGGGGTCAGAGGCCCCTAGATGGAGGGCCAAGAGGTACCCTAGGGCCTCTACTGCAAGTCCAGGGAGAAAGGTGGACCCCTGGGTAGCTAGCTGGGGTCAGAGGCAACTAGGTGGAGGGCACCCTGGGGCATATCCTGCAAGTCCAGGGAGAGAGGTGGACTCCTTGTGAGCTTTCTTGTGTCAGCCGCCCCTAGGTGGAGGGCCTGGGGGCACCCTGGGTTCTCTACTCCCAGTCCAGGGAGAGATATGGACCCCCTGGGTAGCTTGCTGAGGTCTTAGGCCCCTAGGTGGAGGGCCAGGGGGCACCCTATGGCCTATACTGCAAGTCCATGGAGAGATTTGGACCCCTGGGTAGCTTGCTGGGGTCAGAGGCCCCTAGGTGCAGGGCCAGGGGGCACCCTGGGGCCTCTACTGCAAGTCCAGGGAGAGTTGTGGACCCCTGGGTAGCTTGCTGGGGTCAGAGGCCCATGGGTGGAGGGCAAGGGGGCACACTGGGGCCTATACTGCAAGTACAGGGAGAGAGGTGGACTCCTGGGTAGCTTGCTGGGGAATAAAGCCCCTAGGTGGAGGGCCAGGGGTTACCCTAGGGCCTCTACTGCAGGTCCAGGGAGAGAGGTGGACCCCTGGGTAGCTAGCTGGGGTCAAAGGCACTTAGGTGGACTGCCAGGGGGCACCCTGGGGCCTCTATTGCAAGTCCAGGGATAGTTGTGGACCCTTTGGTAGATTCCTAGGCTCTGAGGACCCTAGGTGGAGGGCCAGGGGGCACCCTTGGGCCTCTACTGCAAGTCTAGGGAGAGTTGTGGACCCCTGGGTAGCTTGCTGGGGTCAGAGGCCCCCTGGTGGAGGGCCAGCGGGCACCCTGGGGCCTCTATTGCAAGTCCAGGGAGAGAGGTGGGCCCCTGGGTAGCTTGCTGGGGTCGTAGGCCCCTAGGTGGAGGGCAAGGGGGCTTTCTGGGGCCTCTACTGCAAGTCCATTGAGAGAGGTGGACCCCTGGGTAGCTTGCTGGGGTCAGAGGCAACTAGGTGGAGGGCAAGGGGGCACCCTTGGGCATATCCTGCAAGTCCAGGGAGAGACGTGGACCCCTGGGGAGCTTTCTTGTGTCAGCCGCCCCTAGGTGGAGGGCCTGGGGGCATCCTGGGGCCTCTACTGCCAGTCCAGGGAGAGAGGTGGACCCCCTGGGTAGCTTGCTGGGGTCAGAGGCCCCTAAGTGCAGGGCAAGGGGGCGCCCTGGGGCCTCTACTGCAAGTCCAGGGAGAGTTGTGGACCCCTGGGTAGCTTGCTGGGGTCAAAGGCCCCTGGGTGGAGGGCAAGGGGGCACCCTGATTCCTATAGTGCAAGTTCAGGGAGAGAGGTGGACCCCTGGGTGGCTTGCTGGGGTCTTAGGCCCCTAGGTGGAGGGCCAGGGGGCACCCTGGGGTATATACTGCAAGTCCAAGGAGAGAAGTGGACCCCTATGTAGCTTGCTGGGGTCAGAGGCCCCTAGGTGGAGGGCCAGGGGGCACCCTGTGGCCTCTACTGCAAGTCCAGGGAAAGTTGTGGACCCCTGGGTAGCTTGCTGGGGTCAGAGGCCCATGGGTGGAGGGCAAGGGGGCACGCTGGGGCCTATACTGCAAGTCCAGGGAGAGAGGTGGACCCCTGGGTAGCTTGCTGGGGAATAAAGCCCCTAGGTGGAGGGCCAGGGGGTACCCTAGGGCCTCTACTGCAAGTCCAGGGAGAGAGGTGGACCCCTGGGTATCTAGCTGGGGTCAGAGGCCCTTAGGTGGAGGGCCAGGGGGCACCCTGTGGCCTCTACTGCAAGTCCAGGGAAAGTTGTGGACCCCTGGGTAGCTTGCTGGGGTCAGAGGCCCATGGGTGGAGGGCAAGGGGGCACGCTGGGGCCTATACTGCAAGTCCAGGGAGAGAGGTGGACCCCTGGGTAGCTTGCTGGGGAATAAAGCCCCTAGGTGGAGGGCCAGGGGGTACCCTAGGGCCTCTACTGCAAGTCCAGGGAGAGAGGTGGACCCCTGGGTATCTAGCTGGGGTCAGAGGCCCTTAGGTGGAGGGCCAGGTGGCACCCTTGGGCCTCTACTGCAAGTCTAGGGAGAGTTGTGGACCCCTGGGTAGCTTGCTGCGGTCAGAGGCCCCTTGGTGGAGGGCCAGCGGGCACCCTGGGGCCTCTACTGCAAGTCCAGGGAGAGAAGTGGGCCCCTGGGAAGCTTGCTGGGGTCAAAGGCCCCTAGGTGGAGGGCAAGGGGGCTTCCTGGGGCCTCTAGTGCAAGTCCATTGAGAGAGGTGGACCCCTTGGTAGCTAGCTGGGGTCGTAGGCCCCTAGGTGGAATGGCAGGGGGCACCCTGGGGCCTCTACTGCAAGTCCAGGGAGAGTTGTGGACCCCTTGGTAGCTTGCTGGGTTCAGAGGCCCCTAGGAGGAGGGCCAGGGGGCACCCTGGGGCCTATACTGCCAGTCCAGGGAGAGAGGTGGACCCCTGGGTAGCTTGCTGGGGTCAAAGGCCCCTAGGTGGAGTGCCGGGGGGCACCCTGGGGCCTCTATTGCAAGTCCAGGGAGAGAGGTGGACCCCTGGGTAGCTTCCTGGGGTAAGAGGCCCCTAAGTGGAGGGCCAGGGGGCACCCTGGGGCCTATACTGCAAGTCCAGGGAGAGGGGTGGATCCCTGGGTAGCTTGATGAGGTCTTAAGCCCATAGGTGGAGGGCAAGGGGGTACCCTAGGGCCTTTAACGCAAGTCCAGGAAGAGAGGTGGACCCCTCTGTAGCTTGCTGGGGTCAGAGGCCCTTGGGTGGAGGGCCAAGAGGTTTCCTAGGGCCTCTACTGCAAGTCCAGGGAGAGAGGTGGACCCCTGGGTATCTTGCTGGGGTCTTAGGCCCCTAGGTGGAGGGCCAGGGGGCACCCTGGGGCGTCTATTGCAAGTCCGGGAAGAGACGTGGACCCCTGGGTAGCTTGCTGGGGTCCTAGGCCCCTAGGTGGAGGGCCAGGGGGCACCCTGGGGCCTATACTTCAAGTCAAGGGAGAGAGGTGTACCCCTGGGTAGCTTGCTGGGGTCTTAGGCCCCTAGGTGGAGGGCCAGTGGGCAGCCAGGGGCCTATAATTCAAGTCCAGGGAGAAAGGTGGACCCCTGGGTAGCTTGCTGGGGTCAGAGGCCCCTACGTGGAGAGAAAGGGGGCAGCCAGGGGCCTCTACTGCAAATCCAGGGAGAGTTGTGGACCCCTGGGTAACTTGCTGGGGTCAGAGGCCCCTAGATGGAGGGCCAAGAGGTACCCTAGGGCCTCTACTGCAAGTCCGGGGAGAAAGGTGGACCCCTGGGTAGCTAGCTGGGGTCAGAGGCAACTAGGTGGAGGGCACCCTGGGGCATATCCTGCAAGTCCAGGGAGAGAGGTGGACCCCTTGGGAGCTTTCTTGTGTCAGCCGCCCCTAGGTGGAGGGCCTGGGGGCACCCTGGGTTCTCTACTGCCAGTCCAGGGAGAGATATGGACCCCCTGGGTAGCTTGCTGAGGTCTTAGGCCCCTAGGTGGAGGGCCAGGGGGCACCCTAGGGCCTATACTGCAAGTCCATGGAGAGATTTGGACCCCTGGGTAGCTTGCTGGGGTCAGAGGCCCCTAGGTGCAGGGCCAGGGGGCACCCTGGGGACTCTACTGCAAGTCCAGGGAGAGTTGTGGACCCCTGGGTAGCTTGCTGGGGTCAGAGGCCCATGGGTGGAGGGCAAGGGGGCACACTGGGGCCTATATTGCAAGTACAGGGAGAGAGGTGGACCCCTGGGTAGCTTGCTGGGGAATAAAGCCCCTAGGTGGAGGGCCAGGGGTTACCCTAGGGCCTCTACTGCAGGTCCAGGGAGAGAGGTGGACCCCTGGGTAGCTAGCTGGGGTCAAAGGCACTTAGGTGGACTGATAGGGGGCACCCTGGGGCCTCTATTGCAAGTCCAGGGATAGTTGTGGACCCTTTGGTAGATTCCTAGGCTCTGAGGACCCTAGGTGGAGGGCCAGGGGGCACCCTTGGGCCTCTACTGCAAGTCTAGGGAGAGTTGTGGACCCCTGGGTAGCTTGCTGGGGTCAGAGGTCCCCTGGTGGAGGGCCAGCGGGCACCCTGGGGCCTCTATTGCAAGTCCAGGGAGAGAGGTGGGCCCCTGGGTAGCTTGCTGGGGTCGTAGGCCCCTAGGTGGAGGGCAAGGGGGCTTCCTGGGGCCTCTACTGCAAGTCCATTGAGAGAGGTGGACCCCTGGGTAGCTTGCTGGGGTCAGAGGCAACTAGGTGGAGGGCAAGGGGGCACCCTTGGGCATATCCTGCAAGTCCAGGGAGAGAGGTGGACCCCTGGGGAGCTTTCTTGTGTCAGCCGCCCCTAGGTGGAGGGCCTGGGGGCATCCTGGGGCCTCTACTGCCAGTCCAGGGAGAGAGGTGGACCCCCTGGGTAGCTTGCTGGGGTCAGAGGCCCCTAGGTGCAGGGCAAGGGGGCGCCCTGGGGCCTCTACTGCAAGTCCAGGGAGAGTTGTGGACCCCTGGGTAGCTTGCTGGGGTCAGAGGCCCCTGGGTGGAGGGCAAGGGGGCACCCTGATTCCTATAGTGCAAGTTCAGGGAGAGAGGTGGACCCCTGGGTGGCTTGCTGGGGTCTTAGGCCCTTAGGTGGAGGGCCAGGGGGCACCCTGGGGTATATACTGCAAGTCCAAGGAGAGAAGTGGACCCCTATGTAGCTTGCTGGGGTCAGAGGCCCCTAGGTGGAGGGCCAGGGGGCACCCTGTAGCCTCTACTGCAAGTCCAGGGAAAGTTGTGGACCCCTGGGTAGCTTGCTGGGGTCAGAGGCCCATGGGTGGAGGGCAAGGGGGCACGCTGGGGCCTATACTGCAAGTCCAGGGAGAGGGGTGGATCCCTGGGTAGCTTGATGAGGTCTGAAGCCCATAGGTGGAGGGCAAGGGGGTACCCTAGGGCCTTTAACGCAAGTCAAGGAAGAGAGGTGGACCCCTGGGTAGCTTGCTGGTGTCAGAGGCACAAAGGTGGAGGGCCAGGGGGCACCCTGGGGCCTATATTCCCAGCCAAGGGAGAGAGGTTGACCCCTGGGAAGCTTGCTGGCGTCAGAGGCTCATTGGTGGAGTGCCAGGGGGCTTCCTGGGTTCTCTACTGCAAGTCCAGGGAGAGAGGTGGACCCCTGGGTAGCTTGCTTGGGTCAAAGGCCCCTAGCTGGAACGCCAGGGGGCACCCTGGGGACTCTACTGCAAGTCCAGGGAGAGAAGTGGGCCCCTGGGTAGCTTGTTGGGGTCAGAGGCCCATATTTGGAGGGCAAGGGGGCTTCCTGGGGCCTCTAGTGCAAGTCCATTGAGAGGTGGACCCCTGGGTAGCTAGCTGGGGTCAGAGGCCCCTAGGTGGAATGCCAGGGGGCACCCTGGGGCCTCTACTGCAAGTCCAGGGAGAGTTGTGGACCCCTTGGTAGCTTGCTGGGGTCAGAGGCCCCTGGGTGGAGGGCAAGGGGGCACCCTGGGGCCTCTACTGCAAGTCCAGGGAGAGATATGGACCCCTGAGTAGCTTCCTGGGGTCAGTGGCCCCTAGGTGGAGGGCCAGGTTGCCCCCTGCAGCCTATCCTGCAAGTCCAGGGAGAGAAGCGGACCCCTGGGTAGCTTTCTGGGATATGAGGCCCCTAGGTGGAGAGCCAGGGGGTACCCTGGGGCCTATACTGCAAGTCCAGGGAGAGGGGTGGATCCCTGGGTAGCTTGATGAGGTCTGAAGCCCATAGGTGGAGGGCAAGGGGGTACCCTAGGGCCTTTAACGCAAGTCCAGGAAGAGAGGTGGACCCCTGGGTAGCTTGCTGGTGTCAGAGGCACAAAGGTGGAGGGCCAGGGGGCACCCTGGGGCCTATATTCCCAGCCAAGGGAGAGAGGTTGACCCCTGGGAAGCTTGCTGGCGTCAGAGGCTCATTGGTGGAGTGCCAGGGGGCTTTCTGGGTTCTCTACTGCAAGTCCAGGGAGAGAGGTGGACCCCTGGGTAGCTTGCTGGGGTCAAAGGCCCCTAGCTGGAACGCCAGGGGGCACCCTGGGGACTCTACTGCAAGTCCAGGGAGAGAAGTGGGCCCCTGGGTAGCTTGTTGGGGTCAGAGGCCCCTAGGTGGAGGGCAAGGGGGCTTCCTGGGGCCTCTAGTGCAAGTCCATTGAGAGAGGTGGACCCCTGGGTAGCTAGCTGGGGTCAGAGGCCCCTAGGTGGAATGCCAGGGGGCACCCTGGGGCCTCTACTGCAAGTCCAGGGAGAGTTGTGGACCCCTTGGTAGCTTGCTGGGGTCAGAAGCCCCTAGGGGGAGGGCCAGGGGGCACCCTGGGGCATCTACTGCAAGTCCAGGGAGAGTTGTGGACCCCTTCGTAGCTTGCTGGGGTCAGAGGCCCCTAGGGGGAGGGCCAGGGGGCACCCTGGGGCCTCTACTGCCAGTCCAGGGAGAGAGGTGGACGCCTGGGTAGGTTGCTGGGGTCTTAAGCCCCTAGGTGGAGGGCCAGGGGGCACCCTGGGGCCTCTACTGCAAGTCCAGGGAGAGAGGTAAACCCCTGGGGAGTTTTTTTGTGTCAGCCGCCCCTAGGTGGAGGGCCTGGGGGCACCCTGAGGCCTCTACTGCCAGTCCAGAGAGAGAGGTGGACCCCCTGGGTAGCTTGCTGCGGTCAGAGGCCCCTGGGTGGAGTGCAAGGGGGCACCCTGGTTCCTATAGTGCAAGTTCAGGGAGAGAGGTGGACCCCTGGGTGGGTTTCTGGGGTCTTAGGCCCCTAGGTGGAGGGCCAGGGGGCACCCTGGGGCCTATACTGCAAGTCCAAGGAGAGATGTGGACCCCTATGTAGCTTGCTGGGGTCAGAGGCCCCTAGGTGGAGGGCCAGGGGGCACCCTGGGGCCTCTACTGCAAGTCCAGGGAGAGTTGTGGACCCCTGGGTAGCTTGCTGGGGTCAGAGGCCCCTGGGTGGAGGGCAAGGGGGCACCCTGGTTCCTATAGTGCAAGTTCAGGCAGAGAGGTGGACCCCTGGGTGGGTTTCTGGGGTCTTAGGCCCCTAGGTGGAGGGCCAGGGGGCACCCTGGGGCCTATACTGCAAGTCCAAGGAGAGATGTGGACCCCTATGTAGCTTGCTGGGGTCAGAGGCCCCTAGGTGGAGGGCCAGGGGGCACCCTGTGGCCTCTACTGCAAGTCCAGGGAAAGTTGTGGACCCCTGGGTAGCTTGCTGGGGTCAGAGGCCCATGGCTGGAGGGCAAGGGGGCACGCTGGGGCCTATAATGCAAGTCCAGGGAGAGTTGTGGACCCCTTGGTAGCTTGCTGGGTTCAGAGGCCCCTAGGGGGAGGGCCAGGGGGCACCCTGGGGCCTATACTGCCAGTCCAGGGAGAGAGGTGGACCCCTGGGTAGCTTGCTGGGGTCAAAGGGCCCTAGGTGGAGTGCCAGGGGGCACCCTGGGGCCTCTATTGCAAGTCATGGGAGAGAGGTGGACCCCTGGGTAGCTTCCTGGGGTAAGAGGCCCCTAAGTGGAGGGCCAGGGGGCACCCTGGGGCCTATACTGCAAGTCCAGGGAGAGGGGTGGATCCCTGGGTAGCTTGATGAGGTCTTAAGCCCATAGGTGGAGGGCAAGGGGGTACCCTAGGGCCTTTAACGCAAGTCCAGGAAGAGAGGTGGACCCCTGTGTAGCTTGCTGGGGTCAGAGGCCCTTGGGTGGAGGGCCAGGGGGCACCCTGGGGCCTCTACTGCAAGTCCAGGGAGAGTTGTGGACCCCTGGGTAGCTTGCTGGGGTCAGAAGCCCCAAGGTGGAAGGCCAGCGGGCACCCTGGGGCCTCTACTGCAAGTCCAGGGAGAGAAGTGGGCCCCTGGGTAGCTTGCTGGGGTCAGAGGCCCCTAGGTGGAGGGCCAGGGGGCACCCTGGGGCCTCTACTGCAAGTCTAGGGAGAGAGGTGGACCCCTGGGTAGCTTGCTGGGGTCAGAGGCCAGTAGGGGGAGGGCCAGGGGGCACCCTGGGGCCTCTACTGCAAGTCCAGGGAGAGACTTGGACCCCTGGAAAGCTTGCTGGGGCCCTATGCCCCTAGGTGGAGATCCAGGGGGCACCCTGGGGCCTACACTTCAAGTCAAGGCAGAGAGGTGGACCCCTGGGTAGCTTGCTGGGGTCTTAGGCACTTAGGTGGAGGGCCTGGGGGCACCCTGGGGCCTATACTGCAAGTCCAGGGAGAGAAGTGGAACCCTGGGTAGCATGCTAGGATCAGAGGCCCCTAGTTGGAGGGCCAGGGGGCACCCTGGGGCCTCTACTGCAAGTCCAGGGAGAGTTGTGGACCCCTGGGTAGCTTGCTGGGGTCTTAGGCCCCCAGGTGGAGGGCCAGTGGGCATACTGGGGCCTATACTTCATGTCCAGGGAAAAAATTGGATCCAAGGGTAGCTTTCTGGGGTCAGAGGCAACTAGGTGGAGGGCCAGAAGGCACCCTGGGGCCTATCCTGCAAGTCCAGGCAGAGAGGTGGACCCCTGGGTAGATTGCTTGTCTGAGAGTGGCCTAGGTGGAGGGCCAAGGGGCACCCTGGGAACTCCACTGCAAATCCAGGGAGAGTTATGGACCCTTGGGTAACTTGTGGGGGTCAGAGGCCCCTGGGTGGAGGGCAAGGGGGCACCCTGGGGCCTCTACTGCAAGTCCAGGGAGAGATATGGACCCCTGAGTAGCTTCCTGGGGTCAGTGGCCCCTAGGTGGAGGGCCAGGTTGCCCCCTGCAGCCTATCCTGCAAGTCCAGGGAGAGAAGTGGACCCCTGGGTAGCTTCCTGGGATATGAGGCCCCTAGGTGGAGAGCCAGGGGGTACCCTAGGGCCTCTACCTCATTTCCAGGGAGAGTTGTGGTCCCCTTGGTAGATTGCTTGGGCCAGAGGCCCCTAGGTGGAGGGCCAGGGGGCACCCTTGGGCCTCTACTGCAAGTCTAGGGAGAGATGTGGACCCCCTGGGTAGCTTGCTGAGGTCTTAGGCCCCTAGGTGGAGGGCCAGGGGGCACCCTAGGGCCTATACTGCAAGTCCATGGAGAGATTTGGACCCCTGGGTAGCTTGCTGGGGTCAGAGGCCCCTAGGTGCAGGGCCAGGGGGCACCCTGGGGCCTCTACTGCAAGTCCAGGGAGAGTTGTGGACCCCTGGGTAGCATGCTAGGATCAGAGGCCCCTAGTTGGAGGGCCAGGGGGCACCCTGGGGCCTCTACTGCAAGTCCAGGGAGAGTTGTGGACCCCTGGGTAGCTTGCTGGGGTCTTAGGCCCCCAGGTGGAGGGCCAGTGGGCATACTGGGGCCTATACTTCATGTCCAGGGAAAAAATTGGATCCAAGGGTAGCTTTCTGGGGTCAGAGGCAACTAGGTGGAGGGCCAGAAGGCACCCTGGGGCCTATCCTGCAAGTCCAGGCAGAGAGGTGGACCCCTGGGTAGATTGCTTGTCTGAGAGTGGCCTAGGTGGAGGGCCAAGGGGCACCCTGGGAACTCCACTGCAAATCCAGGGAGAGTTATGGACCCTTGGGTAACTTGTGGGGGTCAGAGGCCCCTGGGTGGAGGGCAAGGGGGCACCCTGGGGCCTCTACTGCAAGTCCAGGGAGAGATATGGACCCCTGAGTAGCTTCCTGGGGTCAGTGGCCCCTAGGTGGAGGGCCAGGTTGCCCCCTGCAGCCTATCCTGCAAGTCCAGGGAGAGAAGTGGACCCCTGGGTAGCTTCCTGGGATATGAGGCCCCTAGGTGGAGAGCCAGGGGGTACCCTAGGGCCTCTACCTCATTTCCAGGGAGAGTTGTGGTCCCCTTGGTAGATTGCTTGGGCCAGAGGCCCCTAGGTGGAGGGCCAGGGGGCACCCTTGGGCCTCTACTGCAAGTCTAGGGAGAGATGTGGACCCCCTGGGTAGCTTGCTGAGGTCTTAGGCCCCTAGGTGGAGGGCCAGGGGGCACCCTAGGGCCTATACTGCAAGTCCATGGAGAGATTTGGACCCCTGGGTAGCTTGCTGGGGTCAGAGGCCCCTAGGTGCAGGGCCAGGGGGCACCCTGGGGCCTCTACTGCAAGTCCAGGGAGAGTTGTGGACCCCTGGGTAGCTTGCTGGGGTCAGAGGATCATGGGTGGAGGGCAAGGGGGCACCCTTGGGCCTCTACTGCAAGTCTAGGGAGAGTTGTGGACCCCTGGGTAGCTTGCTGGGGTCAGAGGCCCCCTGGTGGAGGGCCAGTGGGCACCCTGGGGCCTCTACTGCAAGTCCATTGAGAGAGGTGGACCCTTGGGTAGCTAGCTGGGGTCAGAGGCACTTAAGTGGACTGCCAGGGGGCACCCTGGGGCCTCTACTGCAAGTCCATTGAGAGAGGTGGACCCTTGGGTAGCTTGCTGGGGTCAGAGGCAACTAGGTGGAGGGCAAGGGGGCACCCTGGGGCATATCCTGCAAGTCCAGGGAGAGAGGTGGACCCCTGGGTAGCTTGCTGGGGTCAGAGGCCCCTAGGTGCAGGGCCAGGGGGCACCCTGGGGCCTCTACTGCAAGTCCAGGGAGAGTTGTGGACCCCTGGGTAGCTTGCTGGGGTCAGAGGATCATGGGTGGAGGGCAAGGGGGCACACTGGGGCCTCTACTGCAAGTACAGGGAGAGAGGTGGACCCCTGGGTAGCTTGCTGGGGAATAAAGCCCCTAGGTGGAGGGCCAGGGGTTACCCTAGGGCCTCTACTGCAGGTCCAGGGAGAGAGGTGGACCCCTGGGTAGCTAGCTGGGGTCAGAGGCACTTAGGTGGACTGCCAGGGGGCACCCTGGGGCCTCTATTGCAAGTCCAGGGATAGTTGTGGACCCCTTGGTAGAGTCCTAGGCTCTGAGGACCCTAGGTGGAGGGCCAGGGGGCACCCTTGGGCCTCTACTGCAAGTCTAGGGAGAGTTGTGGACCCCTGGGTAGCTTGCTGGGGTCAGAGGCCCCCTGGTGGAGGGCCAGCGGGCACCCTGGGGCCTCTACTGCAAGTCCATTGAGAGAGGTGGACCCTTGGGTAGCTTGCTGGGGTCAGAGGCAACTAGGTGGAGGGCAAGGGGGCACCCTGGGGCATATCCTGCAAGTCCAGGGAGAGAGGTGGACCCCTGGGGAGCTTTCTTGTGTCAGCCGCCTCTAGGTGGATGGCCTGGGGGCACCCTGGGGCCTCTACTGCCAGTCCAGGGAGAGAGGTGGACCCCTGGGTAGCTTGCTGGGGTCTTAGGCCCTTAGGTGGAGGGCCAGGGGGCACCTTAGGGCCTATACTGCAAGTCCAGGGAGAGATGTTGACCCCTGGGTAGCTTGCTGGGGTCAGAGGCCCCTGGGTGGGGGGCAAGGGGGCACCCTGGTTCCTATACTGCAAGTTCAGGAAGAGAGGTGGACCCCTGGGTAGCTTTCTGAGGTCTTAGGCCCCTAGGTGGAGGGCCAGGGGGCACCCTGGGGCCTATATTCCCAGCCCAGGGAGAGAGGTTGACCCCTGGGAAGCTTGCTGGCGTCAGAGGCTCCTTGGTGGAGTGCCAGGGGGCTTCCTGGGTTCTCTACTGCAAGTCCAGGGAGAGAGGTGGACCCCTGGGTAGCTTGCTGGGGTCAAATGCCCCTAGCTGGAACGCCAGGGAGCACCCTGGGGACTCTACTGCAAGTCCAGGGAGAGAAGTGGACCCCTGGGTAGCTTGCTGGGGACTAAAGCCCCTAGGTGGAGGGCCAGGGGCTACCCTAGGGCCTCTACCTCCATTCCAGGGAGAGTTGTGGTCCCCTTGGTAGATTGCTTGGGCCAGAGGCCCCTAGGTGGAGGGCCAGGGGGCACCCTTGGGCCTCTACTGCAAGTCTAGGGAGAGATGTGGACCCCTGGGTAGCTTGCCGGGGTCAAAGGCCCCTAAGTGGAGGGCCAGCGGACACCCTGGGGCCTCTTCTGCAAGTCCAGGGAGAGAGGTGGACCCCTGGGTAGCTTGCTGGGGTAAGAAGAACCTAGGTGGAGGGTCAGGGGGTACCCTGGGGCCTATACTGCAAGTGCAGGGAGAGAGGTGGACCCCTGGGTAGTTTGTTTGGCTGAGAGTTGCCTAGGTGGAGGGCCAAGGGGCACCCAGGGGCCTCTACTGCAAGTCCAGGGAGAGTTGTGGACCCTTGGGTAACTTGCGGGGGTCAGAGGCCCCTGGGTGGATGGCAAGGGGGCACCCTGGGGCCTATACTTCGAGTCCAGGGAGAGAGGTGGACCCCTGGGTAGCTTGCTGGGGTCTTAGACACTTAGGTGGAGGGCCTGGGGGCACCCTGGGGCCTATACTGCAAGTCCAGGGAGAGAGGTGGACACCTGGGGAGCTTTCTTGTGTCAGCAGCCCCTAAGTGGAGGGCCTGGGGGCACCCTGGGGCCTCTGCTGCCAGTCCAGGGAGAGAGGTGGACCCCCTGGGTAGCTTGCTGGGGTCTTAGGCCCTTAGGTGGAGGGCCAGGGGGCACCTTAGGGCCTATACTGCAAGTCCAGGGAGAGATGTTGACCCCTGGGTAGCTTGCTGGGGTCAGAGGCCCCTGGGTGGAGGGCAAGGGGGCACCCTGGTTCCTATACTGCAAGTTCAGGAAGAGAGGTGGACCCCTGGGTAGCTTTCTGAGGTCTTAGGCCCCTAGGTGGAGGGCCAGGGGGCACCCTGGGGCCTATACTGCAAGTCCAAGGAGAGATGTGAACCCCTATGTAGCTTGCTGGGGTCAAAGGCCCCTAGGTGGAGGGCCAGGGGGCACCCTGGGGCCTCTACTGCAAGTACAGGGAAAGTTGTGGACCCCTGAGTAGCTTGCTGGGGTTAGTGGCCCATGGGTGGAGGGCAAGGGGGCACGCTGGGGCCTCTACTGCAAGTCCAGGGAGAGAAGTAGAACCCTGGGTAGCTTGCTGGGGAATAAAGCCCCTAGGTAGAGGGCCAGGGGTACCCTGGGGCCTCTACTGCAAGTCCAGGGAGAGAGTTGGACCCCTGGGTAGCTAGCTGGGGTCAGAGGCCCTTAGGTGGAGGGCCAGGGGGCACCCTGGGGCCTCTAGTGCAAGTCCAGGGATAGTTGTGGACCCCTTGGTAGATTCCTAGGGTCTGAGGACCCTAGGTGGAGGGCCAGGGGGCACCCTGGGGCATCTAGTGTAAGTCCAGGGATAGTTGTGGACCCCTTGGTAGATTCCTAGGGTCTGAGGACCCTAGGTGGAGGGCCAAGGGGCACCCTGGGGCCTCTACTGCAAGTCCATTGAGAGAGGTGGACCCCTGGGTAGCTTGCTGGGGTCGGAGGCCCCTAGGTGGAATGCCAGGGGGCACCCTGGGGCCTCTACTGCAAGTCCAGGGAGAGTTGTGGACCCCTTGGTAGCTTGCTGGGGTCAGAGGCCCCTAGGTGGAGGGCCAGGGGGCACCCTGGAGCCTATACTGCCAGTCCAGGGAAAGAGGTGGACCCCTGGGTAGCTTGCTGGGGTCATAGACCCCTAGGTGGAGTGCCAGGGGGCACCCTGGGGCCTCTATTGCAAGTGAAGGGAGAGAGAGAAGGACCCTTGGGTAGCATACTGAGGGAAAGTGGCCCCTAGGTGGAGGGCCAGGGGGCACCCTGGGGCCTATACTGCAAGTCCAGGGAGAGAGGTGGATCCCTGGGTAGCTTGATGAGGTCTGTAGCCCATAGGTGGAGGGCAAGGGGGTACCCTAGGGCCTCTAACGCAAGTCCAGGGAGAGAGGTGGACCACTGTGTAGCTTGCTGGGGTCAGAGGCCCTTAGGTGGAGGGCCAGGGGGCACCCTGGGGCCTCTACTGAAAGTCCAGGGAGAGTTGTAGACCCCTGGGTAGCTTGCTGGGGTCAGAAGCCCCTATGTGGAGGGCCAGGGGGCACCCTGGGGCCTATACTGCAAGTCCAGGGAGATAATTGGACCCCTGGGTAGTTTGCTGGGGTCTTAGGCCCCTAGGTGGAGGGCCAGTGGGCACTCTGGGGCCTTTACTTCAAGTCCAGGGAGAAAGGTGGACCCCTGGAAAGCTTTCTGGGGTCAGAGGCCCCTAGGTGGAGGGCAAGGGGGCACCCTGGGGCCTCTACTGCAAGTCCAGGGAGAGTTGTGGACCCCTGGGTAGCTTGCTGGGGTCAGAGGCCCCTAGGTGGAGGGCCAGGAGGTACCCTAGGGCCTCTACTGCAAGTCCAGGGAGAGAGGTGGACCCCTGGGTAGCTTGCTGGGGTCACAGGCCCCTAGGTGAAGGGCCAAGGGGCACCCTGGGGCCTCTACTGGAAGTTCAGGGAGAGTTGTGGACCCCTGGGTAGCTTGCTGGGGCCTTAGGCCCCAAGGTGGAGGGCCAATGGGCACCCTGGGGCCTATACTATAAGTCCAGGGAGAAAGGTGGACCCCTGGGTAGCTTGCTGGGGTCAGATGCCCATAGGTGGAGGGCCAAGAGGTTTCCTAGGGCCTCTACTGCAAGTCCAGGGAGAGAGGTGGACCCCCGGTATCTTGCTGGGGTCCTAGGCCCTTAGGTGGAGGGCCAGGGGGCACCCTGGGGCCTATACTTCAAGTCAAGGGAGAGAGGTGGAACCCTGGGTAGCTTGCTGGGGTCTTAGGCCCCTAGGTGGAGGGCCAGTGGGCAGCCAGGGGCCTATAATTCAAGTCCAGGGAGAAAGGTGGACCCCTGGGTAGCTTGCTGGGGTCTGAGGCCCCTAGGAGGAGAGAAAGGGGGCAGCCAGGGGCCTCTACTGCAAGTCCAGGGAGAGTTGTGAACCCTGGGTAACTTGCTGGGGTCAGAGGCCCCTAGGTGGAGGGCCAGGAGGTACCCTAGGGCCTCTACTGCAAGTCCAGGTAGAGAGGTGGACCCCTGGGTTGCTTGCTGGGGTCAGAGGCAACTAGATGGAGGGCAAGGGGGCACCCTGGGGCATATCCTGCAAGTCCAGGGAGAGAGGTGGACCCCTGGGCAGCTTTCTTGTGTCAGCCGCCCCTAGGTGGAGGGCCTGGGGGCACCCTAGGGCCTCTACTGCAAGTCCAGGGAGAGAGGTGGACCCCTGGGTAGCTTGCTGGGGTCAGAGGCCCCTAGGTGGAGGGCCAGGGGGCACCTTGAGGCCTCTACTGCAAGACCAGGGAGAGAGGTGGACCTCTGGGTAGCTTGCTGGGGTCCTTGGCCTCTATGTGGAGGGCCAGGGGGCACCCTGGGGCCTATTTTTCAAGTCAAGGGAGAGAGGTGGACCCCTGGGTAGCTTGCTGGGATCTTAGGCCCCTGGGTGGAGGGCCAGGGGGCACACTGGGGCCTATACTGCAAGTCCAGGGAGAGAGGTGGACCCCTGGGTAGCTTGCTGGGGTCACAGGCCCCTAGGTGGAGGGCCAAGAGGCACCCTGGGGCCTCTACTGCAAGTTCAGGGAGAGTTGTGGACCCCTGGGTAGCTTGCTGGGGTCTTAGGCCCCTAGGTGGAGGGCCAATGGGCACCCTGGGGCCTATACTATAAGTCCAGGGAGAAAGGTGGACCCCTGGGTAGCTTGCTGGGGTCAGAGGCCCCTAGGTGGAGGGCAAGGGGGCAACCTGGGTCCTCTACTGCAAGTCCAGGGAGAGTTGCGTTCCCCTGGGTAGTTTGCTGGGGTCAGAGGCCCCTAGGTGGAGGGCCAAGAGGTTTCCTAGGGCCTCTACTGCAAGTCCAGGGAGAGAGGTGGACCCCTGGGTATCTTGCTTGGGTCTTAGGCCCCTAGGTGGAGGGCCAGGGGGCACCCTGGGGCCTCTACTGCAAGTCCGGGAAGAGACGTGGACCCCTGGGTAGCTTGCTGGGGTCCTAGGCCCCTAGGTGGAGGGCCAGGGGGCACCCTGGGGACTCTACTGCAAGTCAAGGGAGAGAGGTGGACCCCTGGGTAGCTTGCTGGGGTCTTAGGCCCCTAGGTGGAGTGCCAGTGGGCAGCCAGGGGCCTATAATTCAGGTCCAGGGAGAAAGGTGGACCCCTGGGTAGCTTGCTGGGATCAGAGGCCCCTAGGTGGAGAGAGAGGGGGCAGCCAGGGGCCTCTACTGCAAATCCAGGGAGAGTTGTGGAACCCTGGGTAACTTGCTGGGGTCAGAGGCCCCTAAGTGGAGGGCCAAGAGGTACCCTAGGGCCTCTACTGCAAGTCCAGGGAGAGAGGTGGACCCCTGGGTAGCTAGCTGGGGTCAGAGGCAACTAGGTGGAGGGCAAGGGGGCACCCTGGGGCATATCCTGCAAGTCCAGGTAGAGAGGTGGACCCCTGGGGAGCTTTCTTGTGTCAGCCGCCCCTAGGTTGAGGGCCTGGGGGCACCCTGGGGCCTCTACTGCCAGTCCAGGGAGAGAGGTGGACCCCCTGGGTAGCTTGCTGAGGTCTTAGGCCCCTAGGTGGAGGGCCAGGGGGCACCCTAGGGCCTATACTGCAAGTCCATGGAGAGATTTGGACCCCTGGGTAGCTTGCTGGGGTCAGAGGCCCCTAGGTGCAGGGCCAGGGGGCACCCTGGGGCCTCTACTGCAAGTCCAGGGAGAGTTGTGGACCCCTGGGTAGCTTGCTGGGGTCAGAGGCTCATAGGTGGAGGGCAAGGGGGCACACTGGGGCCTATACTGCAAGTACAGGGAGAGAGGTGGACCCCTGGGTAGCTTGCTGGGGAATAAAGCCCCTAGGTGGAGGGCCAGGGGTTACCCTAGGGCCTCTACTGCAGGTCCAGGGAGAGAGGTGGACCCCTGGGTAGCTAGCTGGGGTCAGAGGCACTTAGGTGGACTGCCAGGGGGCACCCTGGGGCCTCTATTGCAAGTCCAGGGATAGTTGTGGACCCCTTGGTAGAGTCCTAGGCTCTGAGGACCCTAGGTGGAGGGCCAGGGGGCACCCTTGGGCCTCTACTGCAAGTCTAGGGAGAGTTGTGGACCCCTGGGTAGCTTGCTGGGGTCAGAGGCCCCCTGGTGGAGGGCCAGCGGGCACCCTGGGGCCTCTACTGCAAGTCCATTGAGAGAGGTGGACCCTTGGGTAGCTTGCTGGGGTCAGAGGCAACTAGGTGGAGGGCAAGGGGGCACCCTGGGGCATATCCTGCAAGTCCAGGGAGAGAGGTGGACCCCTGGGGAGCTTTCTTGTGTCAGCCGCCTCTAGGTGGAGGGCCTGGGGGCACCCTGGGGCCTCTACTGCCAGTCCAGGGGGAGAGGTGGACCCCCTGGGTAGCTTGCTGGGGTCAGAGGCCCCTAGGTGCAGGGCAAGGGGGCGCCCTGGGGCCTCTACTGCAAGTCCAGGGAGAGTTGTGGACCCCTGGGTAGCTTGCTGGGGTCAGAGGCCCCTGGGTGGAGGGCAAGGGGGCACCCTGATTTCTATAGTGCAAGTTCAGGGAGAGAGGTGGACCCCTGGGTGGCTTGCTGGGGTCTTAGGCCCCTAGGTAGAGGGCCAGGGGGCACCTGGGGGCCTACACTGCAAGTCCAAGGAGAGATGTGGACCCCTATGTAGCTTGCTGGGGTCAGAGGCCCCTAGGTGGAGGGCCAGGGGGCACCCTGTGGCCTCTACTGCAAGTCCAGGGAAAGTTGTGGACCCCTGGGTAGCTTGCTGGGGTCAGAGGCCCATGGGTGGAGGGCAAGGGGGCACGCTGGGGCCTATACTGCAAGTCCAGGGAGAGAGGTGGACCCCTGGGTAGCTTGCTGGGGAATAAAGCCCCTAGGTGGAGGGCCAGGGGGTACCCTAGGGCCTCTACTGCAAGTCCAGGGAGAGAGGTGGACCCCTGGGTAGCTAGCTGGGGTCAGAGGCCCTTAAGTGGAGGGCCAGGGGGCACCCTGGGGCTTCTAGTGCAAGTCCAGGGATAGTTGTGGAACCCTTGGTAGATTCTTAGGGTCTGAGGACCCTAGGTGGAGGGCCAGCGGGCACCCTGGGGCCTCTACTGCAAGTCCAGGGAGAGAAGTGGGCCCCTGGGTAGCTTGCTGGGGTCAGAGGCCCCTAGGTGGAGGGCAAGGGGGCTTCCTGGGGCCTCTAGTGCAAATCCATTGAGAGAGGTGGACCATTGGGTAGCTAGCTGGGGTCAAAGGCCCCTAGGTGGAATGCCAGGGGGCACCCTGGGGCCTCTACTGCAAGTCCAGGGAGAGTTGTGGACCCCTTGGTAGCTTGCTGGGTTCAGAGGCCCCTAGGGGGAGGGCCTGGGGGCACCCTGGGGCCTCTACTGCAAGTCCAGGGAGAGTTGTGGACCCATAGGTAGCTTGCTGGGATCAGAGGCCAAAAGGTGGAGGCTCATGGGGCACCCTGGGGCCTCTACTGCAAGTCCAGGGAGAGAGGTGGACCTCTGGGTAGCTTGCTGGAGTCCTTGGCTCCTAGGTGGAGGGCCAGGGGGCACACTGGGGGCTATTCTTCAAGTCAAGGGAGAGAGGTGGACCCCTGGGTAACTTGCTTGGGTGAGAGGCCCCTAGGTTGAGGGCGAAGGGGCACCCTGGGGCCTCTACTGCAAGTCCAGGGAGAGTTGTGGACCCCTGGGTAGCTTGCTGGGGTCTTAGGCCCCTAGGTGGAGGGCCAGTGGGCAGCCTGGGGCCTATACTTCAAGTCCAGGGAGAAAGGTGGACCCCTGGGTAGCTTGCTGGGGTCAAAGGCCCCTAGGTGGAGGGCCAGGGGGCACCTTGGGGCCTATACTGCAAGTCCAGGGAGAGAGGTGGACCCCTGGGTAGCTTGCTAGGGTCAGAGGTCCCTAGGTGGAGGGCCAGGGGGCACCTTGGGGCCTCTACTGCAAGTCTAGGGAGAGAGGTGGACCCCTGGGTAGCTTGCTGGGGTCAGAGGCCAGTAGGTGGAGGGCCAGGGGGCACCCTGGGGCCTCTACTGCAAGTCTAGGGAGAGACGTGGACCCCTGGGTAGCTTGCTGGGGTCCTAGGCCCCTAGGTTGAGGGCAAGGGGGCATCCTGGGGCCTCTACTGCAAGTCCAGGGAGAGTTGTGGACCCCTGGGTAGCTTGCTGGGGTCAGAAGCCTTATAGGTGGTGGGCCAGGAGGCACCCTAGGGCCTATTCTGCAAGTCCAGAGAGAGAGGTGGACCCCTGTGTAGCTTGCTGGGGTCTTAGGCCCCTAGGTGGAAGGCCAATTGGTACCCTGGGTCCTCTACTGCAAGTCCAGGGAGTGTTGTGTACACCTGGGTAGCTTGCTGGGGTCAGAGGCCCCTAGGAGGAGGGCCAAGAGTTACGCTAGAGAGGTGGACCCCTGGGTAGCTTGATGAGGTCTGAAGCCCATAGGTGGAGGGCAAGGGGGTACCCTAGGGCCTTTAACGCAAGTCCAGGAAGAGAGGTGGACCCCTGTGTAGCTTGCTGGGGTCAGAGGCACTTGGGAGGAGGGCCAGGGGGCACCCTTGGGGCCTCTACTGAAAGTCCAGGGAGAGTTGTGGACCCCTGGGTAGCTTGCTGGGGTCAGAAGCCCCTAGGTGGAGGGCCAGGGGGCACCCTGGGGCCTCTACTGCAAGTCCAGGGAGAGAGGTGGACCCCTGGATAGCTAGCTGGGGTCAGAGGCCCTTAGGTGCAGGGCCAGGGGGCACCCTGGGGCCTCTAGTGCAAGTCCAGGGATAGTTGTGGACCCCGTGGTAGATTCCTAGGGTCTGAGGACCCTAGGTGGAGGGCCAGGGGGCATCCTTGGGCCTATACTGCAAGTCCATTGAGAGAGGTGGACCCCTGGGTAGCTTGCTGGGGTCAGAGGCCCCTAGGTGGAGGGCCAGGGGGGCACCCTGGGGCCTCTACTGCAAGTCAAGGGAGAGTTGTGGACCCCTGGGTAGCTTGTTGGGGTCTAAGGCCCCTAGGTGGAGGGCCAGGGGGCACCTTGGGGCCTATACTGCAAGTCCAGGGAGAGAGGTGGACCCCTGGGTAGCTTGCTAGGGTCAGAGGTCCCTAGTTGGAGGGTCAGGGGGAACACTGGGGCCTCTACTGCAAGTCTAGGGAGAGAGGTGGACCCCTGGGTAGCTTGCTGGGGTCAGAGGCCAGTAGGTGGAGGGCCAGGGGGCACCCTGGGGCCTCTACTGCAAGTCCAGGGTGAGACGTGGACCCCTGGGTAGCTTGCTGGGGTCCTAGGCCCCTAGGTTGAGGGCAAGGGGGCATCCTGGGGCCTCTACTGCAAGTCCAGGGAGAGTTGTGGACCCCTGGGTAGCTTGCAGGGGTCAGAGACCCATAGGTGGAGGGTCAGGGGGCACCCTGGGGCCTCTACTGCAAGTCCAGGGAGAGAGGAGGACCCATGGGTAGCTTGCTGGGGTCAAAAGCCATATAGGTAGTGGGCCAGGAAGCACCCTAGGGTCTATTCTGCAAGTCCAGAGAGAGAGGTGGACCCCTGGGTAGCTTACTGGGGTCAGTGGCCCCTAGGTGGAGGGCCAGGGTGCCCCCTGGAGCCTATCCTGCAAGACCAGGGAGAGAGGTGGACCCCTGGGTAGCTTCCTGGGGTAAGAGGCCCCTAGGTGGAGGGTAAGGGGGCACCTTGGGGCCTATACTGCAAGTCCAGGGAGAGAGGTGGACCCCTGGGTAGCTTGCAAGGGTCAGAGGCCCCTAGTTGGAGGGCCAGGGGGAACCCTGGGGCCTCTACTGCAAGTCTAGGGAGAGAGGTGGACCCCTGGGTAGCTTGCTGGGGTCAGAAATCCCTAGGGGGAGAGCCAGGGGGCACCCTGGGGCCTATACTGCCAGTCCAGGGAGAGAGGTGGACCCCTGGGTAGCTTGCTGGGGTGATAGGCCCCTAGGTGGAGTGCCAGGGGGCACCCTGGGGCCTCTATTGCAGGTCCAGGGAGAGAGGTGGACCCCTGGGTAGCTTCCTGGGGTAAGAGGCCCCTAAGTGGAGGGCCAGGGGGCACCCTGGGGCTTATACTGCAAGTCCAGGGAGAGGGGTGGATCCCTGGGTAGCTTGATGAGGTCTGAAGCCCATAGGTGGAGGGCAAGGGGGTACCCTACGGCCTTTAACGCAAGTCCAGGAAGAGAGGTGGACCCCTGTGTAGCTTGCTGGGGTCAGAGGCCCTTGGGTGGAGGGCCAGGGGGCACCCTTGGGGCCTCTACTGAAAGTCCAGGGAGAGTTGTGGACCCCTGGGTAGCTTGCTGGGGTCAGAAGCCCCTAGGTGGAGGGCCAGGGGGCACCCTGGGGCCTCTACTGCAAGTCCAGGGAGAGAGGTGGACCCCTGGATAGCTAGCTGGGGTCAGAGGCCCTTAGGTGCAGGGCCAGGGGGCACCCTGGGGCCTCTAGTGCAAGTCCAGGGATAGTTGTGGACCCCGTGGTAGATTCCTAGGGTCTGAGGACCCTAGGTGGAGAGCCAGGGGGCACCCTTGGGCCTATACTGCAAGTCCATTGAGAGAGGTGGACCCCTGGGTAGCTTGCTGGGGTCAGAGGCCCCTAGGTGCAGGGCCAGGGGGCACCCTGGGGCCTCTACTGCAAGTCAAGGGAGAGTTGTGGACCCCTGCGTAGCTTGTTGGGGTCTAAGGCCCCTAGGTGGAGGGCCAGTGGGCAACCTGGGGCCTATACTTCAAGTCCAGGGAGAGTTGTGGACCCCTGGGTAGCTTGCTGGGGTCCTAGGCCCCTAGGTGGAGGGCCAGTGGGCACCCTAGCGCCTATTCTTCAAGTCAAGGGAGAGAGGTGGACCCCTGGGTAGCTTGCTGGGATCTTAGGCCCCTAGGTTGAGGGCCAGGGGGCACCCTGGGGCCTATACTGCAAGTCCAGGGAGAGAGGTGGACCCCTGGGTAGCTTGCTGGGGTCAGATGCCCTTAGGTGGAGGGCCAAGGGGCACCCTGGGGCCTCTACTGCAAGTCCAGGGAGAGTTGTGGACCCCTGGGTAGCTTGTTGGGGTCTAAGGCCCCTAGGTGGAGGGCCAGTGGGCAACCTGGGGCCTATACTTCAAGTCCAGGGAAAGTTGTGGACCCCTGGGTAGCTTGCTGGGGTCCTAGGCCCCTAGGTGGAGGGCCAGTGGGCACCCTAGCGCCTATTCTTCAAGTCAAGGGAGAGAGGTGGACCCCTGGGTAGCTTGCTGGGATCTTAGGCCCCTAGGTTGAGGGCCAGGGGGCACCCTGGGGCCTATACTGCAAGTCCAGGGAGAGAGGTGGACCCCTGGGTAGCTTGCTGGGGTCAGATGCCCTTAGGTGGAGGGCCAAGGGGCACCCTGGGGCCTCTACTGCAAGTCCAGGGAGAGTTGTGGACCCCTGTGTAGCTTGCTGGGGTCTTAGGCCCCTAGGTGGAAGGCCAATTGGTACCCTGGGTCCTCTACTGCAAGTCCAGGGAGTGTTGTGTACACCTGGGTAGCTTGCTGGGGTCAGAGGCCCCTAGGAGGAGGGCCAAGAGTTACGCTATAGAGGTGGACCCCTGGGTAGCTTGCTGGGGTCAGAGGCAACAAGGTGGAGGGCCAGGGGTCCCCCTGGGGCCTATCCTGCAAGTCTAGGGAGAAAGGTGGACCCCTGGGGAGCTTTCTTTTGTCAGAGGCCCCTTGGTGGAGGGACTGGGGGCACCCTGGGGCCTCTGCTGCCAGTGCAGGGAGAGAGGTGGACCCCCTGGGTAGCTTGCTGGGGTTTTAGGCCCCTAGGTTGAGGGCCAGGGGGCACCCTAGGGCCTATACTTCAAGGCAAGGGAGAGAGGTGGCCCCTGGGGAGCTTTCTTGTGTCAGAGGCCCCTAAGTGGAGGGACAGGGGGCACCCTGGGGCCTATACTGCAAGTCCATGGAGAGATGTGAACCCCTGATTAGCTTGCTGGCGTCAGAGGCCCCTAGGTGCAGGGCAAGGGGGCACCCTGGGGCCTCTACTGCAAGTCCAGGAAGAGTTGTGGACCCCTGGGTAGCTTCCTGGGGTAAGAGGCCCCTAGGTGGAGGGTAAGGGGGCACCTTGGGGCCTATGCTGCAAGTCCAGGGAGAGATGTGGACCCCTGGGTAGCTTTGTGGGGTCAGCGCCCCTAGCTGGAGGGCCAGGGGGTACCCCAGGTCCACTACTGCAAGTCCAGGGAGAGAGGTGGACCCCTGGGTAGATTGCTGGGGTCAGAGGACCCTAGGTGGAGGGCCAGGGGGCAACCTTGGGCCTCTACTGCAAGTCTAGGGAGAGATGTGTACCCCCGGGTAGCTTGCTGGGGTCAGAGGCCCCTAGGTGGAGGGCAAGCGGGCACCCTGGGGCCTCTATTGCAAGTCCAGGAAGAGAGATGGACCCCTGGGTAGCTTGCTGGCGTCAGAGGCTCCTTGGTGGAGGGCAAGGGGGCTTCCTTGGTTCTCTACTGCAAGTCCAGGGACAGAGGTGGACCCCTGGGTAGCTTGCTGGGGTCAGAGGCCCCTAGCTGGAGGGCCAGGGGGCACCCTGGGGACTCTACTGCAAGTCCAGGGAGAGAGGTGGACCCCTGGGTAGCTTGCTGGGGACTAAAGCCCCTAGGTGGAGGGCCAGGGGCTACCCTAGGGCCTCTACTGCAATTCCAGGGAGAGTTGTGGACCCCTTGGTAGATTGCTGTTGTCAGAGGACCCTAGGTGGAGGGCCAGGGGGCACCCTTGGGCCTCTACTGCAAGTCTAGGGAGAGATGTGGACCCCTGGGTGGCTTGCTGGGATCAGAGGCCCCTAAGTGGAGGGCCAGAGGGCACCCTGGGGCCTCTTCTGCAAGTCCAGGGAGAGAGGTGGACCCCTGGGAAGCTTGCTGGGGTAAGAAGAACCTAGGTGGAGGGTCAGGGGGCACCCTGGGGCCTATACTGCCAGTCAAGGGAGAGAGGTGGACCCCTGGGTAGCTTGCTGGGGTAAGAAGCCCATAGGTGGTGGGCCAGGGGGCACCCTGGGGCTTATTCTGGAAGTCCAGGGAGAGAGATGGACCCCTGGGTAGCTTTCTGGGGTCAGTGGCCCCTAGGTGGAGGGCAAGGGTGCCCCCTGGAGCCTATCCTGCAAGTCCAGGGAGAGAGGTGGACCCCTGGGTAGCTTCCTGGGGGTAAGAGGCCCCTAGGTGGAGGGTAAGGGGGCACCTTGGGGCCTCTACTGCAACTCCAGGGAGAGAGGAGGACCCATGGGTAGCTTGCTGGGGTCAAAGGCCCCTAGGTGGAGGGCCAGGGGGCACCCTTTTGCCTCTACTGCAAGTCTAGGGAGAGTTGTGGACCCCTGGGTAGCTTGCTGGGGTCAGAAGCATCTAGGTGGAGGGCCAGGAGGCATCCTGGGGCCTATACTGCAAGTCCAGGGAGAGTTGTGGACCCCTTGCTAGCTTTCTGGGGTCAGAAACCTCTAGCGGGAGGGCCAGGGGGCACCCTGGGGCCTATACTGCCAGTCCAGGGAGAGAGGTTGACCCCTGGGTAGCTTGCTGGGGTCATAGGCCCCTAGGTGGAGTGCCAGGGGGCAACCTGGGGCCTCTATTGCAAGTCCAGGGAGAGAGGTGGACCCCTGGGTAGCGTCCTGGGGTAAGAGGCCCCTAGGTGGATGGCCAGGGGCACCCTGGGGCCTATACTGCAAGTCCAGGGAGAGGGGTGGATCCCTGGGTAGCTTGATGAGGTCTGAAGCCCATAGGTGGAGGGCAAGGGGGTACCCTAGGGCCTTTAACGCAAGTCCAGGAAGAGAGGTGGACCCCTGTGTAGCTTGCTGGGGTCAGAGGCCCTTGGGTGGAGGGCCAGGGGGCACACTGGGGCCTCTACTGAAAGTCCAGGGAAGGTTGTGAACCTCTGGGTAGCTTGCTGGGGTCAGAAGCCCCTAGATGGAAGGCCAGGGGGCACCCTGGGGCCTATACTGCCAGTCCAGGGAGATAATTAGACCCCTGGGTAGCTTGCTGGGGTCTTAGGCCCCTAGGTGGAGGGCCAGGGGGCACCCAGGGGCCTCTACTGCAAGTCCAGGGAGAGAGGTGGATCGCTGGGTAGCTTGCTGGGGTCCTAGGCCCCTAGGTGGAGGGCCAGGGGGCACCTTGGGGCCTCTACTACAAGTCCAGGAAGAGAGGTGGACTCCTGGGTAGCTTGCTGGGGTCAGAGGCCCCTAGAAGGAGGGCCAAGGGGCTTCCTAGTGCCTCTACTGCAAGTCCAGGGAGAGTTGTGGACCCCTTGGTAGCTTGCTGGGGTCAGAGGCCCCTAGATGGAGGGCCAAGGAGCAACTTGGGGCCTCTACTGCAAGTCCAGGGAGAGAGGTGGACCCCTGGGTAGCTTGCTGGGGTCAGAAGCCCATAGTCGGTGGGCCAGGGGGCTTCCTGGGGCCTATACTGCAAGTTCAGGGCGAGAGTTGGACCCCTGGGTAGCTTTCTGGGGTCAGAAGAACCTAGGTGGAGGGCCAGGGGGCATCCTGGGGCCTATACTGCAAGTCCAGGGAGAGTTGTGGACCCATTGGAAGCTTGCTTAGGTTAGAAGGCCAAAAGGTGGAGGGCCAGAGGGCACCCTGGGGCCTCTACTGCAAGTCCAGGAAGAGAGGTGGACCCCTGGGTAGCTTGCTGGGGTCAAAGGCCCCCAGGTGGAGGGCCAGGAGGCACCCTGGGGCCTCTACTGTAAGTCCAGGGAGAGTTGTGGATCCATTGGTAGCTTGCTGGGGTCAGAGGCCAAAATGTGGAGGGCCAGCGGGCACCCTGGGGCCTCTACTGCAAGTCCAGGAAGAGAGGTGGACTCCTGGATAGCTTTCAGGGGTTTAGAGGCCCCTAGGTGGAGGGCCAGGGTGCACCCTGGGGCCTATACTGCAAGTCCAGGGAGAGAGGTGGACTCCTGGGTAGCTTCCTGAGGTCAGAGGCCCCTAGGTGGAGGGCCACGGGGCACCCTGGGGCCTATCCTGCAGATCCAGGGAGAGAGGTGTAGCCCTGGGTAGCTTGCTGGGGTCAGAGGCCCCTAGGTGGAGGGCCAGGGTGCACCCTGGGGCCTCTACTGCAAGTCCAGGGAGAGAGATAGACCCTTGGGTAGCTTGTTGGGGTTAGAGGCCCCTAGGTGGAGGGCCAAAGGGAAACCAGGGGCCTCTACTGCAAGTCCAGGGAGAAAGGTGGACCCCTAAGTAACTTACTGTTATCAGAGTTCCCTAGGTGGAGGGCCAGGAGGTACCCTAGGGCCCCTACTGCAAGTCCAGGTAGATAGTTGGACCCCTGGGTAGTTTGCTTGGCTGAGAGTGGCCTAGGTGGAGGGCCAAGTGGCACCCTGGGGCCTCTACTGCAAGTCCAGGGAGAGTTGTGGACCCTTGGGTAACTTGCGGGGGTCAAAGGCCCCTGGGTGGAGGGCAAGGGGGCACCCTGGGGCCTCTACTGCAAGTCTAGGGAGAGATATGGACGCCTGGGTAGCTTGCTGGGGTCAGAAGTCCATAGGTGGTGGGCCAGGGGGCACCCTGGGGCCTATTCTGCAAGTCCAGGGAGAGAGGTGGACCCCTGGGTAGCTTCCTGGGGTCAGTGACTCCTAGGTGGAGGGCAAGGTTGCCCCTTGCAGCCTATACTGCAAGTCCAGGGAGAGAGGTGGACCCCTGGGTAGCTTGCTGGGGTCAGAGGCCAGTAGGTGGAGGGCCAGTGGGCACCCTAGGGCCTCTACTGCAAGTCCAGGGAGAGACGTGGACCCCTGGATAGCTTGCTGGGGCCCTAGGCCCCTAGGTGTAGGGCCAGGGGGCACCCTGGGGCCTATATGTCAAATCAAGGGAGAGAGGTGGACCCCTGGGTAGCTTGCTGGGGTTTTTGGCACTTAGGTGGAGGGCCTGGGGGCACCCTGGGGCCTATACTGCAAGTCCAGGGAGAGAGGTGGAACCCTGGGTAGCTTGCTAGGGTCAGAGGCCCCTAGGTGGAGGGCAAGGGGGTACCCTGGGGCCTCTACTGCAAGTCCAGGGAGAGTTGTGGACCCCTGGGTAACTTGCTGGGGTCAGAGGCCTCTATGTGGAGGGCCAGGAGGTACCCGAGGGCCTCTACTGCAAGTCCAGGGAGAGAGGTGGACCCCTGGGGAGCTTTCTTGTGTCAGCCGCCCCTAGGTGGAGGGCCTGGGGGCACCCTGGGGCCTCTACTGCAAGTCCAGGGAGAGAGGTGGACCCCTGGATAGCTAGCTGGAGTCAGAGGCCCTTAGGTGGAGGGCCAGGGGGCACCCTAGGGCCTATACTGCAAGTCCATGGAGAGAAGTGGACCCCTGGGTAGCTTGCTGGGGTCAGAGGCCGCTAGGTGCAGGGCAAGGGGGCACCCTGCGGCCTCTACTGCAAGTCCAGGGAGAGTTGTGGACCTCTGGGTAGCTTGCTGGGGTCAGAGGCCCCTGGGTGGAGGGCAAGGGGGCACCCTGGGGCCTATACTGCAAGTCCAGGGAGAGAGGTGGACCCCTGGGTAGCTTGCTGGGGTCAGAGGCCCCTAGGTGGAGGGCCAGGGGGCACCCTCGGGCCTATACTGCAAGTCCAAGGAGAGATGTGGACCCCTATGTAGCTTGCTGGGGTGATAGGCCCCTAGGTGGAGGGCCAGGGGGCACCCTGGGCCCTCTACTGCAAGTCCAGGGAGAGTTGTGGACCCCTGGGTAGCTTGCTGGGGTCAGAGGCCCATGGGTGGAGGGCAAGGCGGCACGCTGGGGCCTATACTGCAAGTCCAGGAAGAGAGGTGGACCCCTGGGTAGCTTGATAGGGAATAAAGCCCCTAGGTGGAAGGCCAGGGGGTACCCTGGGGCCTCTACTGCAAGTCCAGGGAGAGAGGTGGACCCCTGGATAGCTAGCTGGAGTCAGAGGCCCTTAGGTGGAGGGCCAGGGGGCACCCTGGGGCTTCTAGTGCAAGTCCAGGGATAGTTGTGGACCCCGTGGTAGATTCCTTGGGTCTGAGGACCCCAGGTGGAGGGCCAGGGGGCACCCTTGGGCCTATACTGCAAGTCCATTGAGAGAAGTGGACCCCTGGGTAGCTTGCTGAGGTCAGAGGCCCCTAGGTGGAGGGCCAGGGGGCACCCTGGGGCCTCTACTGCAAGTCCAATGAGAGTTGTGGACCCCTGGGTAGCTTGTTGGGGTCTTAGGCCCCTAGGTGGAGGGCTAGTGGGCAACCTGGGGCCTATACTTCAAGTCCAGGGTGAGTTGTGGACCCCTGGGTAGCTTGCTGGGGTCCTAGGCCCCTAGGTGGAGGGCCAGTGGGCACCCTGGGGCCTATTCTTCAAGTCAAGGGAGAGAGGTGGACCGCTGGGTAGCTTGCTGGGATCTTAGGCCCCCAGGTTGAGGGCCAGGGGGCACCCTGGGGCCTATACTGCAAGTCCAGGGAGAGAGGTGGACCCCTGAGTAGCTTGCTGGGGTCTTAGGCCCCTATGTGGAAGGCCAATGGGCACCCTGGGTCCTCTACTGCAAGTCCAGGGAGTGTTGTGTACACCTGGGTAGCTTGCTGGGGTCAGAGGCAACAAGGTGGAGGGCCAGGGTTCACCCTGGGGCCTATCCTGCAAGTCCAGGGAGAAAGGTGGACCCCTGGGGAGCTTTCTTTTGTCAGAGGCCCCTAGGTGGAGGGACTGGGGGCACCCTGGGGCCTCTGCTGCCAGTGCAGGGAGAGAGGTGGACCCCCTGGGTAGCTTGCTGGGGTTTTAGGCCCCTAGGTTGAGGGCCAGGGGGCACCCTAGGGCCTATACTGCAAGTCCAGGGAGAGAGGTGGAACCCTGGGTAGCTTGCTAGGGTCAGAGGCCCCTAGGTGGAGGGCCAGGGGGATCCCTGGGGCCTCTACTGCAAGTCCAGGGAGAGTTGTGGACCCCTGGGTAGCTTACTGGGGTCTTAGGCCCTTAGGTGGAGGGCCATTGGGCAGCCTGGGGCCTATAACTCAAGTCCAGGGAGAAAGGTGGACCCCTGGGTAGCCTGCTGGAGTCAGAGGCCCCTAGGTGGAGGGCAAGGAGGCACCCTGGGGCCTCCACTGCAAGTTCAGGGAGAGAGGTGGACCCCTGGGTAGCTTGCTGGGGTCAGAGGCAACTAGGTGGAGGGCCAGGGGCACCCTGGGGAAAATCCTGAAAGTCCAGGGAGAGAGGTGGACCCCTGGGTAGCTTGCTGGGGTCAGAGGCAACTAGGTGGAGGGCCAGGGGGCACCCTCGGGCCTATACTGCAAGTCCAAGGAGAGATGTGGACCCCTATGTAGCTTGCTGGGGTGATAGGCCCCTAGGTGGAGGGCCAGGGGGCACCCTGGGCCCTCTACTGCAAGTCCAGGGAGAGTTGTGGACCCCTGGGTAGCTTGCTGGGGTCAGAGGCCCATGGGTGGAGGGCAAGGCGGCACGCTGGGGCCTATACTGCAAGTCCAGGAAGAGAGGTGGACCCCTGGGTAGCTTGATAGGGAATAAAGCCCCTAGGTGGAAGGCCAGGGGGTACCCTGGGGCCTCTACTGCAAGTCCAGGGAGAGAGGTGGACCCCTGGATAGCTAGCTGGAGTCAGAGGCCCTTAGGTGGAGGGCCAGGGGGCACCCTGGGGCTTCTAGTGCAAGTCCAGGGATAGTTGTGGACCCCGTGGTAGATTCCTTGGGTCTGAGGACCCCAGGTGGAGGGCCAGGGGGCACCCTTGGGCCTATACTGCAAGTCCATTGAGAGAAGTGGACCCCTGGGTAGCTTGCTGAGGTCAGAGGCCCCTAGGTGGAGGGCCAGGGGGCACCCTGGGGCCTCTACTGCAAGTCCAATGAGAGTTGTGGACCCCTGGGTAGCTTGTTGGGGTCTTAGGCCCCTAGGTGGAGGGCTAGTGGGCAACCTGGGGCCTATACTTCAAGTCCAGGGTGAGTTGTGGACCCCTGGGTAGCTTGCTGGGGTCCTAGGCCCCTAGGTGGAGGGCCAGTGGGCACCCTGGGGCCTATTCTTCAAGTCAAGGGAGAGAGTTGGACCGCTGGGTAGCTTGCTGGGATCTTAGGCCCCTAGGTTGAGGGCCAGGGGGCACCCTGGGGCCTATACTGCAAGTCCAGGAAGAGAGGTGGACCCCTGAGTAGCTTGCTGGGGTCTTAGGCCCCTATGTGGAAGGCCAATGGGCACCCTGGGTCCTCTACTGCAAGTCCAGGGAGTGTTGTGTACACCTGGGTAGCTTGCTGGGGTCAGAGGCAACAAGGTGGAGGGCCAGGGTTCACCCTGGGGCCTATCCTGCAAGTCCAGGGAGAAAGGTGGACCCCTGGGGAGCTTTCTTTTGTCAGAGGCCCCTAGGTGGAGGGACTGGGGGCACCCTGGGGCCTCTGCTGCCAGTGCAGGGAGAGAGGTGGACCCCCTGGGTAGCTTGCTGGGGTTTTAGGCCCCTAGGTTGAGGGCCAGGGGGCACCCTAGGGCCTATACTGCAAGTCCAGGGAGAGAGGTGGAACCCTGGGTAGCTTGCTAGGGTCAGAGGCCCCTAGGTGGAGGGCCAGGGGGATCCCTGGGGCCTCTACTGCAAGTCCAGGGAGAGTTGTGGACCCCTGGGTAGCTTACTGGGGTCTTAGGCCCTTAGGTGGAGGGCCATTGGGCAGACTGGGGCCTATAACTCAAGTCCAGGGAGAAAGGTGGACCCCTGGGTAGCCTGCTGGGGTCAGAGGCCCCTAGGTGGAGGGCAAGGAGGCACCCTGGGGCCTCCACTGCAAGTTCAGGGAGAGAGGTGGACCCCTGGGTAGCTTGCTGGGGTCAGAGGCAACTAGGTGGAGGGCCAGGGGCACCCTGGGGAAAATCCTGAAAGTCCAGGGAGAGAGGTGGACCCCTTGGGAGCTTTCTTGTGTCAGAGGCCCCTAGGTGGAGGGCCAGGGGGCACCCTGGGGCCTATACTGCAAGTCCATGGAGAGATGTGGACCCCTGATTAGCTTGCTGGCGTCAGAGGCCCCTAGGTGGAGGGCAAGGGGGCACCATTTGGCCTCTACTGCAAGTCCAGGAAGAGTTGTGGACCCCTGGGTAGCTTGCTGGGGTCAGATGCCCCTGGGTGGAGGGCAAGGGGGCACCCTGAGGCCTATACTGCAAGTCCAGGAAGAGAGGTGGACCCCTGGGTAGCTTCCTGGGTTAAAAGGCCCCTAGGTGGTGGGTAAGGGGGCACCTTGGGGCCTATAATGCAAGTCCAGGGAGAGAGCTGGACCCCTGGGTAGCTTTGTGGGGTCAGCGCCCCAAGCTGGAGGGCCAGGGGGTACCCTAGGGCCTCTACTGCAAGTCCAGGGAAAGAGGTGGACCCCTGGGTAGATTGCTGGGGTCAGAGGACCCTAGGTGGAGGGCCAGGGGGGACCCTTGGGCCTCTACTGCAAGTCTAGGGAGAGAGGTGGACCTTGGGTAGCTTGCTGGGGTCAGAGGCCCCTGGATGGAGGGCAAGCGGGCACCCTGGGGCCTCTATTGCAAATCCAGGGAGAGAGATGGACCCCTGGGTAGCTTGCTGGCGTCAGAGGCTCCTTGGTGGAGGGCAAGGGGGCTTCCTGGGTTCTCTAATGCAAGTCCAGGGAGAGAGGTGGACCCCTGGGTAGCTTGCTGGGGTCAGAGGCCCCTAGCTGGAGGGCCAGGGGGCACCCTGGGGACTCTACTGCAAGTCCAGGGAGAGAGGTGGACCCCTGGGTAGCTTGCTGGGGACTAAAGCCCCTAGGTGGAGGGCCAGAGGGCACCCTGGGGCCTCTACTGCAAGTCCAGGGAGAGAGGTGGACCCCTGGGTAGCTTCCTGGGGTAAGAGGCCCCTAAGTGGAGGGCCAGGGGGCACCCTGGGGCCTATACTGCAAGTCCAGGGAGAGGGGTGGATCCCTGGGTAGCTTGATGAGGTCTGAAGCCCATAGGTGGAGGGCAAGGGGGTACCCTAGGGCCTTTAACGCAAGTCCAGGAAGAGAGGTGGACCCCTGGGTAGCTTGCTGGGGTCAGAGGCCCTTGGGTGGAGGGCCAGGGGGCACCCTGGGGCCTCTACTGAAAGTCCAGGGAGATAATTGGACCCCTGGGTAGCTTGCTGGGGTCTTAGGCCCCTAGATGGAGGGCCAAGGCTCTTCCTGGGGCCTCTACTGCAAGTCCAGGGAGAGTTGTGGACCCTTGGGTAACTTGCGGGGGTCAGAGGCCCCTGGGTGGAGGGCAATGGGGCACACTGGGGCCTCTACTGCAAGTCCAGGGAGAGAGGTGGACCCCTGGGTAGCTTGCAGGGGTCAGAAACCCATAGGTGGAGATTCAGGGTTCACCCTGGGGCCTCTAGTGCAAGTCCAGGGAGAGAGGTGGACCCCTGGGTAGCTTGCTGGGGTAAGAAGCCCATAGGTGGTGGGCCAGGGGGTACCCTGGGGCTTATTCTGGAAGTCCAGGGAGAGAGGTGGACCCCTGGGTGGCTTCCTGGGGTAAGAGGCCCCTAGGTGGAGGGTAAGGAGGCACCTTGGGGCCTATACTGCAAGTCCAGGGAGAGAGGTAGACCCCTGGGTAGCTTGCTGGGGTCTTAGGCACTTAGGTGGAGGGCCAGGGGGTACCCTAGGGCCTCTTCTGCAAGTCCAGGGAGAGAGGTGGACCCTTGGGTAACTTGCTGGGGTCAGAGGCCCCTAGGTGGAGGGCCAGGGGGAACCCTGGGGCCTCTTCTGCAAGTCCAGGGAGAGAGGTGGACCCCTGGGTAGCTTGCTGGGGTCAGAGGCAACTAGGTGGAGGGCAAGGGGGCACCCTGGGGCATATCCTGCAAGTCCAGGGAGAGAGGTG